>NW_006790551.1:76972-191401 GCF_000442215.2 Lipotes vexillifer
GTGGTACGTGGGCCTCTCACTGTTGTGGCCTCTCCCGTTGCGGAGCACAGGCTCCGGACGCACAGGCTCAGCGGCCATGGCTCATTGGGCCCAGCGCTCCGCGGCATGTGGGGTCTTCCCGGGCCGGGGCACGAACCCGTGTCCCCTGCATCGGCAGACAGACTCTCAACCACTGCGCCACCAGGGAAGCCCGAGAAGAAATATTTTATACAACATTGTCATTTTTTCTTGATAATGAAATTTTGTTGTCACATCTCAGTTTTTAAGAGCACAAACCTATTTCTTTTTAATTCAAAATTAATAGATATTATTTTTTTCTGATTAGGGGAGCATATATGCTCATTTAAAGACAAAAATTAAAACGTTCATGAATTTATAAAGAAGAAAATAAAATATCTCATGATCTTATCCCTTGAAAATGATCTCTATTAATAGTATAAAATAAACAATCCAGGGGATAACTCTTCTTTGACTTCCAAATAAAACAAAACATAATTGAATTATTTATTTAATATAGCTAACCTAGGAGAAATTATAACCCCATTCATAACAGTTAGGTTATTGTTTAAATTTTTTAAAAATGTAACATCTGAGCCTTCTCCTAAATGAGATTTCAATAAAGAAGATATTGAAAGCTTGAAGGGGGTGAGGAGGATAATTCTAATCCTTTGAATTTCTGTTCTCAAATATTATATACTGACATGTTATTCAACATGCTGCTCTTTCTTTTCCATCTACTGTAATAAAATATCCTTATTTACCTCCCCGTTACATAAACTACTGAAATTTAGCACAGGTAGAAATCATGAAGTGAAAACTTAATAGAATTTGCTACATAAAATTTGGTATATTAAAGCATAACAAAAGCAAATATCAGATGTCAAAAACTGCAATGTTTATGAGAAATAAAATAATACTATTTTATAAAGTAATACAAAGAAAAACATGAATATTACAATGGGCAAAGTATATAAACTTGTTTTTAAATACAAACGGTAAGCATATGAAAATCATACTTCACCATAAAAGAATCAAACGCATACAGTACCATTTTTCATGTCTTAGAGAAGATTTAAAAAGATTAAATGGAAGAAGTATGAGGAAATGTTACTCTCTTACACTTACAATTAGTTATAAATTGATTCATTTCTAAAGTGTAATTGGGTGATATGTATCAAAACCCTTATAGTATGTGCACATATTATATATTTCATTTCTAAAATTCATGCCAAGAATTATGGTTTGTGAAAATTTTATAAAGTTGTTTATAAAGCAGCTTTTATAATAATATACAATTAAAAGACAATGTAGATGTCCAACAATTTAGGATTTCTTAAACAAATTGTAATAGTTTCATACAATAGAATGAGGAAAGTCATTAAAATTATACTTTAAAAATATATTATTTTCTAAGAATATTCATGGGGAAAAAAATCCAGACATTTTTTAGTTAAAATATATAGTATCATTCTGAACAGGCTTCTTCTTTGTAAACTTTGAAATTTGGCATATTATAGTTAGTATTTCTAACCATCCATCTTTTTCCGATTGAAAAAAAATGTGATTTCATGTGGAATGAAATGTCCACCTCAGTATATATTCTATCAAGATAACAGTGTTATGTCAAATATAGTGTTTTAACAATATTAGAGGGAAGGGGACAGAGGAGTTCCACTTCTTAATGATACTGGGGAATGTGTCTATTCATATCCATGTCAGCCTCTCTGAGGTCATGGTCTGGTTTCAAGTCAACTGTCATCAATGCTCCAAACCCTGAGAAGACTGGAATACTCATAATCAAAACCTCATAATCCATGATATTTCATGCTATTCCAGGGAAGCCTATAATCTCTCTTTAAACTGTTTTAATCCTTTCTCTTTGTACATGTGTACAAGTGAATTCACTAACAATAAGATATAGAGTAAGCAAGCAATCTTTTTGTCCTCAATAATCTATCATAACAGATGGCTTTAACTTCTTGGTCCATCATTTATTACATCCTTCATTGTCTCTAAGTTAAGCCACAAAGCTGAGAAAATGGGGTATAAATGTGTGCATATTTTAAAGTGGGGTTCTAAACATATCATGGCAGTATAGTAAGCACTGTCTATTGCTACCTCTTAAAAGAGGATGTTAAAGGGCTTTTTGGAGAGAAGTGTTCTTTAACAGGAGTTGGTCGGAGTATATTTTCCACCAAGACAATTTGGTCGGCAAGAGAATCTCTTGGATGGGGAGAGACATACAAAAAGAGAAGAGTGGCATCACATACCTAGATTTAATGCTTGCTAACCTGCAGAAAATTTTAGGTCTGTACGATGCTGTTAACAGAAATCTAAGTAAAAAAGTTATTGAAAGAATTTGACATGTGATAAGGGGCGGATTGAGGCAGTCAGTAAGGAAAGCATGAGGAAAGAGGGAAACGAAGAGAGGAGATTTTTACGTATGCTTTCACCATTTGGTTGGGCCGGTGAATGAGAGAGAGGAGAGAGGCTAAAGAGGTGAATGGTTGTGAGTCACCTGAAAGACTCCACACAAGAGATCTCCCCCTGGGTGGGGGGAGCTGGGCAGAGAGTCAGCAGCTATGGGGAAGCCCTGGGAAGTAACAAGACTGCATCCCCTGCAACAGGGAGCTCCCATCCTCTAGGCTTCCTCTAGGTTGTGAATAACCTGCTACAGCACCTTCTATGACAGACAGTGTTTTATAATCAAGAAATACTCACCAGGGCTTCCCTGGTGGTGCAGTGGTTGAGAGTCCGCCTGCCGATGCAGGGGACGCCGGTTCGTGCCCCGGTCCGGGAGGATCCCACATGCCGCGGAGCGGCTGGGCCCGTGAGCCATGGCCGCTGAGCCTGCGCGTCCGGAGCCTGTGCTCCGCAAATGGGAGAGGCCACAACAGTGAGAGGCCCGCATAACGCAAGAAAAAAAAAAAAAGAAATACTCACCAGGGCTTCCCTGGTGGTGCAGTGGTTGAGAGTCCGCCTGCCGATGCAGGAGACACGGGTTCATGCCCCGGTCCGGGAAGATCTCACATGCCGCGTAGTGGCTGGGCCCGTGAGCCATGGCCGCTGAGCCTGCGTGTCCGGAGCCTGTGCTCCGCAACAGGAGAGGCTGCAACAATGAGAGGTCCGTGTACCGCAAAAAAAAAAAAAAAACTCACCAGCTTAGTAAACAAGCCAGTAACTTTGAACCTCTAATCTCTCCTCCCCTTTATCTGACCCTAAGAAGGAAGACAGTGGGGATAGAGTGAAATATAGACCAACTACCTCCTTCTACAATGCTGGCCATTGAACCATTACTCATTTTAGATGTGAAGGGCAGGAAAAAATTTTAATTTGGTTGTGAGATTAAAATTTTTATTTAGATTAGACTGAACTTCTGAACACCCTGAAAATGAAACTGTTCAAAGACTCTTCTAAGTGGTGAGAAGCACTAAAATCTATGGGATCAAACAAATTGTGTCTGCAGCAAGGAAAAATCTAATAAATCATATTGAAGATATTGGTAAGAGGGAGAGAAGAAAATTCCACTATTTCTTGACTGTACCCTAATGAGTTCAGCCAACTCAAAAAAACTGCTTATACATACATTAACTATACAGGGTCATTCATTGGAAATATGCTTTACACAAATTACCTGTTTTTGAAGTAAATTATACCCAAACCCTCCAAATATATATCATACATCAGGATGCAAAATAAAGTATTTCCTGTCAAATTTAACTTTCAGGACTTCAAACACACTAATCCATCAACAAATAGGTATTGCACATTCATTCATTCAAATATATATTCTGAGTACTGCACATTGGCACTAGGGCTATAAATATGAGTCTAGAAAGTCTAACATTTCATGTTTCATACAAACCTTAATACAAAAAAAATGAAAATGAGCATTTTCCAGTTTTAAACATTGTATTAGTTGTTTAAACTGGTAAAGATTATTAAAGTGCTCTTGTTAACCTCACTATTAGAGTAAGGTGAGAAGTTGGACTTAACTATAATAAAAGGTGGAATATGATTGATTTACTAAGAGAAGTACAGATAAAGTACCGTGGATTTCAAAAGAGGAATTATGTGAAAATTAGAGGCTTTTCAGGCACAGGGAATTAACAAAGATATTCAGTTAGATTAAGTCACAGTACTGATCAGGGAGTCATTATTTAACAATCTAGCTTTCCAGACTTACCCCCAGCCTTATATCTCGTACACTTTAGCAACAGCTAACACCCTCATATATGAGGTCCTTCTGAGGTCTCTGCACTGCCCCACAAAATTACCACATCTTCATAACTATTCTCCTATTAGGATCTATTGTCCCCTTTACAGTGAGAAGGAAATTAAGATTGTTTTTCTTCTTTCTCCATTCTACGGAGCTTTGATCCCACATTCTCTCTACTATCATTCCCTTCAATCCTGTGCATCCCTCCTTCAACATTAGGTTCAAATGTCATAATAAAGAAAAGGGCAGAGGCTCTGAAGCCAGAAGTCTAAGGTCTGTGCCCTGTATCTGCTTCTTACTCATCATATATATTAGTTATTCATTTAAAATCTCTGAGCCTCATTTTACTTTTCATATGGAATTTCTCTAGCAGTTGTTGTGAGTCTAAAGTATAATTTAAAAAATACTGGGGCTTCCCTGGTGGCGCAGTGGTTGAGAGTCCGCCTTCTGATGCAGGAGACATGGGTTCGTGCCCCGGTCCGGGAAGATCCCACATGCTGCGGAGCGGCTGGGCCCGTGAGCCATGGCCGCTGAGCCTGCATGTCCGGAGCCTGTGCTCCACAGTGGGAGAGGCCACAACGGTGAGAGGCCCGCGTACCACAAAGAAGAAAAAAAAAAATCTTTATAGGCTATAATGTACCAGTGCTGAAACTTGTATAAACATTCAGAATTAAATTGGTCACTTGTCTACAACACGTTGGATCTAGGTGTCCTTTAGCACTTTACAGTATTTTGTTTTAATCTCTTTTTCTCCCTCACTAGAGAATAAATTCCTAAAGAGGTCAACTTGCTCTCATTCATCTTTGTAGCCCAGAGTACAGCATGGCCCATAGTGGGTACAAGGAGTTTAGTTAAGGAATATTTGAGGTTAAAGGGATAGGGCTAAGATTAATTCAATCACAGTCACGTTAATTAGAAGTCTAAGATAAATGTGAATATAATTTTTTCTATATTCATTTCAATGTATGAATTTAAAATTTTATAATAATTTACACGTTACAGTGATGTAGGAATAGGAACTACTAACCTGTTTACACGGATGTTTAAGATGCTTAAAAAATATGGGTAAGCATGGAGCCAATGTTATAACACATGGTATCGTTTGATCTTTTATTTTTATTGTATTTTATTTTATTTTATTTTATTTTTGTGGTACACAGGCCTCTCATTGTTGTGGTCTCTCCCGTTGCGGAGCACAGGCTCCGGATGCGCAGGCTCAGCGACCATGGCTCACGGGCCCAGCCGCTCCGCGTCATGTGGGATCTTCCTGGACAGGGGCACGGACCCGTGTTCCCTGCATCAGCAGGCGGACTCTCAACCACTGCGCCACCAGGGAAGCCCTCATTTGATCTTTTAAATAAGTGAGATTGAAGGTCTGTATAAAAAAGAAAGCATGAATTCCCCTCCTTCTCAAATACCAAGAGACTGTATTTCTAGAAGGGAATTGAATGACTTGAACAGTTTGATTCATTTCTCCAGGATGCTCTCTTCACCTAAAATGGTGGTAAAACCTCCTTTGATCCATTTCATAGGATGCTGAATATAAAGAAAATTATACCTATGAAAAGCTTGGAGCTTTTTTTAGAAAGGTCTTCTAATTTTCAATTCTATTCTCTTTACAGATCTGTGACATTTGAGTTATTGTTTTAATTTGTGTTTCCTTGAGGACACTGGCCCATGGGTGATCCTGACAGAGGAAATTTGTTTTCTGCCTGGTTTCTCTCTAGTTTTGGTGGAGCTGCTGAGCTGGGTGCCAGTCCCATACTGCTGGGCGTCTGTCTCAGTGTAGGAAGACCAGTGCTTCTCTTGGGGATGGATTTGTCAGCTGTCTTTTCAACGAAGAATTGCTCTCCATGTTGAAACCACTTGCCCCAGATGCTGCCCTTCCCACTCCCTCTCTCAGTGCCATGGTGGCTGTCACTGCCATTCTCTAAGTGTGGCAGCTACTCCCAGCAGTTCTCCTAGAATAATTACCCTAGACAAGAACTGTTCACCTTCTTGAGGACAGGTCTACCATTCTGCTCTTCCAGGTTGACTGAAGCCTTAGTCCTTGCCTTCCTGGTACTGCCAGGAGGAAGAACAGTGGAGACTCCCTGTAAGAGAACTTTGTTGCTGCAGCCTCAGCCTGCCTGTTTTCTGCTTATTTCAGTAGCTTGTTAACACTGCCTGAGTCCTGTCTAATCAATAACCAAAGGAATTTCAAAAGGCTCTCATTCTGTGGGTCTCATTGACCTTGTTCTTTTTTTTTTTTTTTTTTTTTTTTTTGTAACATTTCTGGCATTTTGATGGCTCTTGGAACTTATTTCCAAGACAGATTCAAAAGTCCTTCTATTGTATTGTTTACAGAAATGATGAGAAGCGCATGGCAGGCCATCAAGAGTTTGTCCTCAAGCCTCCATCTCTTCCTCATAAACAAATCTTGGCATTTAAAAAATTGAAAACTCCTGCTTGCATCTCATTTCTTTTCAGTGTGTTTGGAAAGATTGCCTTTTATAGCATCCTGCTATCATGCTGCATCTGCACACTAACTACTTCAGAAACTGTCCTGTTGCTCCATATGTCTCTTAATAAGCTAACTGAAACCTCATTTGTGTTTGCAACAATGAAAACTCACCAGGAACGTCACCACGCCCAGACTCACAATAAACATGATCAACTTTTCTTGTGAAGTTTGTTGTCTCGTACACCAGTCCTACAAGACTCTGTCACATGTTCTTTAATTTACTTGATATAAGCAAGGCTACTTTCTTTCAATTTCTTGTCAATTTAAAGAATATATCAGAAGGAATTTTTTTCTTTGAAATTGTAGTTACAAATAAAAAGCAAGCTTAAAGATTATCATTGGAGGAATCTCTGGTTTCTTAACAATAGGAGCTATGGTCACATGTACAGAGACTCTATATATGGATGGAAGATTTTTTTTTCCCTTATGTAGAAAAATTCTTTTCTAATTTCTCTTGGCCTTCTCTCCTGGCAGTGCTTTTGGAAAAAATTAATGAGATATAGTCTGGAAACCACTTTGTGCTCCTTAGAGAGGTGCTATGCAAATTTAAGAAAATAGTATAAGGAGTCATTATATTAAGAATCAGCTAATTATTTAAAGGACTAGGAAAGTTAACTTTAACTTAGAGTGATTGAAGTATTTGTTGAAATTTTGAAATGATGGAAGTCCAATTCTAACTGAGAATCAGCACTGTTGTCAATAGGCTTGGAAAGCATCATCAAACAATGTTTCTTGTGCTGAGTTAAGTGTCTTATAAACCTAATCATAGTCATTTTCCCACAGGAGAAAATATAAAATAGCTTGCTTTAGGCACTGCTGAAGCATTTCCATGGAGAGCTTTTATTTTCCTTTACAATTCACAGAGGTGTTTTATTACAATGCACAGTCCACAGCCTACTTAACTAGCTTTTCAGTGTCATAAACCTAAGGTTATGTTAGGTTAATTTTTCTCTTTGTCCACCTGATCTGCCAGCCTTTTTTTTTTCCTTAAAACTGACAGCAAGATGACTGATTATAGCTGGCAACAACACCCCTTTTTCGATGCATGACTTTCCTGGAATCAAGTTAGAAATTCAGAGGACATGAAGAAATCATTGTAAATTAATAAAGGAAAATAGTTCAACACCCACTGACCAGTTGAGCAAATCATCTTCATGTTCACTTGCCCCTAGAAATCATTCACAATGGATATTCTTTCAATTACAGAGAAAATTAACTCCAAGAATTAGATTAAGAAGTCCAGTGCAATGAGCTGGGAAGGTCTTTATGAATGGTATGGCCACCTGATGAGTGACAATTTCACATTTAATTATAATGGTGTATAATTTATAACTCTCCCTCTCTTCTTTCGAATTATGCCACATTGGTAGGGTTTCCAGCTGAGAGAGTTATATACTGGGAGAAAGGGCTGCCTAAGACAATTTATCACATCTCTGTGATATAGACAATGGCACTACAACAAGTGGCACTGGATTTAACTTTCCTCTGAGAAGAAAACATCTATCTTATAGCAGGATTTTTCAACTAGAGCTCCAAGCCTGTGGTTTTGATTACATGCCCTACTTCAGGAGACTCTATGGGTGTAGCAAGTGAGGCAGAACAAACTAAGTGGAGAATGTTTCTTATTTTCTCCTCTACTTACTCACACTGGATAACAGGTTATCTTTCTTTATGGTCAAAGACATTATCACTAGGACAATTTGAATCTTGGTGGAGTAGGGGAGCCAGAGATAATGCAGGAGAAGAAATAAGAACTGTTAGCTTTAAGAGGTATGACTTGTAGGGCTAGACATAACTGTGGGATTCTTTATAGTGTGCCTGATAGGCACAAGTCTATATCTGTGCTCTAGGCTATTCTTACCATAATGTGGAATCTTAAGGAATCAAATTTAGAATATGTTCTATAAGAGTTTGAATAGTTCTGGCATGTATTTTGAGACATGAAATATGAAACATGAAATAGCAATAACACTGGAAAAGAGATATGTGCAGATATAAAAGTGCCACAGCCTCTGCCTGCATCCATCACACTACATTATTGTTTATACCATCCTCAACTCTAACAGACAGTTTTTTATTCTTGAAATAGAAAAGTGTGTCTCAATTCAGAGAAGTTATGTATCACAGTGGGAAAACAATTTTAAGAGTTAAACATGAATTTCTGTTTTAAAATACAATAACTTTTAGTGGCCTGTAATTCAATAATTACATGTTAATGCAACTGAAAAAAATGTGTTTTAAGACAAGGCCAGCATAATATTTAATGAAGAAACACTGAATATGTTAAAAGTCTGGAAAAATATAAAATATCCAATAGCAACACAATTATTTAACACCATACAGGAAATACTAAAACTACAAGACATTGCAATTAGAAAAGAAAAGGAAAACTTCATTTTTATGCAGATTATATAATTGCAATGATTTTCCTTTACAAAAGAATCATCCTTCAAGAGGTCTGAGTCTCACACTGTTCTGGGGGTTAAATAGTGTCCACACTAAAAGGGTTAAGTAGTGTGAGTGACAGGGTATACAGGGTCTTGGGATGTGAGGAGTTCACTCTACCTCACACATTCAGTCAGGTTAATGGACTGAGAATTCTTCTTTGGAAGTCAGCAAGAAAGCTTTCCAGGTATGAGGTCACTGTGTCAGAGAATACCCAGCTCCCTGATACTACCACTAAACATACTTTCTTTAATCTATGTCAGGCACCATGCACTCTATCTCAGTCCCCTCTTGCCACACTCATCACTGACTCTTCTTGCTGTCTGGAGCCTTTATATAGTCTTTCCACTGCCTGGTAACCTACTGTTCTCTCCTCACCCTTCCCTTATTTAGAATTTTTCATGATGTCACTTCCCCAGGGAATCTTTCCTTAATTCCCAAAACAAGGTAAGGTGCTACAGTTAAAATCTTCATAGCATTATGTAGTTCTTCTTCATAACAATTATTTGAATTGTAATTAAATTATAGAGTAATTAGCTGTCCAGCGTCTGTTGCCCTTGCTCCCTACTTTCTCCATCTTCATGTATTCAAGATAAATATTGGTTGTCATTGAAAACCCAGACCTTGACCATCAGCTTTATTATCAAAGGCATATTTGGTGAATGAATGTTTTCCATTACTGGACTTCTCTTATTTTAATTAATTAATTAATTTATTTTTTAACATCTTTATTGAAGTATAATTGATTTACAATGCTGTGTTAGTTTCTGCTATATAACAAAGTGAATCAGCTATACATATACATATATCCCCATATCTCCTCCCTCTTGCGTCTCCCTCTCACCCTCCCTATCCCACCCCTCTAGGTGGTCACAAAGCACTGAGCTGATCTCCCTGTGCTATGTGGCTGCTTCCCACTAGCTATCTATTTTACATTTGGTAGTGTATATATGTCCATGCCACTCTGTCACTTTGTCCCAGCTTCCCCTTCCCCCTCCCCATGTCCTCAAGTCCATTCTCTACATCTGTGTCTTTATTCCTGTCCTGCCATGAGGTTCTTCAGAAATTTTTTTTTTTTTTAGATTCCATATATATGTGTTAGCATACGGTATTTATTTTTCTCTTTCTGACTTAGTTCACTGTGTATGACAGTCTCTATGTCCATCCACCTCACTACAAATAACTCAATTTCATTTCTTTTTATGGCTGAGTAATATTCCATTGTATATATGTGCCACATCTTCTTTATCCATTCATCTGGATGGACACTTTGGTTGCTTCTATGTCCTGGCTATTGTAAATAGTGCTGCAATGAACATTGTAGTACATGACTCTTTTTGAATTATGGTTTTCTCAGGGTATATGCCCAGTAGTGGGATTGCTGGGTTGTATGGTAGTTCTATTTTTAGTTTTTTAAGGAACCTCCATACCGTTCTCCATAGTGCCTGTATCAATTTACATTCCCACCAACAGTGCAAGAGGGTTCCCTTTTCTCCACACCTTCTCCAGCTCCAGCATTTATTGTTTGTAGTTTTTTTGATGATGGCCATTCTGACTAGTGTGAGGTGATACCTCATTGTAGTTTTGATTTGCATTTCTCTAGTGATTAGTGATGTTGAGCATCCTTTAAAGTGCTTTTAGAAAGCTATTCTTCTCCCAAAAGAAAACAAACAAAAAGAGTTTCTCATCTTAATAATTTCTTTGTCTTTAATTCATTTAAATTAAAGTAACCCTTTAATTCATTTGAATAAGTCTGCTTCTTCTTTCACAAAACAAGCTTCTAAATTTTTGAAGTTTTGAAAATGTCCTCAACATTTTCTCTTCTGACTGAACATCATTTACTCATTCACGAGAAAAGGATTTACTGAACATCTGCTTGGACTGTGTATGGAGTCACAGGTTTTCCTCACTCCTCATGTGACACTGTAGTTTCCAGGCCTTTCATCTCAAAGCCAATTTGGAGAAGTTTTCAGAACACTATGTTGCTACTCCTTTTCCTCCAGACCATTTTCCATTGACCCTATTTTTTCTCTTCCTGAGTCTGCACTTTCTCTAGTTGTTGCAGAAACTCACTCTTCAGTGTGCCTCTTGATCTCTTTATCTCAGTAGTCACCAAATTCGATTCTATTTCCCCAATGCATATCTGATGTTTATTAGTGGGCAGCTGGTGGTGATAATGAAAAGGCTCAGAGGGTTCAGTTGTAAGAATTATGTAAATTATGGATTGGGATGAAGTATAAAACAAATATATTACTACTTAGAAATATTTTCTCACACATTTACTCCCAAAAGAAAGTGAAATAACCATTGGAAGCTATAAAGAAGGTGTCCCCTTTCAAAATGAATAGTCTGAAGGAACTATTTTTTTCCATAATAAAAAAAAGATAAAAATTGAATGGAGAAATCCCTCTACATATAGCATGGGAAAATAAATAAATAGCTTGAAAAATCAATAGGAAATGTGCAGGACCAACATGAAGAAAACTTTCAATGGGCTATAAAAATTTAAAATGAACATAATGAACAAAACATAAGATGAGAAAGTAAAAGTGAAAATGACAGGCAGGAAAAAGGCCTAAGCTGATTTCAAAACTTAAGAGCAGATTTGGGGCAAAACTGAGACTGAAACCTAAAGTTGATGCATACATAATTATAGCAAATAATCTTTAGTCAGATGTAGAAATTAATATCTCTAAAACTTTGTGGAAGTTGCTCTCCCCCAGATCTTCTGCACCTTTTGATCAGTTCACAGAACATCAAAAACTCCTTGTGTGCCATGCCCCCAGGGTTACATCAAAACCATTGACTTAAAAGAAAAGACTGTATTAGAGATAAGGTAACTTGAAGGATGTTTCTGCCTTAGACTTCTGCTAGGACAGAAGGGGGCTGGAAGATAAAACGTTTGCTCGGACAGTGCCTTCCTTTTTTTTTTTTTTTTTTTATCTTGGAACATCTTCGGGGACACTTGGAGAGAGGGAAAAACAGGTAACATTTGTCTTAAGGGATGTTAAAAAGCTATCACACTGTGCACTAGGCTGAATGCTTTACCTCCTAGTTCTGACTTGGAGCACAGAGCATGCTAAGGGAGGGGGCTTCATCAAGGGCACACTTTTGAAGATATCTGTATCAGCAGCAAGAAGTAAGGCTATCCAGTATGGAAAAGAAAAGAAAAGAGGAGAAAGAAGAGAAGAGAATGTACAGAAGAGGAGGGAAAAGAAAGAAAGAACAACAAAAAAGTCACAACTTCTTTAAGAACTTACTCATATTAATCAATTTACATATTAACTTTTAATGATCTGAACACAGCAGGAAGTAAATTGCTTTGTTTTTTCTACATTGTCCTTTAATTTCATTTTAAGTAGACTGTTCTTCCTATGGTCCAGAATAAAATGTTGGATATGTCCCATAGTTTTTCTGATCTATTTTAGTTAAAAAACCTTCCGCAGTTTGGTAAATAAATTACAATTTCAGTAATAAAGTTTTTCTCTCTTCATACTACTATCTCCATTCTTTTTTAGAGTGGAAATGAGAAATCACTACTGCTTGTATTACCTGGCCCAATGGGGTAATTCACACCAACCTTTATAATGTGACTGTCCTTAATTCCTGTTTTAGTTTTATTTTTTATTTTTTGAAAGAAGACAGAGAGAACTTTATCAGTTAAACACTGATTTTACAGCCATTTCACCTTAAGACAATGTTAACAATTTTGTAGGTCAGGGAAGGTATAGGAAGGTGAACTTCATGGAAGAAAACAATGTAAATCATGATTAAAAGAGAACCTTGGTTTAAAGATAGCCTCTGCTGTAGCCAGTAGGGTTTTTTTTTTTTTTTTTTCGGTAACCAGCCAATTATAAAATAGCTAGAGAAATCCAGACATTGTGGTGATAGTATAGGATAGACGTGTAAATGAATGGAACTAAACAGAATCCAGAAATAAACCTGTGGTTATATAGTCAATTAGTTTTCTACAAAGGTGACAAGGCAATTCAATGGGGGGAAAGAATAGTCTTATCAACAAATGGTGCTAGAAGTGGATACCCATATAGAAATAATGAAGTCCAGGCTTCGGCCCCAGCCGCTCCGCGGCATGTAGGATCTTCCCGGACCGGGGCACGAGCCCGTGTCCCCTGCATGGGCAGGCGGACTCTCAGCCACTGCGCCACCAGGGAAGCCCCGCCAGTAGGATTTTTGGGTGGGGAGGAGGGTGTCTGTGGTAGACCATGGTAAGGCCACAGTCAGCGACAGCTCTGTTGGTATCAAGAGCACGGAAGGAGGAGTCTTTGTTTACCCCAGTATCAGGGGCAGAAACAGCAATGTGGAGAGAAAGCCAATTCCAGGACAGCTCAGAGATGGAGAGTCCCACAAGGCTCACCCTCGGTGTCTTCTCTTATTTGTTGTCATCTTCGTTTCCATGAGATTTATTGTGTTGTTTGTTTGTGTTGAATTTATGTTGCAAAATCCCTAGCTTTTTGCCTCTTGGAGAAAGGATGCAGGTGCAGGTGCTCCGCAGCCTTTGGACTTGGTCTCCTGACTGACCAAGAGGCACATCTCTGCAGATCAAGAGCAGCATCTGCAAGATCCAGGTGCAAGTGAGCCAGAATCCATGGAAGAGCCCTTACCTCTGTATAGCACTAGCCCAGCCCCAGTACTATCCACTTGGCATTCTCTGTACAAAGATCTCAAGACTTAGATGAGTGTTGTCAAACTAGCTTTAGCAGCAGAACCTTTTTGTTCTTACTCAGAAGCCCCCGGTGTGTGATGGGGTGGATGGAGGGTTTGGGGGGGGTGGGTAGGCTACAGGGAGCTGCTGCTTGGCTAAACTGCCAAGCTCTTCTTTTTCTGAAAGAGAATCATGTTCAAGATGAAGGCAGAGCTGACTCTCTCAGAACAGTAAAGGGATTTATATTTTAAGAGGCTTTGGAAGTGAAGAGAACTAGCAGAGGGATCAGGCCTTTAGCAGGGGAAAGGAACTCAGGGGAGGCGAAGTCTTTTGGTCCTCAGCATAAACTGAGGCATCATGATGCATCTACATTTGTTAACAGAAAAAATTAAGAGAGACTTGCTTTTCCTTTTTGAGGAAAATCATTTGGAGCAAATGACTCCTTTTGAAACACAATACAGGTGGAAGGGAATTTTTAAAGTTCTCATTAGCATTTCCAATGAGATTTGAGCATTAATAAAAAGGATGCTGCAATTAAAAATGTAAAACTGTAAAGGAGATAGTTCTTAAATATTAAAAAAAATCCCACAAAACTCTCAAAATATGATTTTTGGAAATGAACAAATCTCAACAGAGAAGCAGAATTTAAAAAAATGGTTAGAGTTGAACACACAGCATTTAAAATTAGATGAAGAAATAGGGAGTTTCTTCAAGAATGCAGTGGAAAATATGAAAGAGAAGTAAATTATAAATGACATAAATATACATGAGATCCAATAATCTTAAAATAAAAGGTACAGATGGAAAAAAATGGTAGCAGAGTAGTTTGGAAAAAACAAAATTAGGAATAATAAAATAAAGCTTTCCTGTTCTAAAGAATGACTTGGGCTTCCGTATTCCAAAGACTTTTTCCGTTCAAAACATGTTCATTTATTCATTAGTTCACTCATTTATGTAATAATTGATTTAATCAACATTGACTGAGAAATAATGCTTAAGGGAACTAGGCATATACAATTTTAAAAAGGACAGTTCTTGCCTCCAAGAAGTTCATGATGTTGTGAGCATACCACACAATTATATATGTGAATGTGTGCAGCTCAGAGATAGGCACCTATCTCAATAAATGTTAATTTCCTTCCTTACTTCCTTACCATATCCTATATGATCTCTCCATTATACTGAAGATGTGATAAGTATGTTTTATTCCTTTATTAGTTTTTATGTGATTGAGGTTGATCTGCAATGTGTTGGTATCATTGTACCTTATTTTACTCCATTTTCCCTTTTCAATGTATGAACATATTTCTATTTGAAATAAATTTACATTGAAAAAATAGGTTCCTCCTTTCTTATTAATTAAAAAATAAATGTCTTCAATTATCATGATATTTTAGCATATATTTAAAATAAATTTATTTAGTTTATATGGGAACTAGAATTGGATGAATAGCAGCTCAAGTGTCTCTATATATTTGTTGCTCTGTTAGTTCTTCCTGAAATTATTTGATGTATATGCATTTGTCTACTTTCTCAAGAACTGAAAGATTTCCAGAATAGGGACCATGACACTTTTTTCCTTAGTAAGGAATCCAGGGCTTAGTAATCAGTGTGAGCAGATCTGAAATATTAATAGTGACTGCCTGACTTTATAATATGCCTGTATGTCCAATCTGTATTAATCTACATTTTGCAGAGTACAGGTCATTTAGAAGTAAACATTTTCATATGTTATTATCAAAGTCCTTCAAGAATGAATTCTTCTCTGAAAATTTCCAGTTAGATCCTTCTTAGCATTTTGGAAATTAGTACAAGATGTCAAAAAATGAAGAGGAAGCAAATAATTAACTTCCATCAGTATCTCTACCCACTACAAGTTTGTATCATAAAATTGATACTGTGTAAATACAAACTTTTCAATAAACATTTGAAAATTGCTATACTTATATATGAATAATAGTTAAAAATATTTCTAGATGTGCCTGAAAATTGACAATCATAGATTTTAATTGCCAAACACATATTTGAATTTCCAAAACTGTCATTCTATTTTATGATTCTTTTTAATCCCATGGACATAAGTTTCTATTTATGACAATATACAGTCTCTTCCTAAAGAGGCTACTATCCGAGCTTTGGTTAGAATTGTAATAAATATAATATAAACGTGAAGTACTGCCTATTTTCAGTAGTAACTGAAGGAAATGTTGGGATTTTCCAGGATATGGTGACAGCTGTCAAATGGAACTAACATGTATCAGTGATGTCATTCTGAACAGAAGACGTGATGATTAAGGCTGAAGGTGGGAGGAGAATGTCAACGGATACAGGAATAGAACTTAGCTGATCTTGAGCAGTAAGTGTACAATGTAGTGAAATAAATTTTAAGAAGTTTTATTTATATGGATAAGTAGGTTAGCCATGATTATAATAACTTAGAATTTATGACATATTAATAGTCACTGAAAAAGGAGATCAAAATAAATGGTTGAATTTATAAGTGGGGAAAAAATTACCATATCATTTATCTGTCAAAATAAAGCTTCAACAGAACTACTTATCAAGTAAGATAACTTAATCTTGAGGTTAAGTGTATGAATTCAAGGCAACATGACTGTGGTTCAAATACTGGCTCCTTTGTACAGGATCCTGATCTTTGGTATCCACTTAAAGAAAAGCACAGGGCCTTCCCTGGTGGCGCAGTGGTTGAGAGTCTGCCTGCCAATGCAGGGGACACGGGTTCGTGTCCCGGTCCGGGAGGATCCTACATGCCATGGAGCAGCTGGGCCCGTGAGCCATGGCCGCTGAGCCTGTGCATCCGGAGCCTGTGCTCCGCAACAGGAGAGGCCACAACAGTGAGAGGCCTGCGTACCAAAAAAAAAAAAAAAAAAGATATTACAAGAAAGGAAAACTACAGACTGATATCACTCATGAGCATAAATACAAAAATTCTTAACACAATATTAGCAAATTGAATTCAACAATGCACAAACATAACTACATACCACAACCAAGTGAGGTTTATTCCAGATATGCAAGGCTGGTTCAATATTTGAAAATCAAATAATGTAATTCCTCACATCAATAGGCTAAAGAAGAAAATCATACAATCATCAATTGATGCAGAAAAAAATTGACAAACATGAAACACCCATTCATGAAAAACCCTCTCAGCAAACTAGGAAAAGGGAAGAATTCCTCAAATTCATAGAAAAATCTACTAAAAAACTACAGCTAAATTAATACTTAGTGGTGAAAAACTGGATGCTTTCTCCTAAGATTAGGAAGAAGGCAGGGATGTCCCCTCTGTCCTCTCCTATTCAAGATTGTACTGGAAGTCTTAGCTAGTGCATTAAAAGAGGGAAAAGAAATAACCATAATATCTGACCAAATTATGTTTATTCCAATAATGCAAGTTTAAAATTTGAAAATCAATAAATACAATTCACTAGATTAAGTAACAAATGCCTATGCTTATCTCAAAACTTCAGAAAAAGCATTTGATAGAAAGGATCCGTGATAAAAATGAAGGCAGAGTGGAAAGATAAGGAAACTTCCACAGGGTCATAGATGTAATTATAAGTATGGCCGTCAATGACACTGGCTTTTATATAATACACTCTCTTTTGAATGTGGGTGGAATTTGTGAATTTGATGAGTTGTCACTCCAGGGATTCTATTACATTATATAGCAAAAGGATAGGGACTAATCTAATCCAATTACAAGGAGCCCTTTGAAAACAAAGTTTTCTCCAGTTGGTAGCAGCAAGGGAAGTCAGAGACAGTCAAAGTCACCCTCACTGGGGAATGTGGTTGGCACTGAGCAAAAAAACAGAGGCCTTGGTTTTTCAATCACAGTGAATTGAATTCTGCCAACAACCTGACTGAGCCTAGAAGTGGATTCTTTCCCAGAGCCTCCAGTTAAGAGCCCACTTGGTTAACACCTTTATTTTGATCTTGTGAGACCCTAAGTAGAAAACCTAGCTGAAGCCCCCTGGACTTCTGACTTACAGAACTGTGAGCTTATAAATGAGGGGTGTTTTGAGCCACTAAATTGGTTTTGAGCCACTAAATTTGAGCTTGTTATATATCAATAGAAAACAAATACATCTAGTCTGAAAAACTGTGCTTCCCTCAAGTAAGTAAACAAAAAACCCCACAGCATACATCACAATTAAAGGTGAAATAGCAATAGTTTTGACTTTGAAATTAGGACCTAGACTAAAATGTCCATTATCACCACTTCTAATTAACATTTTTGCTGGAGGTCCCAGCCAGTATAATAAGGCAGGTTATCTTAAAGTTAAACAAAGTGATGGAAAAAGAATAAAGTGTCATCTTTCATAGATAATGTGTTTTTAAACATAGAATCAACAATTAAAATTAACAGATATATCTAGCATGCTCACTGAATTCAAGGACATTGTACAAAAATTAATTGTATATCTATATATTAGCAATGAACAGTCAGAAAATAGATAAAAACATACCATTTTCAATAGCTTCTCAGGCATCAAAGATTTATTATATTCAGGGGGAAAGTCTCCTTTAAACTGTCTTTTTTATTGAATAGCATTTGGGATATTGCAGAATTTTTCCAAAGTTTAGAAATTTACAATCTTGGCATCCTCAGTCATCTAAGTCTAAACTAAAGCGTCTGTCTTTCTTGCTTATTTAAAACCTTTGACTTTCCAATTCACATTTGAGCCCTGTGTTTCTGGCATCTCATAGTTAAGCATGGGTAAATTTTCCCAAGGTTTTGTGAGCAGGCATGTTTTTATTTAGCCTGTGAACAGTGACTGCCACCAACACCTCTTGTGGATTGCTTGATCCCTTGTTTTTCAAGTCTGGCTGTGGTTTAGAATCACTGAGGAAACCGTGCAAAACTCCTCGTGTTCAGATTCCACCCTCTGGCTTTGGATCCAGGCATAGATATGTTTTAAAAGCTTTCTATGGGATTCTAATGTACCTCCGGGGTTGAGAATTTCTTGCTTACGACTATAAAACAGTAGTTCTCAACTATCGCTGCACATTAGAATCACCTGGAGAGCTTTTACAAAACACTGATGCCTAAGCCCTACCCCAAATTAATTAAATTAGAACCTCTGGGCAGATGTCTGTGACAGTACTGGCTTTAAAAAGCTCTTCAGGTAACTCCAGTGTACTGTTAGTATTGAGACCTACTTATACAAAACCTGCCTCTAAGGGAGGTACTTTCACTCATCATTACATTTGTTTCAGTTGGAGAATCACCCTCTTCAGGTTCCTCAGCTGAGTTGATGTTCCTAGAAACTAGCAAAGACCCATTCCACTGGCATTTGTTCCTCAGGACATTAGCTTTCCATAGGTTTTGAACATCCTATGTGTTGGTTAGCATTTCTTTCTATTTTTTTCCTGAAGTGGTGGTATACATTGTTCCATTTAACTCTACTATTTCTATATGACTTGCGAGAAGACTCTGTAGTTTTTAATATCTCTTAAACTGCTTCTTAAATTGATCTCTCTTTCTTTCACGTTCCTCTATTACATGTAGGTGTAGTACAGTTTCCTGGCATTGTGTGCCTTCTTTTTTCTTTGCTTTATGGCCCAGATGTTTGATTTTTTCTAATATAGTTCTCTAAATTTTGTTTTGTTCTCTTATTTAGTAAAAAAAAAGGGGGTATTAAGAAGTTTGGGGCTGATAAAATAGCTTAATCAAATCTTGTGCTCCGTCCTTTTGAATTGAATAATTCCACATAGGACATATCCTGCCATCAGGAACATTCAACCCAGGAGCTGGATATAGTGTTATTGCCCTCCCTGGCTCTCTTGTCCTATGTCTCTTCTTTCTATATCATGCCTTAAGATCTAAATTTCAGAAACTTTTAAGGTAGAATAAATATCGATACCCTCACTTTACTATGGTTATATTACTTTGAAACTTAAATAATAATACTTTGTTGTTTTTCTTTTCCTTCTCCACTGATTTTTCTACACTTTCCATTTAAAATCTTGCTTCGTTTTCTGCAACCACTGTGTAGAGACAAACATATGATATAGTCCCTCAATTTCTCTGACTCTAAATTCTCTTTTTGTGTCTGAGGCTACCCATGAATATTTTCTTAGATCCTGGCACACTCTGAAATATTATTTCGGATTTGGCTTCTCTTGTGTTGAGTTTTTCTGGTTTCCTATTAATTTCACTGATTTAGTAGCAAATAAACCCTGTCCCTTTTTTTTTTTTTTTTTTTTGCGCGGTACGCGGGCCTCTCACTGCTGTGGCCTCTCCCGTTGCGGAGCACAGGCTCCGGACGCGCAGGCTCGGCGGCCATGGCTTATGGGCCCAGCCGCTCCGCAGCATGTGGGATGTTCCCGGACCGGGGCATGAACCCGTGTCCCCTGCATCGGCAGGCGGACTCTCAACCACTGTGCCACCAGGGAAGCCCCTCTGTCCCTTTTTGATATCTTATCTTAAGAGAAGCTAGAACTGGGCTTCCCTGGTGGCGCAGTGCTTGAGAGTTCGCCTGCCGATGCAGGAGACGCGGGTTCGTGCCCCGTTTCGGGAGGTACAGTGAACTTAAAAGAAGCTAGGTTAGGGAATTCCCTGGCAGTCCAGTGGTTAGGACTTAGCACTTTCACTGCGGTGGCCCAGGTTCAATCCCCTGGTTGGGAAACTAAGATCTCACAAGCTGCGCAGCATGGCCAAAAAAAAAAAAAAAGAGAAGCTAGAACTGAGTATTCTTTATATTTTTCTATTTACCTATCTTGGCCTCTAAGATGTAAATTTCCTTTTCATATTATCTAAGTTTTTATCCTCGTAAGTGAATTTTTCTTCTAAGGAAATTTCCCTCCTTACCTTGAGCTTAATACTCTTGTCTTCTCATATTTAGTTTTTGTCCTTCTATCTCTTTGGTCTGAGAGCAAAGCTGAGCAATATTTTATCACCTTTAAAAATATAGAGATTTTAAATTTTTTTTAGACAGGTTTCACATTCAAAGCAAAATTGAACAGAAGGTATAAAGATTTCCCATATACTCCCTGCTCTTACACATGCATAGCCTCTCACATAATCAACATCCCTCACGAGAGTAGGTACATTGTTATAGTTGATGGAGCTGCATTGACACATCATTATCACCTAGAATCCATAGTTCACCTTAGAATTTGCTCTGGTGTTTTACATTCTATTGGTTTGGACAAATTTATAATGACATGTATCCACACATTTATAGTATCATACAGAGTAGTTTCATTGCCCTAAAAATCCTCTCTGCTGTGCCTATTCATCCCTCCCTCCCCCCAACCCCTGACAACCACTGATCTTTTTACTATCTATGACAACTATAGTCTTACAAAATATACTTTAATAAGACTTGAAAGTCAGAATAACTCCTTGATTCCTGGGTTACAGAACAGATGTTGTGTTAGCAGGCATGAAAAACAACATTAATCTCATTGTACATCTCCATCAGAGCTCTTGGATGACCAGGTTCATGTCAATAAGCAGTAATATTTTGAAAGGAATCTCTTTTTCTTAGCAGTAGTTTGCAACATTGGGCTTAAAATAATCTGTGAACTATGTTGTAAACAGATGTGCTGTCATTCAGACTTTGTTGTTTCATTTATAGGGCACAGGCAGAGTAGATTTAACACAATTCTTAAGGACCCTAGGATTTTGGGAATTGTTGATGAGCATTGATTTCAGCTTCAAGTCACCAGCTGTGTGAGCCGCTAACAAGAGAGTCAGCCTGTCCTTTGAAGATTTGAAGCCAGGCATTGACTTTTACTCTCTGGCTATGAAAGTTCTAGATGGCACCTTCTTACAATAGAAGGCTATTTCATCTACATAGAAAATCTGTTGTTTAGTGTAGCCACCTTCATTAATTTTCTTAGCTAGATCTTCTGGATAACTTCTGGATGACAGCTTCTATATAAGCAATTGCTGCTTCACCTTGCCCTTTTATGTTTTGAAGATGGCTTCTTTCTTAAACCTCACGAACCAACCTCTGCTAACTTTAAACTTTTCTTCTTCAGCTTCCTCACCTCTCTCAGCCTTCATGGAATTGAAGAGAGTTAGGGCCCTTTTCTGGATTAGGCTTTGGCTTAAGGGAATGTTGTGGCTGGTTTGATCTTCTATCCAGACCACTAAAACTTTCTGAATATCAGCAATAAGACTGTTTTGCTTTCTTATCATTTGTGTGTTCACTGGGGTAGCACTTTCAATTTCTTTCAAGAACTTTGCCTTCACATTCATAACCTGGCTAACCGTTTTGTGCAAGAGGGCTAACTTTCAGCCTGTCTTGGTGTTTGACATGCTTTTGTCAATAAGCTTAATAATTTCTAGCTTTTGGTTTAGAGTGAGAAATGGGAGACCCTTCCTTTCACATGAACACTTTGAGGCCAATGTAGGGTTATTAATTGTCCTAATTTCAATATTGTTGTGTCTCAGGGAATAGGGAGACCCGAGGAGAGGGAGAGAGATGGGGGAATGGCTGGTTGGTGGAGCAGTCAGAACACACAAAATATTTTTTCATTAAGTTCACCGTCTTATATGGGTGCGTTTCGTGGTGCCCCAAAACAATTAGAATAGTAATATCAAAGATAACTGATCACCATAACAAATGTAATAATATTGAAAAAGTTTTAAATGTTGCAAGAATTACCAAAGTGTGACACAGAAACATGAATGGCCAAATGCTATCAGAAAAATGGTACTGATAATAGATTTGCTCAATGCAGGGTTGCCACAAACCTTCAATTTGTAAAAAACACAACATCTGTGAACTGCAATACAGTGGAAGGCAATAAAGTGAGGTATGCCTGTATCAGGCTAAAACCTCTAGAACAACAGAAAATTTGTGTTTTGCCTCCTAATTTCTAAGAGTTCTATGGAAGAAATGACTTTTTCCTAAATTCATTCCTTGCTCCACACCTGCTTAGCAAATGTTAGGTCAACTCAGGTCAAGTAAAAGCTACAGAGCCTCCTATTTAAAGCCTGTATCATCTAAAGCTTGAATTTTTGCTGATTCTGGCTGGTCTGCCTTTGTAAGGCCAGTGAGTTTTTCTTTTTCTTTTTTTTTTTTTTCCTTGCATTATGCGGGCCTCTCACTGTTGTGGCCTCTCCCATTTGCGGAGCACAGGCTCCGGACGCGCAGGCTCAGCGGCCATGGCTCACGGGCCCAGCCGCTCCGCGGCATGTGGGATCTTCCCGAAACGGGGCACGAACCCGCGTCTCCTGCATCGGCAGGCGGACTCTCAAGCACTGCGCCACCAGGGAAGCCCCAGTGAGTTTTTCAATAGCTGAATTTATCTTGTTGATATCCTTAAGATCTCTTGGAATTTTCTAAACCCCAGCATGCTTGCATACAGCTAACTAGCTCCTTAAAATCAGCCACTAGCACAAGCTAGAGTTTTATCAATGAAAAATCCACGAACACCTAGGGCTCAAAGTGATTATTTCTAGGACACAGAAGTCACTACTGAACTACAATAGCTACAGGACCAAGCCAGGGTTTTTTAATTAAAAAAGAAAGAAAGAAAGAAAGAAAGAAAGAAAGAAAGAAAGAAAGAAAGAAAGAAAGAAAGAAAACGTAGGTGACCTATTACTTAAAATCTAAGACATTGAAGTTAGCAATCAACTTCAAAAAACATCCACATGGAACAATGTAAAGTGAAAACCACCAAATTTCAATTAGAATTTTTTTTTAATTAAAAAAAAATTTTTTTTAATTGTTGTGGAGCACGGGCTCTAGGCACTCAGGCTTTAGTAGTTGTGGCTCGCAGGCTCTAGAACGCAAGCTCAGTAGTTGTGGTGCATGGACTTAGTTGCTCTGCGGCACGTGGGATCTTCCCGGACCAGGGCTTGAACCTGTGTCCCCTGAATTGGCAGGAGGATTCTTAACCACTGTGCCACCAGGGAAGTCCTCAATTAGAATTTAAGTGTTATTGTGATTCCCAAATTCCACTTCTTTAGCAAATCTGTTTTAAATCCAATATGCCAGATCCTTTCATTTTCCTGATATGAAATTACCTCTACATCCCTTACCCACTGCTTCCTGCAGGGATAGGCCGAACCGTTTAGAACATGAGACACAAAGGAAGAAAGCAGAATGCGTGCTCTCTGATTTCTGTTGGTTTCTAAGAGCAAGAGTCATAAGGGACTGCACTAGACGAGTCCCCAACCTTACTTCTTCCCTGAAGGAGGGAGGTGAGGGAGTAAAGATTGACCAGGCATTTTACTGTAATAATGGGACTCCCTCCACAGGAGGACATAGAGGAAAAGGGAAGGAGAGTTTACTCTCTGCGTTATACTCCTCCTCCAAACAAAACATAACATAACAAGCTAAAGGAAATCTTGGAAGTTTCCTAGGAATTTTGCTTCACATCGTCACTGATTTAATTGTCAGGTTAAACAGTTATCTACTAAGAGGTTTTGACCAAAGAAAGGAAAGTAAATTAAAAATAAATATGTAGGTAAATCTGAGACCAGCTCATAACCAAAGAGAAGCTGTTTCTCTGAAAATTTTAGGCCTCTTTTTTTACTAAGCTGAAAGATTCGTCTCCTGAGATCAGAAAGCTCAGTTTAGATCTGAGAGTAGAACTAGGGCGGCCTAACAAGAAGGAATATGGTTCCCGGACTAAGGTTTTATAGGTGAGAGAATAACAATAGAGAATCTCTAGAAAAATTTACATAATTCTTTCAACTCGTCCTAACCAGAGAACTTTGTCCGTGGACAGGCTTTAATTTCACACCTCTGAGGAGTAAGTTTTTTTTAAATTCAACTGCCTCCATTTTCTCACTGATTCACCAAAGTTTGAGAGACTCTGTCTACCTTGTGTGGGTGCTAAGGAACACAGTCGCTCCATGCTATCTCTTTAAATTTATCTCTTGTAATCAATATGCACCTGAATTTTGTTGGGGTTTTACTGCTTTATTGTTTAATCAATTTGAACAGGAAAAGAAAAATAATGACTCATCCAAGAGGACTCAATAACCTGAAAAGGGAAGATTAGGCATAACATTTAGACTGTGGACTTCCACAGAAGTAGAGCTGATGGAAAAGATAAAAGTTTGTGTACAAAAGTAAGAGCAAAGATATCCAGGCAAATGTAAACAAATTGAAAGCAAAATATGACACTACTAATATAAGACAGAACAGAATCCAAGGACAGCATCATTAAACAGGACAAAGCTTTTTATTATATAATGATAAATGGTGCAAGCTGAGAATAATCTATAGTTATAAAACTTTATGCACCAAGCATACCAGACAAATCTATAAACTCCTAAGAACACAAGGAAGCCTGTATAAAAAATGTAATTTATAGTGGGTGATATTAATATAATGCCTCTTTCAGAATTTGACAGATCAAGTTGATAAAAGAACTAGAAGAATAATGTAATCAATAATTTTGTTTCAATAGATGTACATAGATGTTTATATTCTAGATACTGGATTTGCTTTTGTTTTGGAATTTAACAAAATTTGACTGTATGTATTTGCCAGAAGAAAATCATAAGAATCATGAGAGATTATTTTGTGAAACTCTATGGAGCACATTTGGAATAAAACAGATATTTACTGGTAAAATAAACAGAAATTGGTGCAAGAAAAGGAAAAAAAACTGTGAGAGAATAATAACTATGGAGAGGATTACAAAACAAAGAGAAACAGGAATTTAAAGCTAAATTCTATTTAAATTTTTAAAAATAATACTCTGTATATTATTTAACTAGTTCAGGTTATAGAAAAATATGGAAAATGCCTTAATTTATGTTAGAATTCCTAGATAACCTTAATACCAAAGTATGATAGATTATATATAAAACTCTTAATAGAGATGGAGCAAATATTCTTTACAAAACAAGTGCAAAGCAAATCCAGAAGCGTGTTAAGGAAACTAAGACACAATAAGCAACAACGAAACTGTAAGTATGGTTCGTCATTATGAAGATTATCAGAATAACTCATGGCATCAATGTGTCAAAGAAGAAAAAAATATATGAGTATAATAATAGATGCTGAGAAGACATTGGTAGAATATAACTACCATTTCTTTTATTTAAAATTTTTTTATTGTATTATACAATTTTAAAGGTTACTTTCCATTTACAGATTTTACAAAATATTGACTATATTCCCCATGTTATACAATACAACCTTGAGCCTATCTTACACCCAATAGTGTTTGTACCTCCCACTCCCCCACTCTTCTATTCTCCCCCTCAACTCGTAACCACTTGTTTGTGCTCTGTATCTGTGAGTCTGCTTCTTTTTTGTTATGTTCACTAGTTTGTTATATTTTTAGATTCCACATGTAAGCAATATCATAAAGTATTTGTCTTTCTCTGTCTGACTTATTTCACTTAGCATAATACCCTCCAAGTCCATCCATGTTGCTGCAAATGGCAAAATTCTGTTTTCTTTTTTTTTTTTTTTGCGGTATGCGGTCCTCTCACTGTTGCGGCCTCTTCCATTGCGGAGCACAGGCTCCGGACGCGCAGGCTCAGGCTCAGCGGCCATGGATCATGGGCCCAGCCGCTCCGCGGCACGTGGGATCCTCCTGGACCGGAGCACAAACCGTCATCCCGTGCATCGGCGGGCGGACTCTCAACCACTGTGCCACCAGGGAAGACCCTGTTCTTTCTTATGGCTGAGTAGTATTCCATTGCATATGTATAGCACATCCTCTTTATCCATTCATCTGTTGATGGACACTTAGGTTGCTTCTATATCTTGGTAATTGTAAATAATGCTGCTGTGAATATTGGGGTGCATGTATCTTTTTGAATTAGTGTTTTGGTTTTTTTTGGATATATGCCCAGGAGTGAAATTTCTGGGTCCTATGGTAGTTCTATTTTTAATTTTTTGAGAAACCTCCATACTGTTTTCCACATTGGCTACACCAATTTACATTCCTACCAACAGTGTAGGTGGGCTCCCTTTTTTCCACATCTTCACCAACATTTGTTAGTTGTGTTCTTTTTGGTGATAGCCATTCTGACAGGTGTGAGGTGGTATATCATTGTGGTTTGGATTTGCATATCCGTGATGATTAATGATATTGGGCATCTTTTCATGTGCCCATTGGTCATCTGCGTTTCCTCTTTGGAAAAATGTCTATTCAGTTCTTCTGCCCATTTTTAAATTGGGTTGTTCGTTTTTTTGATGTTGAGTTGTATAAGCTGTTCGTGTATGTGGGATATTAATCCCTTATCAGTCATATCATTCACAAATATTTTCTCCCATTCAGTAAGTTGTCTTTCCGTTTTGTTGATCGTTATTTTTTTTTGTCAACTACCATTTCTAATTGAAGCTCTACATAAAGTAGGAATAGAAGAAAACTACTTAAAGATTTTCTAACAAAAATCAAGAGCAAATATATTAAATTGTGAAATGCTAAAACTACTTCTATTAAAATTAGGAATATGACAGTAACACCCTTATGACTAATATTATTCATCATTATAGTAGAGGTCTTATGTAACAAAAAGTATAAAAATTAAATTTAAAAATTAATTAAATAGTATAAATATTGGATAAACAGACAATATAATTTTAGTTCCAAATTATATATTTGATTCTGCCAAAAGAGACTATACTAAAATATTTTAGAGTTAGAATAACTGTGTTTCCTTCATAAAACAAATATATATATATATTTATATAGCTATTATTATAGCTATTTAGTAGCTATTTTCTATACTAGTATTAATCACTTAGAAACAAGAAAAGATATTCATTCACAGTAGTATTTAAAAGTATTTGAATTAAGTTAGCTAAAAAAGTGTAGAAATTATAAATTCCCATAGTAGGAAATACGTAGAATTTCCACAACAGAGAGATATAACATACTATCTCTAGAAAGGTAAGTTATGAAACCTTCATAAACTGATATAGAGTTAATGCAATTCCAGTCAGTATCCTGGTAGTATATTTCATATGTGAACATCTAAGTTGCTGTAATAACCAAGAATAGTTAAAAATTTTATAGTGAGAGTGATTTACAAAATATTATAACTTACTACACAGCTACTCTATTATAAATAGTGTATTGGAACAAAATAACTTCCATTAATAGGGCCAATACTCCATGGGAACCTAGGGAGTCATGTTGATTTGGTGGGAGTGAATGATTTCTGGTTACAACAGTGTCAGACTTTTTGTCTACAACAAAGACATAAACAAACAACAAATACATAAAATATAGCAAGGGAAAACTCAGGAGATGTGGTTTTGCTCAAAACTAAACAAATATATGTATTAGAACTGAAGAAAAAATAATCCTGTTTATCAGCATGGCAGCTGGGAGAGGAGATGGGAAGTTTCTGATGGAAGCATTTGTTGCTTTGCGGAGGGGATGCTTCTGCCACACTATCCATCACAGGTGGGCTGCCTTTGCAGGCCTGGGGATCTGGAAGGACTATAGAGTGAACATCCTCAGATGCATCCTTCTAGATGTGTCCGTTCCTATTTCCAGGATTCCAGGATGTTCTCTAACAGTGTACTGACATTGGCATAAGAGACCTGCTCTGGCTGAGAGTTCAACTACGTATGCAGCTCTGCAACTCTCAAAATTAGATCTTCAGGCTGCCTTTTGTTACATCTACCCTTCAAATAAGGTGATAAGGGTCTCTTTATAAGCTACCACTTGGGCTTTCTGCTTTCAAACTTAGCAATTGACTGCTAGTTAGCAACTCTCATTGTCTCTTTATCCTTGCAGAGCATCAATACAACCTAGTGGTAGTTGGCCAACTCTAATGTCTTGGGCAGCATGTTTCTCCCCATATTTTCCTGTCTAGGCTCAGCATTCCCCTTATGTTGATGGACAGGATTATATCTTAGCACAACACACCAGGTGATGTGCTTGCATTGATAAAGGAGAAAAGAGACTAAACATCTAAAGAATTATAATTACTAGCTTGCATGTACCTACAGGAGCCAGGAAAGTACTCTGAGACTGGATGTTAAGAGTGCTTGACCAAGTGACTGGATTGTTAGGCTGGACAGGAAAATTCATTGACTTGGGGACACTTTCTCTGACAAGAGATTTAATACTCTGGTCAAAACTGCAGGTGGCCGGTTAAATTCACTGCTGGGTGGCTCTTAGAAACCTGGAATAAATAATTGCCAACTCTCAGTGAAATAGAAATGCCTGAATTTCCCTACCAGAGCCTATAGGAAGGAAAATAAAGGCTGAAGGAAGTAAATGATAATGCTTACTTATTTGGTTCAGCCAGATTTAATAGATGAGGCCAGAAGATCCACTAGAGGACTGTGCTCCATGAGAGGACTCATCTAGAACATGGTGATGAGAGGGTCATCACCATCAGTAATAAGTTTAGTGGCAGCTCTTCTCTGAAGGCCAGGCATGAGGATAGGAGAGGCATTCACACAACTGAGCTCATGAACATCTGTGGTGATGAAGGGCCCTGAAGAAGTCACAGAGGCCAAAAGGCAGTGCTTAATCACTAGAAGCTAGGATACTGCACTTACCATATATGGGCAAGGTACGAGGAGAAGCCAAAAGAGTTTGACCTTTCGGAAGGGCAGAAGGAAGTTGTAAGAAGTTGTAGAGATAGATAATAGAACATAGGTCCTTAGAGGTAAAACAGATGGGCAACCAAAAAGGGTTAAATTGCTGCTTAAAATCTGTAACACCAAAATAAATCAAGAATGTTGAAGCAGGAGGATAAAAATGGTCAACCAAAGAAAAAGTCACTATCCTTTGCTCAGTTCCAAGATCTGAGGCAATGTTCCGATCCAGAACCAGACATTTTGAGGACTATTGGATACAGGGTCTTGATACTTTAAGACCCAAACCTTGTCATAATCTTCTTGTCAGAGTGGGAAACTTTAGCAGTCAGGTCACAGGGGGATCCTGGCTAATGTCTGGCTCCCAGTGGGCCCACCTGCCCCAGAGACAGTGGATAATCAATTTCCCAGTCACTGGGAAGTTGAAATAACTCCCACATTGGGTCTTTGGTATGTAGAATAAGAACTATCAGTGGTGAAGGCCAAATGGAAGCTTCTGAGAGCTACCCTGCCCTACTTGCCCTATACTCAGGATAGTAAATCAAAACTAATACCACATCCCTGGAGAAATAGTGGAGATTAGTGCTACCATTAGAGGCATCAAAAATGTAAGGGGTGGTGGATATTATCATATCTGTTTAATTTCTGGCTTCTACAGAAGTCAAAGGGATCCTGGAGACTGACTGAAGACTACACTTCAGGTATAGCCAGGTCACAGCCCCAGTCACAGCTGCTGTGGTGGGCATGGTATCACTATTAGAGTAAATTAATAAAACCTCAGATACATAGAATACAGTCATTCTATCTCATTCCAATTAGAAGAGAGGATTAGGAACAGTTTACATTCACATGGGCAGACAAAAATATTCTTTAAAATTACATCAGGTTATGATGCTGACATCATGCTGACTGAAAAGGACAAGTAAGAGGTGGCTACCATACCAGAAACATCAGTGAGAAACATGTGCTCCTGAGGGTTGAATATAAATCTTACAAAGATTCAGTAACCAACCAAGTCAGTGAGGTTTTTAGGGGTCCAGGCTCAGGGGCATACACGATATCCCCTCCAAGGTAACAAATGGCTGCATTTTTTGCATCCCGACTTCAAAGAAAGCAGCACATTGTTTGGTAGCCATTTTAGGCTCTTGAGGCAACACTTTTCAGACCTATATACCTATATACCAGGTGACTGCCAACTGGAGGGCTGCCAGCTTTGAGTCGGGCAGGAGCAGGAAAGGGTAGTGCAGTAGATCCACTCTGGGTACAATTAGCCCTGCTGCTTGGACCTTATCTTCTATCATGTAGACCCTATGGTGTTGGAGGTGTCAACAGGAGGACTTGATGCAATGTGCAGTTTATGGCAAGTTCCAGGGAGAAAACCATGATGCAGTCCCCTAGGGAATCAGAAACAAGGCCATGCCATCAACAAGAGAGGATTACACTTCCCTTGAGAAACAAAAGCCTGTTACCTGACCCTGGCAGAGATAAAATTAACCCCAGGCCACCAAGTTATCATGCACCTAAAACCATCCATTTGGACTGGGTTCAGTTAGACAAGCCAAATCATAATTTGGACAGGCTCTATATCTTTCTGTATAGGCATAGGCATTTTCTTAATAACATTTTTGCATATTTAGTCTCATCTTGATATCTGCTTCTCAGAGGACCTGGAATAACACACCTACTTGATTAATTTTTTTCCAAATGTTTATAGAAAATTGTCAGATCCCAGAATGCAGCTGCCCAGAACATAAACTCTATGAAGAGAGGGATTTGTGTCTGTTTACCTGTTTCTGGAGCAGGACTGGCTTGTATTGGCACTCAACAGAGAGGTGTTGAGTGAATGAAGGCACCAAATGGGGCAATAAAATAAATATAAGGGTCTCAAACACACATATGTTCTCTGGCTGAGCAGTAGAGTACTGAGGTGTGAGAGAGTAAAGAGAAGAGGCTGGGTAAAGCTGGAAATGCACTACCTAAAAGCGTTTGAGTTTTAACGTTTTAATAACACTTTGCTGACCAATTAAAACAAGTCCAGCGGTCAAATCTAGTTAGTGGACTACTAGTTTGTAACCTCTGAGTGGTGTAAAGTAAAAAGTGATTCCTCATGGTAATAACGCGTAAGATGATGAGATTTTCAGAGTGAATAATAAAGGCAGCTGATGACATACAGGACACAATTAGCCAGCATTTATTGAAAATGTACAGCCAAGGTCTGACAAAAGGCTGAATCAAATTTGCCTTAGCCTCAAGGAATTTAGATAAGAAGGCAAAACATGTGCCTAAGTAATAGCATGAGAATAATTACAATGTTTTACATAGTTAAATGCAAGGTACATCAAGATAGGTTCAAAATATATGTGTCAGAGGTGCCTGATTCAGGCAGTGATTAGAGAATTGGATGCCTTAAGGTTAGAAAACAGAACTTTGTCCTGTATGATTCACTAAGGTCTGAATCTAGGGACTGAACAAGTAAAGTTCCAAGTTATAACTTTTAATTATTTTCGATTAGGCTTGGGAAGGCACCAATTAAAATAAATTTAAGAAGCATGGCAGGTATTACCAAGAAAAAAAAAAAAAGAAGAATTGGCACCTTTGCCTCTAAGGACACTGTTTTTTCACTATCAGAAAGTGAACACATGATGTCCAGCCACCTCCCTACAGGACAAGCCAGCTATGGTTTGGGAACCATTCTCTGCAGTATAAACTTTATTTAAAATGCTTTTAAATGTCTTATAAAAGGCTAGCTACACCAACAGTGTGATCTGGGCTGAAATTTTTCCTTAAAGTCAGAGGTGATTCATTCCCATTGTCCACTAGCTAACAATAACAGATTTGTAAAACAAACAAACAATGACAACAACAAATAAAAACTTTAAAATACGATGAAAATATGAAGAGGAAAGTAAAGAATTAGGTTTAAAAAAAAACTACAAAGGAATTTACCTGATTTAATAGTACCTGAGCAATACTTGTTTTTAATAAGTTGAGAGTTTTGCTTTTCTTTTCAAAAAAAGGATTAAAAAGATACCTGAAAGGTGTTTTGTTCAAATATGAGAGAAAATATCAAAAGTCAGCTGATGTGACTATTAAGAGCAGAAATAATAGATCTAAAAAATTCTTATATATCCAGAACATCAATAAATGAAGACCCTTGTTTTCACAAGTGCCTCCAAAATAACGCATGAAAAATGAAACATCCTTTTATACCTTAAAATGTATGACAAATGCTGATTAAATTCACCCTGAGAGCATGTCAATTTGAAAAGAAGATTATAAATGTACATGGCACCAGGTGCTCTCTTTTGCAAGGTGTGTGTGTGCAGAGGAGGGGGGATCAGGGGCTGGGGGAAGGGTATCCATTTAAATACTGTGTTAGCTTTGGCACATTTAGAACAAGAGCAAAACTGGATGAAAATTGGAATAACATTGGCCTTCTGGAGGGTTAGGGGGGCTGTCCCTGCAGCAGGTTGGCAATTTGTCACATCAGCTCCTTCATGAACTATCAACCTCATTACCATGGTTCACCGCACAGTTGGCCCTTGGGAGTCTAACACTAATAGCATGTAGAGGGTGATGAGACTTGTGGTCTCAACTACGTCATTATTGATTCACTTAAAAACATGCCACCTACATATTCGAATAAAATAGGTAACACATTGGAGACAGAGAAGCACCAAAAAACATCTAAAATCAATGGAAGTAGGGGGAACAAAAAACAAGAAAGGGATGTAGGCAGTAATAGCACTGTGAAAGCAAGTCTTCTTGGAAGGACAGAGGGTGAATAATTTTGTGTGACAGCTACCATTTGTCTGTTCTGTTGTGTGAGGCCATGTATCAACGAGTAACAGCTATAACTGTACATTAAGTAGGGCTACTAAAGGAAATACGTCTTGGGAATATTTTTAAGACCCTGAAAAGACACACAGAGCAAGGGTGTTTGAAGGACATATATTTAACCAAGCAAGCAAGCAAGCAACCAAACAAACAAAATAAAACCAACATATTGAGACTCTTTTCAAAGACTTTAGCCAGAAAAGAGGAGAATGGTTCATTTCTAAAGCTCCAAGCTGACAGGGAATGTGTCATTAGTAAGTATTAAGTAATTTCCTTTTGTATAGATTCTCCAAATCAAACATTTACTAGGGACCCATCTATGGAGAAAAAATAAAAAACTTAACTGTTAGTAGTGACCATCTGGTTACTTAAGATTCTCTTCTTATCCAGCAGCAATGGATTTTTACTACATAGATTGCTTTAAGCTTTGAAATAGCAAATATATATATATATATATATATGGGTTATAATACTAGGCTTCCTCTGTGTTTTATATTTACTGATTCATTGATAAAACAAAAAATACACAAGCAACAATACTTGTCAAAAGGTTGATATACACTAGCATATTTCAACTACTTGCAGACTTTAGATAGTACTGTCCAACATAGCAGCCACTAGCTTCATGAGGTTATTTAACTCTAACTTTAAATTAATTAAAATTAAATAAAATTTAAGCAGCTTCCCTGGTGGCGCCGTGGTTAAGAATCTGCCTGCCAACGCAGGGGACGTGGGTTCAAGCCCTGGTCCAGGAAGATCCCATATGCCGTGGAGCAACTAAGCCTGTGTGCCACAACTACTGAGCCTGCACTCTAGAGCCCGTGAGTTACAACTACTGAAGACTGTGTGTCACAACTACTGAAGCCTGCACATCTAGAGCCCGTGCTCTGCAACAAGAGAAGCCACCGCAATGAGAAGCCCACGCACCACAACAAAGAGTAGCCCCTGCTCGCCCCAACTAGAGAGAGCCAGCGTGCAGCAATGAAGACCCAACGCAGTCAAAAATAAATAAATTAAAAAATTAAAAAATTAAATAAAATAAAATTTAAAATTCAGTTTCTCAGCCACTCAAGCCATATCAAATGGTCATACATGTGTCCTGTGGCAACTGAATCACATAGAACAAATATTAAGAATATTTCCATCAAAAGGCCTCAAATAACATATCTGAAAAGAAATTCAAAGTAGATTAAAATACATAGAAAATTAAAATTTTCATAAAGTTATATTTTTTCTGGCATCAGTCACTCACTGTATTTTTGACACCATCATCTAAAAATATTTTTCATTTAACACATATATTTAAACTGCTCTTGGTGAACATTTGTAAAATGACTAAAATATGGTTCTCAGATTTGATCATGCAAATGTCCTTTTTCACATGGAAATGTGAATTAAGGCAGCTAAAAATTTTGGTAGAGTAGGGAACCTTTTGTTGTAATTGCAATTATAAATAGTTTTATTACCAGTCATCACGAATATGACTATTTAAATAATGCAGGATGGAATTTCTAGTTGTAAAGTGCCAGCTGTTGAAAAATCATTAGACTTTCTATACTTTAAGGTATACACAAAAAAATCTGAAAATGGTTACAAGCAGAGCCATCCTAAATTTAGGAAGTGAATTAAAATGTATTTGAGCAAAGAGCTTTATAACATGTTCCTGTTTCTAAGGTCATTTCTATGGAAGAACAAACTAGTGAGAGAGTGTGAATGAGGCACCCACACCAGGATGTGAAGCTAATCTTTTCTGATATGCTTAGAGATTTCTGCAACTTTTCCATAGACTTTTTGTCATGTGGAGCGTGTATGCAGGCATGCATGCACGTGTGTTTTAAGATAACGCAAACCTGTATTTTAGGCATAAAAGGAATGGATGTTTTGAAACCGTGTGAAAAGTGGTTCAGCATAGCTGGAGGCTACTTGAAATCTTAGGAGGATTTGGATAAAAATATTTCCAGCTCAGCTTGACAGAATTCTGAAGATGGAAATTGCATCAGAACTTTTGAACCTGAGGCTTTGTTCCCTCTGGCTGCCCAGTTTGGGGCTGCGATAGTCTTAAAGAAAAAGTATTCACCACATCCAAAGTAGCTTGTTTTTGTATGTCACATATTTTTCTCATCCTTAATTATTGCTCCTTCTGATTTCTTGGGGTCTCTTTTCCTTGATAATTCCTTAGGTTGAAATATGTTAATTTCCTTTTCTAACATCACTGCTGAAAGAGATCTAGAAGGCCTGCTGTTTATGGTTACTGTTTCATAGTGTTCCATTTTCTCTATTGCTTCCCATTACTTTCAAGGCAAAAATAAAGTCTTAGGTTAGCATTCATCATTTTCCCCAATCTTTGTGCAAGTTCGTGATTCTCCTTTATTAACACTCTGCTTCAGTCAGACTAGTCTTATCATTGTTTCTCTAAAGTCCAGAACTCTTCACACCACTATCTCATTAGAGGGACTCTGTCTGGAATGTTCTTCACTCTCAAAATACCACATCATCCTTAAAAATTCCATAAAACTGTGTGACTATTATATTTGACATTCCTTTCTAAGTTCTCAGAGGGCTGTGTAAAAATGTTTAAGAAGATTCTAGGTCAGACTGCCCACACTCTTAACCAAACTGGGCTAGGCTTTAGCTGTATGACTTAGGCCAGTACTTCAACCTCTTGAGGGCCTCAGATTCATCAACAACATAATTTCAAACTCTAACTCAAAGGATTATTGTGAAGATTAGTAATAATCTGTGTAAAACTCACCAGCACATTGTGAACACTCAATAAATATTAAGTAGCTTGATTCTTTAGTATTTTGTCACAGGCTCCCTGTGACAGCTGTCTTGCCTAACCAACTGGAATGGAAACTACATGAAACCAACATTTTTTTTGTTATTAGTAAGTTCATTTTTTCTCTCATAACACCTAGTGCAATAGCTAATAGTTGAATCATATCCAGTGAGTGGGTTTCAAAGTATATTGTATATTTCAAAAACTTTTAATTATGGAGCTCTAAAACAATAAAGTAAATAAGGAAAATATAACTGATTTCCAAATGTCAAAAGATCACTTATACATGTGGTAGCAAATCAGAGCCTAAGAAGTAATTTTAAAACTTTAAGAACAATAAAAGTAAAAATGTCTAAAAGTTAAGTCCAAGACTCATTTTTACAATAAGGAAAAGTAGCAATTCTTGTAGATGCTCTAATTAAATACAATATGAAGCAGAAGCAGTGGTATAACTTTGTTAAAGGAGACAGAATTTTAATTATTTATAGACAATATGATTGTCTACTTGGCATCCTCAAAGAATAAAGAGATGTAATAAAAGAGTTCAATAAAGTGGATAGATATAAAATAAAAATCCCTAACCAAATAGTTTTCACATGTAACAACAGTAACCAATTAGAAAATATAATGTGAGAAAAAAATAAAAAGAGAATAATGCATCTGTTATGCATCAGAAGTTACTTTAATCTATTGAAATTATTATGCTCTATTTTCTACCATGAAAAAAAGAAATTTACCAAAAATATCATGAGTATATTTTATTCTATTCATATAAAATAATGGTGGTTTTAAAAAAATGGAATGTAGAGTCACTGTTGATCATTCATAGGAGTAATAGTTAATTCTGTTACTTCTGCATCATTCTCATGCTCCAAAGTATGATTCTCCAACAGGCTCAGAGTGATCCGATGTATAATGGGAATGGTCGATTTTGCTCAAACTAAAAATTCAAAATTTTACATAATATCTCTCTGCACACATTATTAAATCACACATTTTCAAACACTGTTACTTCCTTACATGCGTTCACCTCCCACATCTGTAATACTAGTCATGGACTTTTTTTCTTCCCCAAAACAAAGTAAACTTATGTGTTGTTATTTATCTGTATGTCCAATTCCACCTGCTATACTCTTTCTGTGATGCTGAGGCTGGGTCTCTACAAGTTCTTTTTCTTGGACTCCTTCTCTGCTGAATTCTAATTAGGTGGGGAATAGGGAAGCATAGGCTGTAGGTTGAGAGTGGGAAGGTACTTTCTTCATAGTCCAGCTTCTGTCCATGGCTCTTCTGCAGCAAAAGACAGCTATGATACAAACCTTCAATGTCTTTGGCACTCCCAGCCATGGCCACCCAGACATACCAGCAACCAGCTAGCTGTACCCACCTTGATAACTCAGGCACCAATTGCACTACACCCCATTTATGTTTAATAAATATGTCTCCGAAAAATTACAAGCTACTTTAGTCCATGGACTTTAGTGATCACTTGGATAATAAAATAGAGCTGTTAAAATTGCAAGCATCTATGGTATTCCAAAAGAAGTTTGAATTATGATTGCCATGTTTCCTTCCACTTTTAGGAAACAAATATAATACATTTAACTAATATTCCTAGTAGGTTCATAAAATGTCAAATAGAAGTAACTCAATTAACAACTGGAATATGTAACCAGAAATACCAAAGTTTTAGAATGTGTCTTTGAACTACATTTGAAAAGTTAGAAATAGCAAATAATCACATAAATATCATTTTACATATTTCTAAGTAAAGAATATACTTGTGAATCCTCACAGCCTTTCAGCTATATGTCAACTTTGCTTTTGGAGACCTGACTTTCTCTCTGTTTTGTATTTTGTATTTCACCTAAGACTAGAAACCTCATCAATCTTTCTCTCATTCATCATTTTTGCTTTCTAATTTACCTCAAACTCCTAGCCTCCCAACTATTTATGTATCCTTTCTCTCTTCATGGAATTACTAATAATGATAAATGATTCAAAATTACTTGAAATACTTTATATGTTGTACTTTCCCTGTTTATATACAAAAGATGGAATTGCTGCTCTACCCATAAAAACACTTTTACTAAAATAAAACTGATTTAAAGATGTTTTGTCTTTGATTAAGGTAGATAATAAGAGTTTACATAATTCAAAATAGCAGATAATTTCCCAAAATATATATATTTTGGCCTGTGGGTGAATTTTCTACTTGTCTTAAAATATGAATGTATCTGCTGTTCTGCTAATATATAATCTTCCAAAAATGAAAAGCATAAAAACAATATTATGAAAAGCCAATTTAGAGAAAACTGGAAAGTTATCTCTATCTTGCTTAACTCAGTTCTATCTTTTCACTCCATAGTGCATATAGAGAAATGATGTTGTATTCGTAACCCGGAAGACTCACATTAGCATTTGCGTTTTTCCTGCATTTCCTCAGGGAGTAGAGAATTTACTGGGGAACAAGGCAAAATGGGAGAAGATAAAAAAGCACTCTCTTTAATCCTTCCTATCTTGTGCCTTTTTGGATAGAGACCGTCTCTTAGAATTAGAGTAACATGAATCTTTAAGTAAAACGAAATTTTTTTTCTTTGAGAGTTTAAGATTTTGCTTGGAATTATGAATTTAAGATGCATTGTCTATTTATATAAAATTGAGAAAGAGCTGGAATTTCAATCATGGTTCATTTCAGAGTGATCACATCTAATTGAGGTAAATACATAATAACAAAGAACAGTTTTGATAGTGATATATAGGATTGTCTTTACCACTGAAATGTTAAAGCATAATAGGACTTTTGGAGGTCTCTAATATTAGTTTTTATCTGTGTTTCAAGCTTATGGATGTTCCCAAATGAATAGTCTATTGTTTAGCTACACAAAGGGGACTCTTCTATCCAACCCCTGAGGTGATCAGTCAGAGCCTCAAGAGGGAGAGTTTATTACCTGAAGCTTGGCATAAATAATAATGAATGCCATTATTCATCATAAAATTTTCCAACAGCTTTCAAAATTCTAGCCACAGTATTTGATTCAGTGACCTCCTGTGACAATCAACCCCACAGGCTGTATACTGTGTAATGAAAGATGTTTTTCATTTATTCTATATGAATATACCATTAATTTCACATGCATTAGAGAACAATATACACATAACACAAACTGTTAGAACTATCCAGGTATTTTCTGGATATACAGTCTTGATGGAATATAAGATGGTATCATTGTATCTTGAAACATTTTTTAATAGGAAGATTATTTTATTACCTATGGGCCAGGACCAGGTTTCCTTCCCTTTCAAAATAGATCTTACATTCACACTATATTCACGTTACACTAAGACTCCATTTTATGAGTTGCAGATTGATATAAAGTTACAAGGGTTATCATTTTCACAAAATATGAGCAAAATTTTTGCAACCAAGACATGATAATGTCGACTATATTTGGCAAGTATTGTCTTTTCTTGTCCTACTGTGAAGTGTACTTCCCTGATCCATTGCTATTAGGCTTGGCCATATGACTTGCTTTGGCCAATGGGATGATTGTCAGAGGTGACATAAGCATCATCCTTAAATCAGCTTTTCCAGTGTGGCTTGTTTTTTGCACTCCAGTGATCTACCATAAGAAGAGCAGGCCCCAGGGAGCAACTACCCTTCATTTGTGGCTCAGAGAAACACATGTGAAACTGAGCTGAACTGAGCTGCACTGAGCCAAACCGAGCTGATCTTCAGCCTAAACTCAAGTTACCTAAACTACCCTATCTAGATGAGTTAAAGTGCTATCAAGATGCAGACCCCTAAACATGAGAATAAATGCTTGTTGTTTGTTGTAAGCCACTGAGTTTTGGGATGCTTTGTTACACAGCATTATTGAAGCAAAAAACTGACAGATAGACTGTGGAGAACTAAGTATTTTAGATTTAACAGAGATTCTGAAGTTATTCTAAATTTACTTGCCAGAGCTGTCTTAGAAGGGAAACATAATTAGGAACTGGGCATTTCCAGTTTTAGTTGTTTACTCAGGATGAATTTCAATCATTTTTTTTTCTGGAAACAACAGGTTAGAAAATGTTATAGTTGTTGCATGAATTGTACTTTAAAATATTTGATATTTATGAGAGAGGAAATGAGATAAATAGGAACAACAAAATAATGCATATCTACCTGCTGTTAGACATTTTTGGTCTTCTAGATTTTTTTCCAAGTTAATCCTCTGTTGTTGTTTTTCTTTATAATTTCTGATTATCTAATCAAAGTAATATATTATTTCCCAAATTCCTTGCAGTTAAAAAAAAAAATCACTGACTTTTCTCTCCCTGCTTAGGCAAACTGTACTAGACTATGCTAAATTTGTCATTTGTAAAGAAATATACATATATCCATAAGCATTTTCCCATAGGTTTTTTTTTCTTTTTTTTTTTTTTTAAGTCACATAGACAGTATTTGTCATGAAGGGGAAAAGAAGGTAGGAATGGCATGATGGAGAGCATGATAATAACAATGCTGATTATAACTAAATCATATAACACTGAGAGTTTATAAGGCATTGTGAATGAAGTTCATTCAGTTTTCACAGAAACACTGTGAGAATGTTGGAACAGGTAATATAACCACCTTCTTAATCTTTTTTTTTTTTTTTCAGTAGAACAAGGCTCAGGAAATTTAAGTGGAGTTTTTAAATAGCAGAGCGTTTTCTTGAACTTGGGTCCTCTAACCTTATTTTCAATTATAAAAACCATTTTTTAAAATAAGTATGAACACACTTTTCCTGACATATTATAGAATTTTCTCTGTATAGGAGTTAAGCAAGTCCCCATTCAAGTCTGGTTCAGAGTGAAATTTTCACACATATTTTGTGTGCTCTTATATTTAAAATATCTTCCCATATCCATCCATATCAATTCCATTCCCCTTCCAAATTACTGTCGGAAATGGGGTGGTCTTGTCCCTTGCTGATTTCTTGTTTTATAATATTCAATCCATCACCCAATCCTAGTGATTCTATACTCCAGGTAGCTCTTGGATTTAACAATTTCTCTGCCTTTATCTTGCCCCTGACCTGTTCCAAACCACCAAAATATTTCATGTAAAACTAATTCAGTAGCTTTGGCTCTGGCATGAGACTCCCACCATCATGTCTTCTCTGAAGATAGTGGGTTTTTTTCTTTTGTCTGATCTCTCTCTCTGTAGCCTGTAGCTCCAACCTAGGAACATGGATCTAGTAATTAAAGATCTTATTTTGCTGTGTGGTCACTAAATTTTCTGGACTTTCTTTAAATATTTCTCTGGATACCTGGCTTAACTCATTTAAATTTCCTCCATTATTTTTGACATAAAAACTAAAAAAAAAGCAAAAAAGATAAGAATGAGAGCAAAAGTAGGAGAAAGAAAACAAGACGAGGCAAAGATTAAAAAGTCCTTGATTTAAATAAACAAACTCCTGAAACAGCTGGAGAGGTCATTACTGCTCCTCTCTGATGTCCAAGTGTGAATGTCCTGAGGAGAATTTTTTTTTAATCTTGTAGTTTATAATGCCTGTTACACCGGATGGTGAAAGTTGGAAATTATGTAGCCCTACAATCTCTCTACTTCCTTTCTCAGAAGGCTCTGGAAGTGGAGGGAGATTGGTCATTGGAAGACATAGGAATCTAGATACTATACCTGGCAATAAATGCTATTAACATTATGGTTTTCTGTATATACTTCCAGATTTTTCTATGTTTATGAACATATAGGTTGTTTACAAAATATAAATTGTCCCAATATTTTTGAAAAACAAGAACAACAAAAGATATTTTTAAATGTTTTCTTGTACCAGCAAAGAAATAAAGACATGCTGAGATGAGCAGAGTCTCTGTGATCCAGAGACAGAAATAGTCAATGGCTTTCTGGGAGTTTACTCCTGAAGGAAGCAGGGACCCAAATGTCCCAAGTGAGGGCCCACATGGGCTAGGGATCTGGTAAGAAGGTAGATGCATGGAAATAGATCTAAGGCAGGGCTCCTAAAGCTAGAAATTGTGCTAGAAGCTGAAAAGAACTGGAATAACTACCCAGAGCTGTGGACTTTGAAGAGCTCCTTGCTTGAGAGAAATTTGAAAGTGGAAAACTCGGCACAGCAAAGAGCCAGGTGAATTGTGGGACCAGCTGTAAGATTTTCTGTGAGCTGTAAAGGATAAAATGAGCCAAAAAAATGTTATTTAGAACTGGGGTCCCCAAAATCTTAAACTGAAGCAACTTCAAAGTATCCAGACTTGGGTCGGGACAAAGGGAAAAGAAAATAAATTTCAAGATAAGCTGAAACCCAATGTCCACTAAAAATAAGTTTGCAAATGAGCATTTTGAAAGAGAGGTAGAAAATTAACAAAATGTGAAACAGCTCACAAACTCAATAAATGAGTGAAGGGATTTCTGAAGTGATGAAAAAAAAAGTAAATGATTGAAATAGCCATGGTTTAAATTCCTCAGGAGGTTATGAAACAAAACCTTTCGATTAAGTTGAAATAAAAATTAAGCAATTAAACATATATGTGTATATATATATATATATATATATATATATACATACACATACCTATATCCTTAACATGTTCCTGAGTATTAAGTAAACTGAAAGGCATACTTACTATAACAATGGATAAATCAGAAAATATAGAAGATGCTATAGAGGTTCACACAATTTGAAGGATACATTAATATTCTTGACCTCATAAAAATTCTAGAGGTAGCTCTGGGAATAATAATTCTTTTATTGTGCAAAATATACATAACATGAAAAATACCATTTTAACCATTTTTAAGTGTACAGTTCAGTGATATTAATTATATTCACATTGTTTTCCAACCATCATCACCTTCTATCTCCAGAACTTTCTCTTCTTCCCAAACTGAAATTCTGTACTCATCGAACATAACTTCCATTCTTTTCCTCCCTCAACTCCCAGCAACCACCATTCTATTTTCTGTTTCTATGAATCTGCCTATTCTATGTAACTAATGTGAGTGGAATTATACAATATTTGTCCTTTTGTGTCTGGTTTAATATCCTTAGCATAATGTATTCAAGGCTCATCCATGTTGTAGCTTGTTTCAAAGTTTCTTTCCTTTTTAAGAATGAAAACTATTCCACTCCATGTACAAATCACATTTCGTTTATCTGTTTATACATCTCAGTAGACTTTGGGGTTGTTTCTATCTTTCAGCCATTGTGAATAATGAAGCTATGAACATTGGTATACAAATATCCTGTTTGAGTCCCTGCTTTCATTTTTTGTGGTGTATACCCAGAAGTGGAATTGCAGGATCATAGTGTAATTCTGTTTAATTTTTTGAGGAACTGCTGTACTATTCTCCACAGTGGCTGAACCATTTTACATTCCCACCAGCAGTGCACAAGGGTTCCAGTAGCTCTACATCCCTATCAACACTTTTTTTTCCTGGATGTCAGCCATCCTAATAGGTATGTGATGGTATCTTGTGATCTTGATTCGTATTTCCTAATAATTTAATGATGTTGAACATTGTTAATGTGTTTATTAGCCATCTGTATGTCTTCTTTGGAGAAATGTCTATTCAAGTGCTTTGTCATTTAAAACTTGAATTCTTTTTGTTTGTTTTTTGTTAAGTGGGGAAAATATTTTAAAATTTAATCAGATTATGTTGCTCGGTTGATTGAAACCCTAGCATGGCTCCCCACAGAAATAGAATAAAAGCCTTACATTGGCTGGCATGGCATTGCTGCACGATCTGGCTTTGCTGGTTTCCAAATTTCCTTTCACATTCCATGTCCCCTGCACAAGCCTTCTTTCTCAGCCTGCAAACCACCAAGCTCCTGTCACTCAAGGCATCTACAGCTGTTGCCTCTTAGGTTAAGGATCTTCAGTTCACATTCAAATGACTGATTTCGTTTCATGCTTCAGACCTCAGCTTAAATGCCATACTATTTGGAGATGTCTTCCACAAATAATCTAAAGTAGGAAACCCACATGAATAGTTCTTCTCTCTTTCTTTTTCCTTAAGAGAACTCAGCAGTATTTTAACTTATATGTTCATCTATTAATTTATTTGTTTAACTTCTGTATCCTCTTCTAGACCACATACTCACTAAGTGCTGGGTCTTAGCAAGTTAACACTGAGGACTTAGAATAGTACTTGGCATCTTGTAGGTATTAATGAAATGCTTCTGAATATTTAATTAAATATTAAATCAAATATTCTAACTAACTACTAATATTAACTAACTACTTCTGATTCCATGAATCCATATGATGAGGTCTGAGTCTGTGCTGTGGGCAGGGAGGAGTGGGTGACAGGATCTGAAGTGTCTCTCATCAGGTGTATAGATGACACTGCAGTCACTGTCTGTATTGTAAGAGATCTGATCTCGTTTTCTAATAATCCACACAGGCCATGACTAGACTCCTTTATACATTGTAACAAACCTCAAAAAACCCCAAATCAGATTTTTCAGTAGCAGATAGGGAAAAAGACATTCCTCACGTTTCATAGACTTCCATTCAGAGGATTGTAACTTCCTCCAGCTTGAGGCCTGTTTTTAAGCCGAGTGATTCTAACAGAGTAACTGGGGAATAAAAGGGAAAAGGGAGCCACTGAGCAGATGGTGGGCCTCAGGAAGCCATCCAACTTCGAGCCACGCCTTCCCGTGAATGGCAGAAACTGCAGTTTGAACACTTTCAGTATCCCTCAAAATTCACCATTACTTTATTACTAATAATATTATACCACAACATATTACAGCAGGTGCGTCTCAAAATCTATGATTCAATCTAAAAGTGTAATTGTTTTCTTATTCTATAGACCACTACACTAGGCCCTATAACTATACTATAAATAGTGTTGCTTCTGCCTATCGCAGTTTTTTTTTTCAGTTTTAAATGAGAAAACAACACTAGTCTACCTGACATAATTTATTTTCAGATATGACTAATAAAGTGATTGCAAGGTACTTTTCAAGAGTTAAAAAGATGTAAAATATGTACGATAACATCAAGTTTCCCTAGAAACTAGCTCTATCATACAAGAGCTTAAAGAAACTTTAATTTTTACTCTCCATTAGAACAACAAAAAAGTGTCTATCTTAATTTTAAAGTACACGAAATAAAATTTTTAAGTATCCAACAAAGCAGGCAGAACAGATCTTAGCAAACTTTAGTATTATGAGGTTTAAGTTCTTTTGCTGTAGATATAAGTTACTTTTTGTCAACAGCTTACAACTCCCAGCAAAGTAGATCTGGTTCAGTATTTTAAATCTCACTGTTGCTCCTCCTAGAAGTGTTTAATGGAATGATTCCATATCTTGTTTTTGAAGATGTTGCCACTGGTGAAGTTAATTATGCTAGCTCTCATATTACTGTCTCGTTTCTCTTTAGATTGGATTCAAAGTGATGTAAGAAAAACAGTGATTGACTACACTGACTAATCAAAGCTTCCCAGAGAGAAGGTGGAAATATAATAATGGCTATTTCTGCCTTCCATGCAGTCCTCTCTCATTCTCTCCCACTTTCATGCCCTTTCACTTACTTACACAGCTGGTTTGAAATGATCCCTATCTCCACTGTCTTAGTCTAACCCATTCCTCTTACCTTCTAGTAAATGGCATTATTCTCATGGAGCATTTTGTGAGACCTCATCCCATGAAATTCTCTGCTTCCACTGTCTGCCCTTGGACAGCTCCTAGTTATTTCACAATGTTGCATTTGACTGACAGAGCATTTGTCTTATGATCTCAAATACTTCACATCTCTTATACCATATAGTATACTTAAAAAAAAATTGAAGTATAGTCGATTTTCAATGTTGTGTTAGTTTCAGGTATACAGCAAAGTGATGCACATATATATGAATATACATATAATATACATATATTCTTTTTCAGATTCATTTCCATTATAGGTTATTACAAGATAGTGAATATAGTTCCCTGTGCTATAGAGTAGGGCCTTGTTGTTTATTTATTTTATATATAGTAGTATATATAAGTTAATGCAGAACCCCTAATTTATCCCTTCCTCCCCCCCTTTCCCCTTTGGTAACCATAAGTTTGTTTTCTATGTCTGTGAATTTGTTTCTGTTTTGTAAATAAGTTCATTTGTATCATTTTTTTAGACTCAATATATAAGTGATATCATATGATATTTGTCTTTCTCTGTCTAACTTACTTCACTTGGTATGATGATCTCTAGGTCCATCCATATTGCTGCAAATGGCATTATTTCATTCTTTTTAATGGTTGAGTAATATTCCATTGTGTATATATACCATAAAATTGAATGTTGTTCAGTGCTTACCATTTGCTACACAATAAAGACTTTATGGTGATGATTATGATTAACTCATACTTTACAATAAGAAAATAATATGGATGATTAAGAGAGGAGCTCTTATTGACCTTTCCTACTTTGCACTCCCATAAGCAAAAAGTTTCCCTTATTTACCTCTACCATATTTTCCAACTGTGACTTCTTAATGCAGGTGTGAAAGTCTACAGTATACCATTGGTCTTCCATATTCATGGGTTCTGAGTCCATAGATTCACCACCGACTGATCAAAAATATTCAGAAAAAAAATTCTAGTTCCAAAAAGTTCCAAAAAGAAAAGTTCCAAAAAGAAAACCTTGAACTTGCTGTGTGCTGGCAGGTATTCACATAACATTTACATTATTTAAATATAAATTTACATTATATTTACAACTATTTACATGGCTTTTACACTGTATTAGGTATCATAAGTAATCTAGGCATGACAATGTTATAGGAGGATGTGTATGGTTTATATGCAAATACCATGCCATTTTATATAAGGGACTTGAGTATTCTCTGATTTTAGCATCCCCTAGGATCCTGGAACTAATTCCCCATGATAGAGAGGAACGACTGTATCTATAAGAATTGATGTTTAATTGAAATATAAAATGTCTTTCTAAAGAAACAACACTGGGGGGGATAGAGTACAACAGTAACATTGCTTTCTCCTTGTAGCAGCTGCCTTTAAGTAGATGTTTGTAGTAAGTAATGTGAGGGTTATTTATATATTCATAATGGGCTAAAAATAGCCTTGCATTTTGCATCTTTCATTTGTGTCAGAAGGGGGTCACACAGACTTTTGAAGTCTTTCTTCAGAAAATCAATTTTGAGAAAGGATTATTCTAACGTGCCATTTTTACAGCATATTTGTTCCATATTCTTAACAAATAGGGATGAGAAAATATCCATCAGTGACCACAAATTTTGTTCTACCCTGAAGGCTAATGCTGCTCTTGAAAGATTTGTACAGTGACTGGAGGGTAAAATCCTAAACAATGAGACAATGTCTAGCTTTGTAATCAAATTGTAAAACTTTCCCCCCAGAATGTAGGGGCCACTATGGAGTTGTTTAATCTGTCTGATAATAGTTATTCCAGGTCCGATTACCTAGGAAGCAGACTCTGAAAGAGAGATTAGCCTGCAGAAGGCTATTGAGGAGTTCTCTCAGGATGAGCACCTGTTCGGGAAGTGGGGGAAGCTGACTTGGGTAGAGGGAGATGTTGAACTGAGGTGCAGACACAACAGAGGCCCCAGTGAGCCAAGCCAGCAGGATCGCTGGAGCTGGGGTTTTCCTGCAGAGGTATCACAAGTTGGTGCAAAAAGATCAGGCCTTTATTCCTCTGTGGTGATCAGTCATTGGGTTTGGGCTGTCCCTGGAAAGGAGGCATAAACTTCGGCAAAATGACTGTCTTCAGACAAAGGCTGGGAGCTGTTAGATGTTAATATTCCCAGAAGCTGGGAAACTGAGTGCTTCAGTCCTGTAGGTGGGGAGCTGTGTGGTACACTACAGACCCATGAAAATTGTCTTATAAAAGGAAAAAATATATAAAATAAGAATATATTAATAATATATATTAATATAATGTATAACATATTGATATAATTGTCTATGTACTAATTTTATATTTCTTCCAATTATGAGAAAATTTTGTTTTTAGAAAGAACTCCTGAAATCATAAGTGATAAATTAAACTTATTATCAAACTAAAAGGTCCAAATAGAGAATCATAGTCATTGGTATTTCCAAATTCATGAATTTGAACTGAAATAACACATTGATAACAATAGGACCCACATCTAATCTACTTTCTGTTTTCATCAATGTTCTAAAAGTTTATTGTTGATCTTTGAATTTAGAACTAATAATTTCTTCTATTTATGGAGTTATAATATTTAGAAAACACAGCTTTCTAGTTGTGTATAATCGTGAGCCCAAGATAATTTATATCCTCATAACATCATTTATAAAATGAAAATATTGACAATCTTTTTAAAAAAAAAAGCCAAGTATCGATGAATGTCTGTTGCCTAAAAACTACCAGGAGGACATATTGCAGGGAGCAGGGTGAGGTAAGATGTAAAGAGCTATTAATCTGAACAGAAATATGTATATACACATATATCTATGTATAAGCAGTTATGTGTATGTATATGTGCATATAAAAGTAAAAGGAATTTCTCTAAAATGTTCACTATTATACCAAAACAAACAAAAAAATCTCTGGCCAAAGACATGGTGATTTTTATTTTCTGTATTTCTTTTATTTTCTATAAAATTATCTATATCTATCTATCAAGCTATCTATCTATCTAACTATTCATCAAGTGGATACATATCAGATGTATTCCTTAGGTCACATTATATAGGAAAGCTAGCAAAGTATCAAGTTATTTTTCATTTCTCTTAGCCTATGAACACTGGAGCATGAGGTAGAAGGAACTCTGGACTGTTCTGTTAACTCGAGCCAAGGGGAAGGAATAAATCCCTTACAGAAAGTAATGAAGACCACAATGTTTTCTTTTTAATCGCCTGTCACATTTCTCTTATAGAAGATGCTTTAATGACAAAGGTGAGTGACTAAAGGACACCCCAGTAATAGCTTTATCTCCTCTCCAACCCAGATGAACAGTCGCTTGGTTTCAGGCTTTTGCTGTTGTTGGTGTTACAAAGAATGGTTTCCGTTTTTGTTTTTTCCTTTTGAAACAATGTTATTCCTTATTTACATTTTTTGAACCTCAGTTTATATATCTCCATTTTTACTGACTCAGTTATAGTTTTGAATTTTGAATTTGATCTTGTCTTTACATACATTATTATCAAAATATTTATCATAAGAGATGTGCTAAAGAACAGAATCTCCAAATAGTTCAGAGAGAGCTGAATTTTCTTTTTTCGCTTTTCATATCTTTTGTTACTTGTCACCTAAGGAGTTACTAAACAGAGATTTGAATATTCTGTTTTCCTCTCACTCAGCACTCCTTACTTCTTTTACTGATAACACTTTACCAACTGGCTTTTCAGATGGTGGGATACAGTCAACACTGATGTTTTTTCTGATCAGTCAAACCAGCTTCCTTTCTTGCTTACTGTTGATAGGGTTAGTGATTTTGCTCTGACATAATATTATTGAAGTTTTTAAAAATGTATTTTCAACTTATTTTTTAGGCCAATTTAGAGATTGAGGGAAAGCTATAAATATGCAATCATTCTGCAAAACTTCCTGACCTAAAAGATTAGACATTAAGTGAGGTTTTCTTTTCTATTGCTTCAGGAAGTTACTTGATAATTTTGATGAATTTTTTTGTAACAAAGTTCTGTGGTTGTAAAGCAGAGGAGTGTCTCTTGGTAAACACAAAAGCTCATTCTGTGCTGAGAGCCCAAACTTGAGATTTACTACCATGAGAGCTCTAGTCCTCAGCTTTTCAGGCCTAAGAACTCAACTTGACTATTTCCTAAATTCAGTTAGATTCTGGGAGTCTTATATTTATCAAGGTCATAGGAGATCTACTATATACATTATAAATATTTGTGTCTAACTTACACTGATCATTTTATGAAGCGAAGGACTACTCACATCAGTTCAATATGAGGACTTTCTCCCTGTAGTATGCTAAAGTCAGTGGATTATTGCTTGATCATAGATCAGAACACTGTAGGGAACAGAATTTTCAGTGGTATCAGGTTAAGATAGCTTACAGATAGTTCATTCTCCCAAAAGGTGTGTCCTTACCAATATAATTCTAGCTTTTGATATTCCTGGTAAACATTTCCTCTTTCCTGCATAGTTCTTGAAAGAATGCTATGCTTTCTATGAATCTTTATTTTCTGTTCATCCATTAACCATTAGCCCTTTTTCTAGTAGGTATATGCTTTCTCTAGAGATACTAATGGCTTCTATAAGGTACAGTCACCTCTTGACCCCAATACATTTTGTGTCCATTTGTAGTTTAATTTTGAGAAGACAATATTCTATTGCAAATCCCAATCATCACCTTACTTTTGTTTCCCCATTACCTGCTTAATAATGCCAATAATTTTTACCCTAGTTTTACCATGGTTTGTCAATCCTGTATACACATGGGAATCACATGTAGAAAACTGTAAAATACAGGTACTTGGGACTCATGCCATTCCAACTAAATTTGAATCTCAAAGTGAAGTGGGGAAGTATATTTTTAAAATATCCCCCAGTTACTGTGATGAACCACCATGGTTTAAAACCACTAGTTTATACTCTTGACTCAACTGCAAAGGTATATGATTTTCTGCAAGGATAAGAGGAAATCTGCTACAGTACCCAACCCACTGCTACATTTGATATATTCCTCTCCTGACCTAAGCAATTTCCACTTCTGATAGTTGAGAGTAAAAGAGTCATCATTGGGTTCCTTCTCTATCATACACTGAAATATATCAATAGTGATGAAAGTTGCTGGCTGTAGAGATAGTTTTCAATGCTAACAACAAGGGCTAACCTTTACCATGAGCAGACTATGTGGCACATACCAGGTAGTTTACCTCTGTGAACCTCTCTATTCATTTTTTTTGTTTGTTTCACTTGACAGTTGTATTTTAAGTAATAGGCATGTAACTGTACTTCACGAAATAACTGATATAATTAATTCAGAATTTTAAAATATATATATATTCACTTAAAAGAAAAATGGGGAAAAGAAGCTTCAAAACAGAGTGTGCTGCCCTGCTAAGAATATGCATTCAAAGTATTCATCTGTCTCGTCTCAACATCCCCATTTTACAGTAAAGTGAATGGAAACAGAGAGAGATCAAATAACTGACCAAAGTACCAAAGCTCATAAATGATGAACAGATTGAAATCCTCTTAGTCTAACTCCAGAGTCTTCTATTTTTTTTAAAGAAAGAAAAATCATTCATTCATTATTTCAAACAATGGACATTATAACTCAACAATGCACATTACTAGAAAAACACAACTGCAACTATAGTTCCCATATTAAGATAAAGAACTGCTAATCACACTTAACACATTACAGAAATAAAAATTAATTTAATACATATTATAAATTTAAATATTAACATTTCAGTTCAAACATACAACTGTCAGAGTAAAAAGTTCTAAAAAAATCATGTTTGTTATAGTAAAAACAATAAAAATTTTAACTTTTCAGTAAGTCATTACTCTGGGAAGAGGGGTTACTTTGCAGGACTCTCTGTGTGTGTGTACAGATCACTAGATCATTCAGAAAGCCTGGTAAAATCAGTGACTAGAGATAACAGAATCTTATGTCAGAGCATTAACCACTATTTTTTATTATTTTCCACTCACTCAAGAGGCATACTGGGTAAAACAAAGCAAAACGAAAACAAACATGAAACAAAACAAAAGAGTTGGGCAACAAAATTGAAAAATGAACAGGGAGTACATCAAACTGAAAAGCTTCTGCACAGCAAAGGAAACTATCAATAAAGTGAAAAAAAACTCTACAGAATGGGAAAAATATTTGCAAATCATATATCTGATAAGGGGTTAATATTCAAAATATATTAAGAACTCAAAACACTCAATTGCAAAATCCCCCAAATAACCAGTTGAAAAGTGGCCAAAGGACCTGAATAGACATTTCTCCAAAGAAGACACATGAAAGGCCAACACGTACATGAAAAGATGCTCAACATCAAGAGTCGTTAGGGAAATGCAAATTAAAATAACAATGAGATATCATCTCACATCTATTAGAATGGATATCATCAAACAGACAAGAGCTGACAAATGCTGGTGAGGGCACACTTGTCCCCTGCTGGTTGGATTGTATTTTGGTACAGCTACTATGGAGAATGGTATGAAGGATCCTTAAAAAATTAAAAATAGCACTACTATATGATCCTGCAATTCTACTTCTGGGAATATGTTTAAAGGAAATGAAAACATTAACGGGAAAAGATATCTGCGTCTCCAGGTTCACAGCAGCCTTATTTATAATAGCCAAGAAGATGGAAACAACTTAAGTGTCCATCAAAGGATGAATGGGTAAAGAAGATGTGGTGTATACAATGGAATGTTATTCAGCAGTAAAAAGAATGCAATCCTGCCATTTACAACAACATGGATGGACCTTGAAAACATTATGCTAAGTAAAATAAGTCAGAGAGAGAAAGACAAAGATTATATGATCTCACTTATCTGTGGAATCTAAACAAACAAACAAAATCGTAGAAAAAGAGATCAGACTTGTGGTTACCAGAGGCAGAGAGTGGGGGGAGAGGAAATTGGAGGAAGGTGGTCAAAAGGTACTAACTTCCAGTTGTAAGATAAATAAGTACTCGAGTTGTAATGTACAATGTGATGAACTTAGCTAACACTGCTGTGTATATATATAGGAGAATTGTTAAGAGAGTAAATCCAAGAGTTCTCATCACAAGGAATTTTTTTTCCTTTTTCTTTTCTTTTTATTGCATCTATATAAGAAGATGGATATGAGCTGAATTTATTGTGATAATCATTTCACAATATATGTAAATCTAACCATCATGTAGTATGCTTCAAATTTATAAAGCATGTTAATTATTTCTTAATAAAAATGGAAAGAAATTAGAACAGAAAAAAAAAAGAAAGAAAAAACAGAGCACTTGGTTTCTTTTCTCCAGGACACATTATCTATAGATTGCAAGCCAATGTATAAGGACATTCATGATTATACTAGAGATTTATATGCACATTTATAGCTAAGAATTGAGAAAGTTAGGTGGCAAAGCTTCAAGAAAGAGTGGAATCATGAGTAGCAAGGACAGAATTGGTGGTTTGGATGAGAGAAGTAGAGGAGAGCATTCTTTCACTGCAGGAAAGTGTTAGGTAGGGAGCAAATGATTGACAAAAGGAAGTGGCTAAGCCAGCTGGGTTTCTTTGAGAGTAGGTAGAGGGATAAATGATTGATGATTTCTTTCTTGGGACTGGGCTTATATTCCGATTTGAGGAGAAATCTAGGGAGGGCTTCTTTTTGGCCTTCTAGCTCTAATGAAAATACCCATCAAGAGGAAGTGGTCTCCAAAAGGGAAAATGGTGTGTAGGAGGTTTAAAGGGAGTGCTCTTAGGATCAGTGTCTGGAAGGAGCTGGGCTCAGGGAGACTTGAGCTGCCTTCACAGTTTTCCACAGGTGGGATTCCAGGCTGGACCCTTGGTACTTGTGATGTGGCTTGCCCTTAAGTGAAACAACCTGCCTCAGCTTAGACAATTCCTTCAGGGCAGTTTAGGCCTTTCTGCCAGCAGAATTGACAGCAGTTGGCGGAAATAGATCCTCAACTTCTGAAGGGGAATGTGGGTGGTGCTTCACTGTGTTCAGAGATTACTCTTTAATAGAGCAGTTGTCCTGAGCATCAGAATTAACTCGGTTAAATACATATATATATATTTTTTTTTTTTTTTTTGAGTCCACTAAATCAGAATCTCTCTAAAGGAAGCCCAGATGACTGAATTTTTAAAAAATCTTCACAGGTAATTCTGCTAATAATTCAGGTTCGGGAACCTCTGATCTAAAAGGGCATAAATTACTCTTATGGAGCTTCAGAGATAATTATGCTTTTCTTCCTTGACTCTTCAGTAATCCCACATGGTATACACCACTGTTTAATGGGCAGAGCAGAAGGAAGAAAGAAGAAATCACATTATGAATAGCTCTGGATTCAACGAAAGGGCACATAGGCATTTTAAGTGTACTCCACATTATATAAGAACAAAGGGATTAAGCACAATAGGAAGCCCATTACATTGCTATTGCATCTAGAAGAAATTAAAGGTTATGTTCAGACTATTATAAAATAGACGTAAAACTATGTTAATTTATAAAATCTTCAGATATATACATAATGAGCTACCTGGGTAAGCAAATAACATAAGTAAAATTAATTTATGATTTTTGCAATGCTCCTTTATGGTGGAAATAGCATACTATCTGTAAAATTTTAGTTCTAGTGCTTGGGGATAGACATTTAGAAAAAGTTTACATGTTAAAAACTGCTGTACAGCAGAAATTAACACAACATTGTAAAGCAACTATACTCCAATAAAAAATAAAATCAAATAAAAAAATAAAAATTAAAGAAAACCCTATATAACAGGATGTTTTGTCTGATTTTGTGGCCTATTGCTCAGAATATATTATGAGGAGGGCTTGTTGTCACTTCTTGCTCCAAGTATTTGTCAGTATTTGACGTTTACTGCTGCATGTTTTGGGGCTATGCCCTTCCTCTCCAAATAGCTATTTGCTTCCAGAAATTGGTTTTCTCTTTCTCTGTCCTTGCCCCCTTCCCCAGTGAGTTTCGCTGATACATAAGACATTGGATGGACTGAGGTAGATCTGGCTGGGACACAACTGCCAGATAGAACAGGGCCACTGTCTTTTTTTTTTTTTTTTTTGGATGACCACAACAAAAGCAATAATGATTGCAATTACCAAACACGAAACACTATTTTTATGCGTCCTTTTAATTCCTGGAAAAGCAGTGGTTGGTTATACTGAGCATGGATTTCAGGGAAATCTGAGTTAGGTACTACATAAAAGTGGTATAGAAAAATATATGGATCACCTCTCTCCTTGGCCACATGCATCGGCAGGCGGCCTCTCAACCACTGCGCCACCAGGGAAGCCCCAGGGCCACTGTCTTTTCAGAAACAGCGTGCAGCTTGCAGGTGGGTGGATTTGATTGAGACTTTATTGCAACATAGAACACCAGGGCCCTGTCTTTTTAGACAAAATGTGAGACTAGTAGGCATTCATTTCAGCCCTGAAATTGTTGAAGCTTGTACATGGAGGTAACTTGTGAATGTTTTTAAAAAGCTGGAAAATTGAACAACTGTAACACTTGAGGCTCAACCAGATTTTCTGTGGGATACGCATGACTAAGCATTAACATGGAAGGAGGAAGTATTTCTTCCTCAACTTTGTGAAACATTTCTTCCATGGACTGGGAAGGAGGGGGGGGACTCCAGTAGCTGCAACAGAACTACTGTTAAGTCTCCAGCTTCTCTAGGTGGTGGAGGCTTCAGCTGAACCTGACTCCTCCACTCACACTTCAGGGCAGTATTTTGATGCAGCTGAAGCAAGTAGGAGGGGGTTCTGTGGTGAACAAATCAAGGGAACTAGTGAGTTCTGAGTTTGACCTGAAGAGGCACCTTTGAGTTCCCATGAGAGAAGCTGTAGGCAGTGAAAAGGAGAACAGATTCTTTGAGAAATACTCGCTAGGGAGCTTTGAAGCTTCCAAGAAAAGACAACCTTTTGAAAAGACAGAATTTCTGTTTGTTAATTAACCACCACCATGTAGGATATTGCTAAAAGTGACCTCATTTCTAGGAGCAGAGTGGTGAAGCCTGACCATAATTATATGAAGAATCACTATGCTTGGAAAAGATGTTGAAATATGCTTCAGAGAAGGCAATTAATGCAAGGTTTGCATTATGGAATAAAAAATATGCAAATATTCTATGCCTGTTTGAAAACTCTCCTAAGAAATTATTTTTCCCACATCTGTAAGTACCATAGTTGAGTAATTAAGCATAATTAAGCAAATTATTTCCATGGCTGGGAACTTTTATATAAATTGGTGACTTTAGGTCACAAACAAGGAAATATAGTTATTCTTCTTTAAATAACTGTAGGTACTGTGTCCTTTTCATTAGAGCCAATATTTAAAGTAGGAATATACAACCGTTGTTTCAGGCCACACTGTCTAGAGCAGGGCATGGATGGGATTTTCTGATTGCCTTAAATGTGTGACTCGCTCACTAAAGTCTTCGGGTTCTTCTGGCCCTTCAAAGAGCAGAGTTCATGCAGTAAGTTCTTCTGCTGAGACATCTAGGAAGATCAGAGCCTGGCGATAGAGAGCCATTTATGCACAGAAGCAAGAGAGAAACTCTTCATTCTAAGAGCAGCACCTACTTGCTGACAATTTTAAAAAGAACCCTGCACTCCCTGGGAGGTCATGGTCCACTGGGTCCAATTCTCAGATGGCTGCAGTCCTACAGTTCTCTTTCACCTGCAGTGACCCAAACAGAGAGGCTTTTTGCCCAAATAATATACAGTTTTATTCCCAGTGTCTACCCTTTCCCACAATGATGTTAGTTCTGTATCCACCAGGATTCTTAAGGTACTATCAACAGACCGCAAGTATGCACCTTCCCAGAGAAGTGAGATGATTCAGCAGTTTTCATTACCTGAAAGAGAGAGACAGAGTGTGTGTGTGAGAGAGTGAGCGAGAAAGAGAATGAACGTGTGTATCCTTTGAAAGTTCTCAGAATTTTTTATGCCAGTAAAATTATATGAATAGGACCACCTGAGACGTGATACACAGAAAGTGCATTAACCAGTCTTCCTGTTGTTGTGCCTGGTATGTGGTGTGGCCCTAACCTATTGATACCAGTTAAACTCAGGTGATCTCCTCTGTCTCCCTTTTGTCAGGAAGTTTCATCTTTTAGGCTCAGGGGAAGAATCTGTTTACAGTGTTAAAGGCCCCACATCTAGATATTAGAAAATTCTCTGAAAAGCTTTTGGCTCTCATGCCAATGAAATTCTCAGTAACTGTTGCTGACATCTCCATCACCCTGGGGTGAGTTGGCCTGCGACCTTTCACTGAACTCTCGTTCATTAGCACTTATCAAGCCAGACAAAACGTTATTTGATATTGAGTAGGTATAATTTCAAAGGGCACTGTGAGGCTAGTCCTATCAGGAACATTTTTGCCATAGCCTTATATGCTTTATTTTGATTTAATGGGAAGTTCCTGAGTCAATTCCTTGAGTTTGACAACTTCTAGGTTTCTGTTTTCAGAATATCATTATCCAATCCACATATATTACCTTAAGGTGGAGAGAGATCCTGAAGCCTTATTTTAGTTTTCCAACAGGAAGTAACTAGTATGCACATTTTTTATCTAATTACCATTTGTAAAGACACAGGATGGCTAAGATACAGGACTGGTAAGTCTCAATGAGTAAGGATGAGTGTGGAGAGTTCATATTAATGTGTTAATCATTTATTGTGATAGTCACTTAGTTATAACACAAACTTGGGAACGGTTGTTTGGTCACCTATGTTTAAACAGTAGCACTTAAAGGGGCAGAGAAAACTAGTGTACAAAGAAATCCAAAGAATGTGGTAGTTACAGAAAGAGAAGCAGAGATAAGAGACGTACATGAGACAAATGTAGTAATTGCTTGAGTTTATGATGAATTTCTGTCTCCTGGTTCTGGTCTCGCCTACTGCCTGGCAGCTCTTAACTGCCCTTGGGTACTCTGTGAAAACGCTCTATCCTGGCAATTAATCTTTGTATTAGTTTGGAGTTAGTTTGAATTATTTCCTGTTACTTCATGCTAAAGAAGTCTAGATAAGGCAGTAAGAGGCATTAACTGGTAGATGTCTTCAATAATTTAGGAGTGTAGTATACCTAGCACAATGTCTAGTCTATAGGACATACTGAATAAATATGGAAAGACAATCTAGCTAGGTGGTGGCAATGAAACTGGAAAAGACGGAGTGGAAACCAGAGATTTGTGATAAAGGAAAACCCCAAAGGATTTGGCAAGTGATAAAATATAAAAGAGAGGATTGATGCCTGTGGTGAGGATTCAGGCTAGAGACAGCTGAGTCTAGAGGTAGATGACCTGTCCCTTTTTCTCAAGATAACCCTATTTCAGTAACTTAAAAAAAAAAATCTTAGAGCACAATTACTAATGGAAAAATAAGACCAAAGTAAGCAGTAATATGAAACATTTGCAATTTAAAAATATTGGTCTCTTTCTATGTATTTGATGAGAAAAACAACTCTTCACTCTCCCCCACCCCTTTTATCCTTTGTTTCCTATGTACAGGTTAATGTTTTTAGGCATTAGAATGGAAGCTAAAGAGTGCTTTCTTTAGGAGAGAATTTTTTGCTTTTTAATGCACATCAATTTAGCCCTAAACAATGCAGTTTGAAATGGTGTGTTTCTATATCAGTGAAGGTGTTGGGAAGGCGGTGAGTGAAAGAGACTTCTTGTAAATAGCCTCAGACATAGCAAGTCACAGATGAAGGACAGTGTATGCATTTTGTAGGATGGAAAGGACCATTAGTCACACATCCATCTTTTCAGTCACTGAGAGAATGATCCCCATTAGTGACATCATTTTCTAATAATAAGAAAAATGTATTTATGTCCTTGGAAGTTCAATAAATAGTGAACCTTACACCTGAGAACTTTGCAGGCACCTGAGAAAGATAGTTAACTCTTTTATACTTTAAATTTTATAGAATATTTTCTACATTACTAGAATAGTTTATTAAGTTATATCTTGGTGACTATAAAACATAAATATAACCCTGTAAAATAAAGCTGAGAGAGAAAATATGTGAAAATTACTCAACACAGCGCCTGCACAATTAAGCTTTTTACGATAAGCAAATAAAGGAAGAAATGTTTTCCCAATCCAGTCCTGAGTTGATGTATCTAGTGTAAGATGCACCAGAGCCCTGAATCACAATACCTAGGTTTGCCTCTGGTTTTAGTTACAGTTGTGGACCCATGTCTGGAGGAGCTTAGACTCACCAACTACCGACCATATTTCATCTCAAGTTCATGCTGCTTGTTGTTCTGTTTTGTACCCAGAGACTCCTCTGGTGCTTTGTCCACTCAATGTGGGCTTAAGCTCAGCCTAGAAATATGGACAAATTTACATCCCTAAGGCCAAACTTCAAATGGGAAGGAGAGCCAACGGAAAAATTCTCCTGTCCCTCAGATGAGCAATTAACACAGGTGTTCTGCCTGCTTCCCAGGTGGTCCTGGCAGCATTGACCCCAGGAAACTTGCTACTGCCTTCCTTATGTATTTATTGGCTTTTCCTCTTTCCTTATCTCACTTTCATTGTTTCCTCACTTCAAATAAAATAACTGCCCCTAAGTCCTTGTCACTGGTTCTAGTTTTAAGGAATTCTAAGTTAAGACACTAGGTCATTGTAAATTAGAAGGTTAAAAAACAATAAAAGGAATTTGTGCATCCTACACTGAAAATTTACTTTATTTCACCTATAATAGTGGGTATAAAACATTTTATACTCTGTGTTTATAAAAAGTGGTAGCTGAATTAAAATTTGCAGAACAAATCAGTCATTAGGGATTTTCCCAATTTCTGAAAATCAATTTCTCCTATCACTTTACGTTTATATTATTTCTAGTAGTTAATGATTTATATAAATCAACACATCACTCATTAAATACACTAAATGGAAGAAATTTGTAAGTGAATAAGTTTTTTCAAAACAGAAATAATTCTCTTCTCAATTTGTGTTAATTTTGATATAACAAATTTCTTAATGGGGGGAAGCCACACTAATTCTGCAAATATTGTGCATAATAGAGATTTGAATTTTCCTCTTGAAATAAATTCCTTTAATTTCTTAAGGAAATATGTGAACTTTAAAAGGACAAAATGAAATTATTCTTCATGAATTAATTTCACTACTATTATGATTCTGCTATTATAGAACTTACAAAGTCTTCCTAGCATACACTTATAGGCTTCATTTGGTAACATAAAATAAATAGATTTGAAGGGCAAATCTACTTAAATCAGACTTTGAATACCTGGCAATATTTGAAAACTATAAAAACCACTTTAACACTTTATCTAATTGTTAAAAATAATTTTCTAAAATTAATGATAAAGTATTTCAAAATGAAGAAGAATGCTACTATTAAAAAGTTGTGGATTTTTCAATTATTTACTCTTTAAAAAATATTCTCAGTTTGAATAACTTTTCTGGAAGACACATTGAACATAAAAATTTTTCTATATGTAGAAACTTATATTTAAAGAAAAGCTTGAGTTGTTAAGAGGCATAGCCATCTATTAATCTTGAAATTTCTTTTTACTTAGCCTTCAAAGTCTTTCATGGTGTTCTCAAAATTTTATTTAGAGTCATTATTATCAACAAATATAGTTATAATGTGACAATAAAGAATAAACAGAAAAATACTATTGTATGTTTATTTGGAAATAATGCATATTTTTAAATCCAAAGTGACTATTAGTTAGAAATAAAATGATGATAAGTGTCAGAAGCAAGCAGTTACTGACACAGGACTCGCAACTTGGGAGCTATTAATATTTGTATGTAACACGCATTCTTTACTCCTACTTTTAATTTACTTCAAGTGTAAATCTGAGGTTTTATACTCAGTTTTTGTTATAATAGTTAAAATAGTCTTTTTTTTATAGTAGGAAAAGATAAGACATGCCATTTCAATGTTTTGTCCAAAATATTGTTGGGAAAGGAATCATTTAACCACATTTTGAAGGGTCCTGGCTATCATGGAAACAAGTACTTAGTTTGGTAGGTAAGAGGGACAGATGAAAAGCTTTTAGCATGAATTTGGAGTGGGAAGTGCAGAGGACATATTCAAACCTGCAGTGTGGGAAAATTAATTCAAAAGTTATATGTAAAAGGTCATCATGGTCTTCTCCTGGAATTCACTGTGAATTCTCTGATGGTAGAAACCATAGCAACTTACACACTGTATGTATTTGTTGGCTTATTTATGATATAGATACTCAACGGATGTTGAATAAAGGGACAAAAGGAAGCCATTTATTCACGAAACATTTATTGAGCACCTGTATGGGCCAGACAATTCACTGAGTTTTAGAAATACAGTCAAGTGAAGAAGCCCATTTATTTCACTGACTCTACTGCTTTCAGTCGTGCTTTATGACAGATGTATCACATCGACCTCAACTCAGTGCCACATGGAGGACCCTTCTGAAGCCAGTCTGTTTCTGTGCCTGTTTTATTACCTGTTGTCTTATTACGCATTGCTAGGTTGTTCTACTTTAACCTATAACTAAAGAGCCTTGAGAGCATCCTCTGTTCAGGCCCAGCTCATCACCAAATGAGCCCTAACTATCAATACTTCCCTAGGGAAGTAGATCCTCTTTGTCAGCTCCATCACTTGTGCCATGGGAATTCACTTATGCTTATCAAGTAACATTGTACTTAAAACATCATTTGTAAGATTATCAAGTGTTTAAGATTTAGAAAAATGCCTAAGGAAACTTGATTTTTTTTTAAACGAAAAAGGTTCTCCTTATACAAAAATAGAACTTTGTACTTATCAAGCCCATCTAGCACCACTGAACAGAAAATCCCTTTGTCTGACATCTGTTCACTCATAGTAATTCTGATGTTGATGTCTTTAAAATTGTGAACTTCTGATTGATTTTTCAGTATAATGACTTCTTTATAGAAAAGGAGAGGAACACATCCAAAGCATTGCTTTTCTTTGAACTTCAGAAATTTTCAACATGACATATTAAGAATGTAGAAAGGTGATTTTATTTTTGTTTTTTTGATTACTTGTATGTTTTCTTCCTGATAGTAGCATCTTGATAAATTTGACAAAGGAACTGGAAACCAAGTTGTCCCTATAGGTACAAGCCTAAGAAGAGCCCTCTGACATTTTTCAAAATAAGTGCAATGTGAATCTAAAAAAAAGAGATAAATAAAAAAGGCTAAAGCATTCCTTCCTGTCTTGGCCCTTTCCTTTGCTTGATTGGTCAGGAAAGATGATGTGATTCATCATCTTCACTTCAGCTGTTGGTACAAAACTTCCAGCAATGCTGACAGGATCAGAAGGACATCGCTTCCCCTTTGCCTCTTCCAAACCTCAGTCATGGTTAATTCAGCTATGGTGAAAGGAACAAACAGGAAATTTGAAAGCAACATTGCTTCACACAAAGTGTACTGTTTATTCCTCCATGCCCAAGTTGATAAAAGTAAGCCATCATCATTCAACATGATGAAATCATGAAGAAGAATTACACATGTAACGTATAAAATCAGGCTTATTCCAAAACAGCTGACTCTCTCGGGAAGACAGCTTTTGAGTAGAACAAAGAAAACACTGGAATGTTGTCATCCAGAAACAACTAGTATCATGTTTTCTTCTTTTTCTTTTTTATTCTCACATCTTTATTGGAGTATAATTGCTTTACAATGGTGTGTTAGTTTCTGATTCATAACAAAGGGAATCAGCTATACATATACATATATCCCCATATCTCTTCCCTCTTGCATCTCCCTCCAGCCCACCATCCCTATCCCACCCCTCTAGGAGGTCACAAAGCACCAAGCTGATCTCCTGTGCTATGCGGCTGCTTCCCACTAGCTATCTATTTTACATTTGGTAGTGTATATATGTACATACCACTCTCTCACTTTGTCCCAGCTTACCCTTCCCCCTCCCCATGTCCTCAGGTCCATTCTCTAGTAGGTCTGCGTCTTTATTCCCAACTTGCCCTTAGGTTCTCCATGACCTTTTTTTTTTCCCTTAGATTCCATATATATGTGTTAGCATACAGTATTTGTTTCTCTCTTTCTGACTTACTTCACTCTGTATGACAGAACTTAGGTCCATCCACCTCACTACAAATAACTCAATTTCGTTGCTTTTTATGGCTGAGTAATATTCCATTGTATATATGTGCCACGTCTTCTTTAACCATTCATCTGTCGAGGGACACTTAGGTTGTTCCCATGTCCTGGCTATTGTAAATAGAGCTGCAATGAACATGATACTACATGACTCCTTTTGAATTCTGGTTTTCTCAGGGTATATGCTCAGGAGTGGGATTTCTGCGTTGTATGGTAGTACTGTTTTTAGTTTTTTAAGGAACCTCCATACTGTTCTCCATAGTGGCTGGATCAATTTACATTCCCAGCAACAGTGCAAGAGGGTTCCCTTTTCTCCACACCTTCTCCAGCATTTATTGTTTGTAGAGTTTTTGATGATGGCCATTCTGAGTGGTGTGAGGTGATACCTCATTGTAGTTTTGATTTTCATTTCTCTAATGATTAATGATGTTGAGCATTCTTTCATGTGTTTGTTGGCAATCTATATATCTTCTTTGGAGAAATGTCTATTTAGGTCTTCTGCCCATTTTTGGATTGGGTTGTTTGTTTTTTTGATATTGAGCTGCATGAGCTGCTTGTATACTTTTGGAGGCTAATCCTTTGTCAGTTGCTTCATTTGCAGATATTTTCTCCCATTCTGAGGGCTGTCTTTTTGTCTTGTTTATGGTTTCTTTTGCTGTGCAAAAGATTTTAAGTTTCATTAGGTCCCATTTGTTTATTTTTGTTTTTCTTTCCATTTCTCTAGGAGGTGGGTCAAAAAGGATCTTGCTGTGATTTATGTCATAGAGTGTTCTGCCTATGTTTTCCTCTAAGAGTTTTATAGTGTTCGGTCTTACATTTAGGTCTTTAATCCATTTTGAGTTTATTTTTGTCTATGGTGTTACGGAATGTTCTAATTTCATTCTTTTACATGTACCTGTCCAGTTTTCCCAGCACCACTTATTGAAGAGGTTGTCTTTTCTCCACTGTATATTCTTGCCTCCTTTATCAAAGACAAGGTGCTCACATGTGCGTGGATATACCTCTGGGCTTTCTGTTCCATTGATCTATATTTCTGTTTTGTGTCAGTACCATACTGTCGTGATTACTGCAGCTTTGTAGTATAGTCTGAAGTCAGGGAGCCTGATTCCTAAAGCTCTGTTTTTCTTTCTCAAGATTGTTTTGGCTATTTGGGGGTCTTTTGTGTTTCCATTACAAATTGTGAAATTTTTTATTCTAGTTTTGTGGAAAATACCATTGGTAGTTTGATAGAGATTGCATTGAATCTGTAGATTGCTTTGGGTAATATAGTCATTTCCCAATGTTGATTCTTCCAATCCAAGAACATGGTATATCTCTTCATATATTTGTATCATCTTTAATTTCTTTCTTTAATTTCTATAGTGTCTTATAATTTTCTGCATACAGGTCTTTTGTCTCCTTAGGTAGGTTTATCCCTAGGTATTTTATTCTTTTTGTTGCAATGGTAAATGGGAGTGTTTTCTTAATTTCACTTTCAGATTTTAATCATTAGTGTATAGGAATGCAAGAGATTTCTGTACATTGATTTTATATCCTGCTATTTTGCCAAGTTCATTGATTAGCTCTAGTAGTTTTCTGGTAGCATCTTTAGGATCCTCTACGTATAGTATGTCATCTGCAAACAGTGACAGCTTTACTTCTTCTTTTCTGATTTGGATTCTTTTATTTCTTTTTCTTCTCTGATTGCTGTAGCTAAAATTTCCAAAACTATGTTGAATAATAGTGGTGAGAATGGGCAAACTTGTCTTGTTCCTAATCTTAGTGGAAATGGTTTCAGTTTTTCACCTTTGAGGATGATGTTGGCTGTGGGTTTGTCCTATATGGCCTTTATTATGTTGAGGTAAGTTCCCTCTATGCCTACTTCCTGGAGGATTTTTATCATAAATGGGTGTTGAATTTTGTCATAAGCTTTTTCTGCATCTGTTGAGATGATCATATGGTTTTTCTCCTTCAGTTTGTTAATCTGGTGTATCACATTCATTGATTTGTGCATACTGAAGAATCCTTGCACTCTTGTGATAAACCCCACTTGATCATGGTGTATGATCCGTTTAATGTGCTGTTGGATTCCGTTTGCTAGTATTTGGTTGAGGATTTTTGCATCTATGTTCATCAGTGATACTGGTCTGTAGTTTTCTTTTTTGTGTGACATCTTTGTCTGGTTTTGGTATCAGGGTGATGGTGGCCTCGTAGAATGAGTTTGGCAGTGTTCCTCCCTCTGCTATATTTTGGAAGCGTTTGAGAAGGATAGGTGTTAGCTCTTCTCTAAATGTTTGATAGAATTCGCCTGTGAAGCAATCTGGTCCTGGGCTTTTGTTTGTTGGAAGACTTTTAATTACAGTTTCAATGTCAGTGCTTGTGATTGGTCTGTTCATGTTTTCTATTTCTTCCTGGTTCAGTCTCGGATGGTTGTGCATTTCTAAGAATTTGTCCACTTCTTCCAGGCTGTCCATTTTACTGACATATAGTTGTTTCTAGTAATCTCTCATGATCCTTTGCATTTCTGCAGTGTTGGTTGTTACTTCTCCTTTTTCATTTCTAATTCTATTGATTTGATTCTTCTCCATTTTTTTCCTGGTGAGTCTGGCTAATGGGTTATGAGTTTTGTATATCTTCTCAAAGAACCAGCTTTTAGTTTTACTGATCTTTTCTATCATTTCCTACATTTCTTTTTAATTTCCTTCTGATCTGATTTTTATGATTAATATCCTTCTGCTAACTTTGGGGGTTTTTTTGTTTGAATTCTCTAATTGCTTTAGGTGTAAGGTTAGGTTGTTTATTTGAGATGTCTCTTGTTTCTTAAGGTAGGATTTTATTGCTCTAAACTTCCCTCTTAGAACTGCTTTTGATGCATCACATAGGTTTTGGGTCATCGTGTTTTCATTGTTATTTGTTTCTAGGTATTTTTTTATTTTCTCTTAGATTTCTTCAGTGATCTCTTGGTTATTAAGTAGTATATTGTTTAGCCTCCATGTGTTTGTATTTTTTACAGATTTTTTTCCTGTAATTGATATCTGGTCTCATACTGTTGTGGTCGGAAAAGGTACTTGATACGATTTCACTTTTCTTAAATTTACCAACGCTTGATTTGTGACCCCAAGATATGATCTATCCTGGAGAATGTTCCATGAGCACTTGAGAAGAAAGTGTATTCTGTTGTTTTTGGATGGAATGTCCTATAAATAACAATTAAGTCCATCTTGTTTAATGTATCATTTAAAGCTTGTGTTTCCTTATTTATTTTCATTTAGGATGATCTGTCCATTGGTGAAAGTAGGGTGATAAAGTCCCCTACTATGATTGTGTTACTGTTGATTTCCCCTTTTATGGCTGTTAGTATTTGCCTTATGTATTGAGGTGCTCTTATGTTGGGTGCATAGATATTTACCATTGTTATATCTTCTTGGATTGATCCCTTGATCAATATGTAGTGTCCTTCATTGTCTTTTGTAATAGTCTGTTTGAAAGTCTATTATGTCTGATATGAGAATTGCTACTCCAGCTTTCTTTTGATTTCCATTTGCGTGGAATATCTTTTTCCATCCCCTCACTGTCAGTATGTATGTGTCCCTATGTCTGAAGTGGGTGTCTTGTAGACAGCATATATATGGGTTTTGTTTTTATATCCATTCAGCCAGTCTATGTCTTCTGGTTGGAGCATTTAATCCATTTACATTTAAGGTAATTATCGATATGTGTGTTCCTATTACCATTTTCTTAATTGTTTTGGGTTTGTTATTGTAGGTCTTTTCCTTCTCTTGAGTTTCTTGCCTAGAGACATTCCTTTAACATTTGTTGTAAAGCTGGTTTGTTGGTGCTGAATTCTCTTAGCTTTGCTTGTCTATAAAGGTTTTAATTTCTCCATTTTATCTGAATGAGATCCTTGCTGTGTAATCTTGATTGTAGGTTTTTCCCTTTTATCACTGAAAATATGTCTTGCCACTGCCTTCTGGCTTGCAGAGTTTCTGCTGAAAAATCAGCTGTTAACATTATGTGGATTCCCTTGTATGTTATTTGTTGTTTTTCCCTTGCTGCTTTTAATATTTTTTCTTTGTATTTAATTTTTATAGTTTGATTAATATGTGTCTTGACATGTTTCTCCTTGGATTTATCCTGTATGGGACTCACTGTGCTTCCTGGACTTGATTAACTATTTCCTTTCCCATATTAGGGAAGTTTTCAACTATAATCTCTTCCAGTATTTTCTCAGTCCCTTTCTTTTTCTCTTCTTCTTCTGGGACTCCTAGAATTCGAATGTTGGTGCATTTAATATTGTCTGAGATGTCCCTGAGACTGTCCTCAATTCTTTTCATTCTTTTTCTTTATTCTGCTCTGCAGTAGTTATTTCTACTATTTTATCTTCCAGGTCACTCTGCTATTGATCCCTTCTAGAGAATTTGTAATTTAATTTATTGTGTTGTTCATCATTGTTTGTTTGCTTTTTAGTTCTTCTAGGTCCTTGTTAAACGTTTCTTGTATTTTCTCTATTGTATTTCCAAGATTTTGGATCATCTTTAGTATCATTATTCTGAATTCTTTTTTAGCTAGGCTGCCTATTTCCTCTTCATTTGTTAGATCTGGTGGGTTTGTACCATGGTCCTTCATCTGCTGTGTGTTTCACTGTCTTCTCATTTTGCTTAACCTACTGCGCTTGGGGTCTCCTTTTTGCAGGCTGCAGGTTCGTAGTTCCCATTGTTTTTGGTGTCTGCCCCCGGTGGCTAAGGTTGGTTCAGTGGGTTGTGTAGGCTTCGTGGTGGAGGGAACTAGTGCTGCTGTTCTGGTGGATGAGGCTAGATCCTGTCTTTCTGGTGGGCGGGTCCACGTCTGGTGGTGTGGTTTGGGGTGTCTGTGGCCTTATTATGATTTTATGTAGCCTCTCTGCTAATGGGTGGGGTTGTGTTCCTGTCTTGCTAGTTGTTTGGCATAGGGTGTCCTGCACTGTAGCCTGCTGGTTGTTGAGTGGAGCTGGGTCTTGGCGTTGAGATGGAGATCTCTGGGAGATTTTCGCCATTTGATATTATGTGGAGCTGGGAGGTCTTTGGTGGACCAATGTCCTGAATTTGGCTCTCCCACCTCAGAGGCACAGCCCTGATGCCTGGCTAGAGCACCAAGACCCTGTCATCCACACAGCTCAGAATAAAAGTGAGAAAAAAAGAAAGAAAGAAAGAAAGAAAAAGATAAAATAAAGAAGTTATATTTGCTTAATAAAGCAAAACTATGCAGAAAAAGTCACACATAGAAGCATATACATACCCACTCACAAAAAAAGAAAAAGGGAAAAAAGTATATATATATTGTTGCTCCCAAAGTCCACCTCCTCAATATGGGATGATTTGTTGTCTCTTCAGGTATTGCATAGATGCAGGGTACATCAAGTTGATTGTGGACATTTAATCCACTGCTCCTGAGGCTCCTGGGAAAGATTTCCCTTTCTCTTCTTTGTTTGCACAGCTCCTGGGGTTCAGCTTTGGACTGGCCCCATATTGGCGTGTAGGTCGTCTTAGGGTGTCTGGTCTTCGCTCAGATAGGACGGGGTTAAAGGAGCAGCTGATTCGGGGGCTCTGGCTCACTCAGGCTGGGGGGAGGGAGGGGTACGGAGTGTGGGGCAAGCCTGTGGTGGCAGAGGCTGGTGTGACGTTGCACCCACCAGAGGAGGACCGTGTGTTCTCCCACGGAAATTGTCCCTGGATCATGGGACCCTGGCAGTGGCGGGCTGCACAGGCTCCCAGGAGGGGAAGTGTGGAGAGTGACCTGTGCTCGTACACAGGATTCTTGGTGGCTGCAGCAGCACCCTTAGTGTCTCATGCCCGTCTCTGGGGTCCACGCTGATAGCCGCGGTTCACGCCTCTCTCTGGAGCTCCTTTAAGGGGCGCTCTGAATGCCCTCTCCTCAAGCCCTTGGAAATAAAGAGGCAAAAAAAAGTCTCTTGCCTCTTCAGCAGGTCCAGACTTTTTCCCAGACCCCTCCTGGCTAGCTGTGGCGCACTAGCCCCCTTCAGGCTGTGTTCACGCAGCCAACCCCAATGCTCTCCCGGCATCTGACCGAGCCTCAGCTCCCAGCCCCGCCCACCCCGGCGGGTGAGCAGACAAGCCTCTCGGGCTGGTGAGCGCTGGTCGGCACCGATCCTCTGTGCGGGAATCTCTCCGCTTTGCCCTCCGCACCCTGTGGCTGCGCTCTCCTCCGTGGCTCCGAAGCTTCCCCCCTTCACCCCCCGCAGTCTCTGCCCGCGAAGGGCCTTCCTAGTGTGTGGAAACCTTTCCTCCTTCACAGCTCCCTCCCACTGGTGCAGGTCCTGTCCGTATTCTTTTGTCTCTGCTTTTTCTTTTTGCTTTTGCCCTACCCAGGTACGTGGGGAGTTTCTTGCCTTTTGGGATGTCTGAGGTCTTCTGCCAGCATTCAGTAGGTGCTCTGTAGGGGTTGTTCCACATGTAGATGTATTTCTGATGTATTTGTGGGGAGGAAGCTGATCTCCACATCTTACTCTTCCGCCATCTTGAAGCTCCTCCCCTCAGCTTTTTTTTTTTTTTTACAGAGGAGTGATTGTGTCATGTATGCAATGCTATTATTATGATGTAAAATATTGAATCTCCAATTTTTCTTTGAGTTTATTGTCCCGTGAGCTTGAATTTATGGCTTTGATCAGTTTGAAAACTCCTGCTGTCATCTTGGGCAACATCAGCATTTGCCTGGAGGTTCTTACATCAAGTTTTTAAGGAAATTTGAATTCCAAGCTCTAACTGTCCAAAACAGACAGAACCTAAAATAACCTACAGGTAAAAGATGTAACATATAGAACAGTATGTAACTTTTCTGAGTGATACAAAAGAAGGCTCAAATAATGGAAAGGGTACCATGATTCCTGATTCAGAAGGCAGAATATTATAAAAAATTTGTTTTTCTAAAGTGAATTTGTATAGTGAGATAAATTTCTTTATAATTTGACAAAACAGTTCTTAAGTTATTGAACAAGGAAAAATTAAGAAAATTTGGAGAAAAAAATTAAAAGTAGAATAATAACAATCCAGGACAATTTCTACTAGATATTAAAATGTTACAATTAGGTTTAGTCCCAAGACTGAGCAGAATAAATAGTATGAAAAGAGACAAAGACATAAAAAAATTATATAACATTTAAAAAACAATAAAATAGAAATTAATTGATCTATGGATTTTTAAAATAAAAATCATTAGAATAATTGGTTAACTCTATTGTAAATGAATACATTTAGATCACATATCAAACCATACCAAATTAAATTTCAGCTGGATGGGAATGGTTAAAGAATGATATGAACTCTAAAAACTTAGAAAAAATATATATGCCCTTTCGTTCAGAGGGAAGATTATTCTTATTTTGAAATCAGTGGTAAAGGACACAAAATAAATACAGATATGTTAGATTACATGATCACTGGAGAAACTTTATTATGGCAAATAAAATTAAAGTCAAATTATTAATTAGCAAACATTATTAATAATGGCTAAAAGAAAGTATTAGAGATATGTATTTAATATTATAAATATTATTGCATTATATAATACATATTATATTGCCATAAGGAAATTATTGTAATATATCAATAACATATAAATGAAAAAGGAAATTAAACAATGTAAAAATCATGAAATACAAAAGAAAATTCAGAAAATTCTATGTTTGTACTAGAAATTAAACACATGAAAAATTTAAATAACAGTCTTTTTTTAAGTAAAGCATCCATTTATAAAGGATTATACAAAATATTTAAGATGATGTGGTAAAAGAGATGTTTTCTTATATTGCTGCTGGGATATAAGTTGTGACAAACTTTTAGAAAAAAATGATTATATTTATCAAGAATTATAAAAGTAATAACCCCTAAGTAGTACAGTCTATGAATCTTTTCTAAGAAAACAACCTAAATTATAAAAGACATTTATGTATAAAAATGTTTATAACAAATTACCTATAATAGCTTAATTTGAGAATATCAGGAAGTGCTTAAGTAAGATATTTTGCAGGTAAAACTAGATTTATATAGATTTAATAATAAATGTCCATATTATGTTTTATTTTATATTAAAGGAAAACATTCAGATATCACATGCAGCATGTGTCAGCTATGTATAGATCAAATACACACACAAAAGGAAATTAACATTTAATAACTTATTTTCTTATATCTTCTCACGGGTCTTCTCTAAATTTTGAATAATGATCCTTTACAATAGGAAAATATAATAACCAAAATGAATAGAAGAGGAATGCAAATGGCTTATTTTATTGAAGTAAAAATACCCTAAATATATGCTTTTTATAGATAAGAATATTGAACAAATTCATATTTTCAGTTCCTCATTAGTTAATGATAGTAAAAATGAATTTTTACATTGAATAAATTCATGTGTTCAATTCTTCACTAATTAATATTTTATTGGTTATAATTTAAAATAATAAGTTTTTTTGCATCTTGACAGTACAATTCTAAATGTCACTTATATGACTATACAGATGAGAATAGAAATATTTTTCAACATTTTAGATGCAGGAATTCTACTGAATATTAAAACATAATTATAAAACTACGACTATTTAAAGTTTCTGTAACCAGTAAAAGAGAAAAAACATTGATGGAATCCATAAACAGTACATACTTTGAATATTGTTTTTAAAATATCACTATGTTAGCCTGAGTGCCCACGAAAACAGCCTGAGGTGAAGACTGGGATTAATCTGTAGGAGGTACAATGTCAGGATCTTAAGAGTAAAGGACAAGGGAACTAAGTCAAGGAAGGAAGGAGAATCATGAAAGATGATACAGCAGCATGCTGGTCACTACTTCACTGTGACTCCTTAGGAGAAAGCTGATGACCACTTGGCAGGTTGGTCAGCATGGCCTCACCTCATAGTACACGGAAATCATACCTTGTTGCTGTTTACTGCAGGAAGAAAGAAAAGGGCTCCTGTTTCGCAGTCATCAAATTTTCATCCACAGGAAGTTACATCCACACTCCTTCACACAAATACGCGCGCACACACACACACACACACACACACACACACACACACACACTTCAGGTTGCATTATCTGGCCCCTTTGGTGGTTGTTTGGGGCACCAGATCTGTTACCTGATGGTGTGGTGCAACATTCAAGTTCAGAAGGAAGGAACCAGAAACTGAGGCAAATGTCTGGTTGCCTGACTGCAGTGGCAGTTAAAAGTCACAGCAAGGCTTCATGGACCTCAGTGGAATAGGTCAGCTACAGCAGTAGCTGAGGAGGAACAAGCAGGTGCAGGGAATGGTGGTGCCAGGGAAATCTGAGGAGATGTGTATATCCAACACAATAGCTATCCCTTACGAGTTCAAATGTGCTATAATCTCTCCCATAAGAAGCTGAAACTCAGAGAATAAAAATTTATTCATCCCTCATTCTTCCTGCCTACTCTCCTTTCTCTCTTTTAGAGTCAACGTTATCAAAAACATTACCTGTAATCACTGTGACATTTCAACAATCTCAATTTCCTCCCAGCTGTTACTCAGGGCTCTTCTATCAGCTGTAAACATTTCAGTGGGAGTTCTGATCTGATGGCTGTGCCACACTTTCAGTATTCCCCCCACCCCTGGTTCTTGTACTCCCTCTTTTCAGCTTGGATTCCACCTTTAAAAACTCCCTGGCAACTCTTCTGTGCTCTTATCTCACAAGCACTTGGCACAGCTAATCACTCCCCTTTTTCATCAACATGTCTTTCCCTGGCTTCAGCGTTTATTTCCCGTTTTTTCTCCAGCCTCACTAGCCATTTTCTATCTGTCTGTTTTTTTGGTTCCTCTCCTCTGCTCAACTTCTAAATGCTGTCATGCTGCAGGGCTTTGTGCTAACACACACAGCGACAGTTGAGTACTATTTCTCTACATGAATTAACTCTGTCTCCTGCCTGTCTCCACTTTGCTCATAGCCATATTGTTCACTGTAGCCACATGCTGTTATTTTGGTTTCTCAGACATACCAAGATCTGGTTATTCTCAGGGATTTTGCATAAGCTCTTCCCTCCGCCTGGAAATCTTTTTTTCCAGATATTCAAAGGATGACATTTCCTATAATTTGGATCTAAAGTTAAAATATAATTAGGGAGGACTTCTTCAACTACAACTAATCTGTAAGATGCCTCCATTTCAACTGTGTTTTCCTATTCATTTTTCTAGGCATTTATTTATTTATTTATTTAACATCTTTATTGGAATATAATTGCTTCACAATGGTGTGTTAGTTTCTGCTGTATGATTAAGTGAATCAACTATACATATACATATATCCCAATATCTCCTCCCTCTTGCATCTCCTTCCCAACTTCCCTAACTCACCTTCCCTATCCCACTTCTCCAGGTGGACACAAAGCCACGAGCTGATCTCCCTGTGCTATGCGGCCGCTTCCCACTAGCTATCTATTTTACATTTCGTAGTGTATATATGTCCGTGCCACTCTCTCACTTCGTCCCAGCTTACCCTTCCCCCCCGTCCTCAAGTCCATTCTGTACGTCTGCATCTTTATTCCTATCCTGCCCCTAGATTCTTCAGAGTCTTTTTTTTTTTTGATTCCATATATGTATACGTGTTAGCATACGGTATTTCTTTTTCTATTTCTGACTTACTTCACTCTGTATGACAGATTCTAGGTCCATCAACCTCGCCACAAATAACTCAATTTCGTTTCTTTTTATGGCTGAGTAATATTCCATTGTATATATTTGCCACATCTTCTTTATCCATTCATCTGTCGATGGACACTTAGGTTGCTTCCTTGTCCTGGCTATTGTAAATACAGCTGCAATGAACATTGTGGCACATGACTCTTCTTGAATTATGGTTTTCTCAGGGCATATGCCCAGTAGTGGGATTGCTGGGTCATATGGTAGTTCTATTTTTAGTTTTTTAGGGAACCTCCATACTGTTCTCCATAGTGACTGTATCAGTTTACATTCCCACTAACAGTGCAAGAGGGTTCCCTTTTCTCCACACCCTCTCCAGCATTTATTGTTTGTAGATTTTTTGATGATGGCCATTCTGACTGGTGTGAAGTGATACCTCATTGTAGTTTTGATTTGATTTTCTCTAATGATTAGTGATGTTGAGCATTCTTTCATGTGTTTGTTGGCAATTTGTATATCTTCTTTGGAGAAATGTCTATTTAGGTCTTCTGCCCATTTTTGGATTGGGTAGTTTGTTTTTTTTGATACTGAGCTGTATAAGCTGCTTGTAAATTTGGGAGATTAATCCTTTGTCAGTTGCTTCATTTGCAAGTATTTTCTCCCATTCTGAGGGCTGTCTTTTCCTCTTGTTTGTGGTTTCCTTTGCTCTGCACAGCTTTTAAGTTTCATTAGGTCCCATTTGTTTATTTTTGTTTTTATTTCCATTTCTCTTGGAGGTGGGTCAAAAAGGATCTTGCTGTGATTTATGTCATAGAGTGTTCTGCCTATGTTTTCCTCTAAGTTTTATAGTGTATGGCCTTACATTTAGGTCTTTAATCCATTTTGAGTTTATTTTTGTATATGGTGTTAGGGAGTATTCCAATTTCATTCTTTTACATGTAGCTGTCCAGTTTTCCCAGCACCACTTATTGAAGAGGCTGTCTTTTCTCCATTGTATCTTCTTGCCCCCTTTATCAAAGATAAGGTGACCATATGTGCGTGGGTTTATCTCTGGGCTTTCTATCCTGTTCCATTGATCTATATTTCTGTTTTTGTGCCAGTACCAAACTGTCTTGATGACTGTAGCTTTGTAGTATAGTCTGAAGTCAGGGAGCCTGATTCCTCCATCTCTGTTTTTCTTTCTCATGATTGCTTTGGCTATTTGGAGTCTTTTGTGTTTCCATACATATTGTGAAAATATTTATTCTAGTTGTGTGAAAAATGCCATTGGTAGTTTGATAGGGATTGCATTGAATCTGTAGATTGCTTTGGGTAATATAGTCATTTTCACAATGTTGATTTTTCCAATCCAAGAACACGGTATATCTCTCCATCTATTTGTATCATCTTTAATTTCTTTCATCAATATCTTATAATTTTCAGGTGATCTCCATATCTCACTCCCCTGCCATCTTGAAGGTCTCCTTTCTTGGCATTTAAAAGAATCTCATCCCTTTTTAATTGTTCCATTAAAGTAGGATGTATCTCTTCCTACTGTAAGAACACCTGTTGAGAACACAGGCCTTATCTGTCTTGCTCATCAGTGTATGAAGGAGCTGTACTAATGCCTAATTCACAGTAGGCATACAATAAATAGCTTTTAATGAATAACACTAAAACAACATTATAAGGCATTTTTACTGATCAAATAACCTAACATTTACAAAAAAGAAAATATTAGGACTGATATGAGAGCATGAGTATTGTGCAATTGTCATTTTCATACTTCAAGTTGGATTATGACTTGTTTTCAAAAAGTATTTTGGCAATGCATACCAAAAACATAAATATATATATGCTCTGTGATCAATTATAAATAATGCCCAGTTAATTATTGATTGACTCTTAACAGTATAGAACCTCATACCTATAACAGTGATATTTTGCCTATGGGCAAAAATTATACATATATGATGTGCAGTTGTTTTTAGCTTGCTTTGTAATAACTTCACTTATGGTTCAATGATGTTTATTTTTTTCTCCTCAGATTTATTGAGGTATAATTGACAAATAAAAATTGTATGCATTTAAGAATACAACTTGATATTTTGATATATATTACATTGTGAAATAATCACCACAATCAAGCTACTTGAGATAATTATCACCTTACATAGTTATCATTTTCTTCCATGTGTGCATGTGTGTGTGTGTATGTGTGTGTGTATGGTGAGAACACTTAAGATCTATTCTCTTAGCAAATTTCAAGAATACTATAAAATATTGTTGACTATAATCACCTTGTTGTACATTGCATGTCCATAACTTATCTATTTTGCATAACTGAAACTTTTACTACTTGACCAATATCTTCCCATTCCTTCTCCTCCTAGCCCCTGAAAACCACCATTCTACCCTCTGCTTCTATGTGTTTCACTATTTAGATTCCACATGTAAATGAAATCATGCAGTATTTGTATTTCTGTGTCTGGCTTATTTCACTTAACATAATGTCCTTCAGGTCCATGAATATTGTCACAAATGGTAGCATTTCCATCTTTTTTAAGATTGAATAATGTTTATATCTATAGATATAATTTTCTTTATATATTCATCTGCCAAAGAACATTCAGATGTTTCCATATCTTGGCTGTTGGGAATAATGCTACAGTGAACCTGGGAGTGCAGCTATCTCTTCAAGATCCTGATTTCATTTCCTTTGAATATATACCCAGAGTGGGATGGTTGGATCATATGGTAGTTCTATTTTTAATTTTTTGAAAAACATCCATACTGTTTCCCATAATGTCTATACCAATTTACATTCCCACCAACAATGTGCAAAGGTTCCCTTTTCTTTTGAAAAATGTCTGTTCAAGTCCATTGACCATTTAAAAATCCGGTTATTTTGTCTATTTTCCCTATTACACTGATATCAAATGTCTTAGCTAGCATGTAGACATGCAGTATATAATTTGCATGGGGAGATTACAAAGACATCTTAGATCACTACATAAATAGTATGTTTACAAGTATCTGAATCCATCAGACTGCCTAGAAAAACACGTTATGTAAACTAAATATCCTTTTCCCTGTGTGTGTGTATATATACCTAAAATAGTCTATTTTCATTTTATTTTTCAACATTCCTATTTAATAGGCTGTAGTAAATATTATACACACACACACACCGACACCCCACAGCTAAATAAATAGAATAAACTGAGCTTTAAATGGAAATGAAAAGGAAAGTTTGCTTTCTAAAGACTATATTTCCACTAACTTAGTAATGAAATAAATCATATAAGACTGCCATGAACATAGACAATTTGGTAGGAAAAAAGGGCTTGGAGTTCTTGCTCATTTTAAGTGACAGGTACTGTCTATACCAAAATGGCTATGCTGTAATGCCTTGAATAAGTTACATTACATTTATTTTGTATATCTAGGTGATGCTGCAACAAATAACAAGTAAAAATGGTTGTTAGAAAGTTTGATCATATAAAGTCCTACATCAGCCCTTAATAAGCATGGAGAAAAATGTGAGAAGCTCAGTTCACTTTTAAATAGCTATCAAGGTATATTATAGGTTCTACTGCTTCTTCCTAAATAATTTCTGTATAATTAGCAGCAGCCTTTTATATTTTTATTTATAACATGGGATTTACTGAAGTCACTTTTATATAAGTTAAAATTAACCTTATATCTTGTATTAAAAATACAAACTCAAGTCATGTTTGATATCACAAGCTGACTGCTGTGATTTTCACTATTTCACCCACTGATTTATTGAAAAGTCTTTTTATATGATTTAGGCATACTAAGAATTTTCATCAAGAATGAATTTTAATTTTTTGTTAAAATATACTTTACCCACATCTTTTTAAATGTTCATGTGTTTTCCTCCATGAATTTGTTAATATGATAAAATATAATGCTGATTTTTATAATGATAAATGTCCATGTATTCCCTGAATAAACCCAATTCCATCATATTATCTTTATAAAAAGGATACTGCTACATTCAATTTGCTAATATTTTATGTAATATTTTAACATCTATAGTCACAGCCAAAATTGATCTGTACATTTATTCCCATGGGTAGTTTTTGCTTGGTTACTGCGGTGGACTGAATGTTTGTGTCCCTGCAAAATTCATACAGTGAAACCTAATTACTACCAATGTGATGGCATTTGGATGTGGGGGCCTTTGGAAGGTGATTAGATCATGAATGAGATTAGTGCCACTATAAGAGGGTGCCCCAGAGAGATCTCTTACCTCTTCAGCCATGTGAAGTCACAGTGGAAAATCAGCAGCCAGTTAGGAAATGTGCCCTCACCAGTCAGTGAATCTGCTGCCGCCTTGATCTGGCACTTCCAAGACTACAGCACTGTGAGGAATACATTTCTGTTTTTTTTATAAGTCAGACAGTCTATGGTAGGTATTTTGTTATAGCAGCTGGAACAGACTAAGTTATGTTCAATTTATGATTATAAGGTTATAGTATGTATGTTCAATGTTCTGTCTAGCTTTTTTCTCTAGAAGAATTTGTTAAAGATTTGAATCACCTACTCCCTGAGTGTTTGTTCTATTTTATCTTTTAAAATATCTGAGCCAAGATTATTTTTTTTTATTGTGGAAAGATTTCAAACTAATTTAATGAGTGCAGTACCATTTGTCCAGCTTCTTCTTGAACCAGTTTTATTATATTTAGTTTTTTATAAATTTGTCCACTTCATTTACATTTTAAACTGTATTGGCATAAAATTATTCATAATCATCTCTTATTTTTAAAATCTGCATCTGTAGTCACATCTCATATTTCAATTTCAATATTTTCACATTTTCTTTTATTTCTTTTTAAAAATTTTATCTTACTAGAATTTATGCTTTCTCCCTCTATTATTTTGGAAGTTATACATAATTTCCATAGTTTTCATGTTCATTGCTCATGGTTTTCACATCTTAAATGGGATGCTTAACATATTAATTTGTAGACTTCTTTTCTAATGTGAACAATTAAGACCTATAAGAATTTTTTACCTGTATGTCACATATTTCAGTGTGTAATATTCATTATCATTGTTCCAAGTGTTTTCTAATTTCTGCCATCTAACTGATTACATTAATATACAAGCTATTAAGTATATAGGTGTTTGTAGTTTTTTAATTATTAATGCCTCTTTTTATTACGTGTTAGTCAGATAATGTGGTCTGTATAAAGCCAATACTCCAAAATGTGCTGACACTTGCTCTATGGCCAAGTGCATGATTTAACATAAACATTCCATGTGAGCTTGAGATAGATTGCTGGGTACATGTCCTATGTAAGTCCATTATACTAACTCTAATTTGTGTTGATCAAATATTCTATATCTTAACATCCTTAGAATTATTTGTATTTGCTTGGTTATATCAATTAGAGAAAGAGATGTATTAACATCTTCTACCGTGAATATAGATTTTTCAACTTCTCCATTGATTCTCTCAATATTTTCAATTTATTTATTAATTGCATACAGATTTAGAACGATCATTTTTTCCCCAGTAGAATATCAGCTCTCCACTAGAAAGTTATACACAAGGGCAGTTTTTGGCATCTGCTTTTTCACCATTATATGCTTGATACCTGATAATTATTTATTGACAACTAATGGAATCATCTTGGTGACTAAATGTTTTATCATTAGATAGCAACTTTAAAGAACACTAAATGTGCTTTTTTCCCTTAAAGTCTATTTTTAATATAGTGGCACAAAATTTCTTTTGGTTAGTAATGACTGATATTTCTATTTGTCATCCTTTTCTCTTAGCTTTTAGTGTTTTATTATGTGTTGTTAGCACATGTTTTGATACTATTGTTGAAACTCTGCTAACTAAAGATTCAGTCCATTAATTGAGATAACTCACATATGTGCATGTCTTTTTTAAAAATTTTATACTCTGTCTCTTTTTTCCCTATTAATTTTTCTGCCTTCTTTATTTATTTTAATTTGATTGGTTTTTCCTCTATCTTACTTTCCCATTATTGTTTTGGAAGTTCTGAATTCTATATATATATTTTTCAGTGATTGTCATAGATATTTTACATGCATACCTATCATAACAATGTCTAAATTTGAATAGTGTGCTTACAGTCCTTCTAAACTTAAAGGAAATTCACAATATTTATATTCTGATTGTTTCTTCAAATTAAAACTTTTTTGCTGGTATATTTTGGCATTTTGATTCTATGTTTTTTTAACCCCACTAATTAAATAATATTACTGTTATTATCATTTTCAGTTAATGTTTCTTTAGATTTATCCTGTTGTTTACATTTTTATTTTTATGTATCATTCCTTCTCTCATATCACACTTCTCTCAGGATTATTTTGCATTCTCCTTTTGGGATTTCCCACAGTGATGGTCTATTTATTGCTAAATTCAGTCAGTATTTTCTTCTTAAACCATCCTCCTTTCACTCTCATCCTTCAAAGTTAGTTTCACTGTGTATAAAATTTGAAGTTAGCAGGGACTTCCTCTAGGAATTAAAAAAAAATTTTTCCCACCATATCATGACTTCTAATTTTGCTTTTGAGAAATCTACTATCAGTATAATTATTGTAATTTATGGTTAATTTGTGCTTTCTCTCTGCTGTTTTGAATGTGTTATTCATTGTTAGCTTCCTAAGTGACAATGAATTAGTGCTATGTAAACTTACTACAGAAATTCCAAACCTTCAATCATGTTCTACATCCCTAAAGAGTTGCTTTGAATAACTATATTCTAGTCCTAAAAATGTCATGGTAATTTCTTTTTTCTCAATACTACATGCTATAAACTGGACATAAGAATGATAGCCCCCAGGGACCTCTTGATCTCTCAGTGTAGAAGTTAAATATCTGCTGATTTTCATAGCTTGGTATCCATGAGTCACCCTAGTGCTAGACTCACCTAGATTTTAGCCCTTGTCCTTCACTGACACTGCTTTTCCTGGACCTTTACAGTGGTGTGTTCTAATAATAATTCAATGTCTCTTTCTCTGCTTCTTGTCACAATACCCTCCTGGAATTGCTCTCGCATCTTTCAGTTATTTGCACTACAGTAGTTCTAAATTCTTTTGACTGCATGTCCCACAGCATAGGCAACATTCTTAGGTACCTGGTGGCAGCTGTCTGGTCTAGGCAGAAGCTGTAAACAAATATGAGCAGATCTGAGATTTATCTCTTTTATCCACCCAAAAAGACTCTAGACAGTAATCTGGGTAAAAATAACTTCCCAATTTGCAAATTTACATTGAATATTTAATGCCATAGATATTAGTTTCTCAAGTCTCAAAGTGCACACGCTCCTCCAAAACTGCAGTTCTCAATATAACACTGGTAACAGGATATTTTTTGAATCTTTTGTTAAATACTAAAGAGCCACAAAAACTTATGTCTGTGGAATGTGTATGCTTAATACCATGAACCCAATAGTTAGGAAGTCATGGTGCATACGGAACTAATTCAGTGCTAAGTTGATTATTTTAATCTGAGGTGCAGCTCCAATTTGTACCTTTGGTGAACCTGTAATTTGGAAGTCTCTTAGGTGTGACCATAAAAAAATCTTGGGTCCCATTATGGCTTAATCTCCGCTTAATGTTACATTCAAAGAAACTGTTATTCAACTCTAGAACTCTATAGTTTTTATTTAAAAATGTGCTTCACATAAAAAAATATTCCTTAAAGTTTTTAATTTCTCCAGGAAAGTACTTTCTAAAGAACATCTTTGAAGTGTATGAGACTGATTCAATGGGGAATAAGTTTTGAGTGTCAAACAATGACTGATTAATAGATTTTTGGATGTGAGATTATTCCTAATTTTGGAACTACATGTATCTCCATTTTAAGTCAAATAAAGCATGATGTCTTTTCAAGGAGATTAGAGCCTAGTGAAAGATAGAAAACAAAAATAAACAATAATAATGCTGACAAGTATATTGTATTTGTTTTGCACAATGGTTTATGGGAACTCAGAAATTTTTAAATGGGCTGGGGATTGTAGAATTTTTACTGAAAGAAAGCATATTTAAGCTAAGACTTAAAAGACGATGAAAAATTATCTGATGGAAAATGGAGGAATGGCCTTCACAGGGAGATAGAGCAGCTGTGTAAAAGCACAGCAGTTTGAAACTACAAGATGATCTTAAAATTGTAAATAGCATAATATGGCTAGAATGGACAGCGCTTGCAAGAGAAAGGCAACAGGTAAGGGAGAATGATAAACAGGGGGCATATTCTAAAGAGCTTCTTCCATTTCACCAACAAATTTTAACTTTACCCTTGACCACTTTAATATATTTAAACTAACAGAATGCTGTAGTATTTGCATTTTAGAACAAAATCATTTTGTTACCGTCATGAAGCATGGATGCTAGGTATTGGAATGACAGATGTTGGTGTCAGGATGCCACTTGTGAAGTGAGATATACTAAGAGCTTGGACCATGATATTGGAGATAGTGAGGAGTTGATCTACAGGAAAAAGGCAAGGGAAGGAATTCAGAATGATTTTAAAGTTTCTGCGCAAATATAAATAGGATCTTCTACTAGCAGCCTGACAAATATGCATGCAGGTTTAAGGGATACCTAGGAGTGCCACAGAAAATCTTTCGAGCAATGTTTTTAATCTCAATCACTAAGATATTTCACAATAATTTACTTCTCAGAACACAGAACTACCTTTATTGCATAATGAGAACACAGAACTACCTTTATTGCATAATGAGACAACAGTCTACTTCTCTAGCAGTATCCCATCATTCATTGGAGTCGAATCCTCATAGGGCCACTGTCATACTGGGTCCCTCATTAAGCCCTGGAAAAGCTGGTGCTTTCTGAATCTGAATACATCTTGTACTCCATTTGGGTAACTCTTCTGTACCCTCTGATCATCTAAAAGGGGCTGCTAGTAAACTGCCCAACTTTGCCCCAAAGGGAGACATTATCTTTATTTTGTTCAGGATATAACTCTGCCCTCTTCCCCAGAAGGTGACACTATCTCTATTTCCAAAACTGTTACACAAACTACAAACATGCTTAAAAGTATAGTCTGGGACAAAACTGATACAAGATATGCAGAAATGCCAGGAGAATTCTCTCTCAGTATGTTTTAGATTCCAGGTTGTATAACTAAAGAGCAAACCATAAAAAAATGTGAGTGAGCAATTAGGAGAGTCGGAAAGCCAGTAATTCTGCTCCTTCATTTTAAGGATGAGGAAAAAGATGTGCAGAGGCAAACTGACTTGGCCAAAGTCCCATGGAAAGTCAATGAGAACCCTGAGTTTATTCCTCATATCTCATTCCAGATTACACATGCATATGTATGACTGGTGTTAATTCACACACACACACCAGGTTTACATTTTGTTTTAAAAACAGTTCTCTGAAAACAATACTTACAATTTTCTGTATTAGGAACCAGAAAATCTGTACTTTCATTACAGATGTGACAGTAACAGTTTTATGAAGCTATTGTTCTGGCCACCTTCAGGGACAATTAACCACTCACTTTTCTTTCAGAGTACATTGTTCATATCTCTATTATGTTAAATTGATACCTTTGATTATGAATTTGTTAAAGGCAAGAATAGTTTCTAAAAAAACTCAATAAGTTGAAAAGTACATATACAAAGAAGAATACTGACGACTGCTGCTATATGATCACTGTATTCCAACTCATATTCTATGCTTTCCAGTCTCTGGGCCATGAAATATTCCATAATTCATTTGCCTAGCCAAAATACTGAATAAGATATTATTTCCATTTGTATTCTGTTACCTTGAATTGCAGGCTCAAGCTCCCAGAGATAATGACTAGTTGCTAGAAAATGTACCTTGTCTCTTCCCTACCACATTACTGATACAATTAATATAACTAGCCATGATTTCTACTCCTTTGAGAAATAAGATTGCTAAATTAGAAAAACAAGAAAAAAAGGAAAGTATTTTTCATAAATCCTGTGAAAATGATTGGCCTGTGCAAAATGGCTAAATAGTAAAGCTCCTATTAGATTATGCTGTTATGGTAGGCCAAACAAATACTCCCTAACCCCATCTCATACACATCTACGGTCACCTAGAAATTCTGTTTGCTGCAACACAATTGAAAGTAGACAGGGGCAAACAAAGGCAAGAGTTTCAAGTTGGGAATATGGTTGTGATGAGTAACAACCTTTGCTTTCTCCAGGTAATTATATTTTCAAAAACATCTGCCTCTACTCCCACACACAATACTCCTGTTTGTCCCTGTCTTTCCTTGTTTTTTAATCCTTCCCCTAAGCATACTAGGAATTTTTCCATCAGTCCATCATACAGTTTGATTCATTATACATTAGTGAGAATGAGGTTTAAATGAAAACATGTGGATAGAAAGACATATTTTATCTATAAAGTTATTCTCAAGGTAATTAAAAGTAGCTACTTAATTGCAGGACTATGTTTTACTCTAGTTTTCTTTGTTATTTCTCTATTTATAAAATTTTCACTATGAACCCAATTTACTTACATAATCAGAATACAGTAGTCCCTCCTTATCTGGAGGGGATATGTTCTGAGACCCCCAGGAGATGCCTGAAACTGTGAATAGTACTGGACCTTATGTATACTGTTTTTTCTTATACATACACACCTATGATAAAGTTTAATTTATAAAATAGGCACAGTAAGAGAATATCCAAATCTCTAGCATCACTATTCTTGTGTTTTGGGGCCATTATTAAGTAAAATTAGGGTTACTTGAACACAAGCACTGTGATACTTCCACGGTCGATCTGATAAATGAGTCAGCTACTAAGTGACTAACAGGTAGGTAGTATATACAGTGTGGATTCATTGGACATAAGGGATGATTCATATCCGGGGTGAGAGGGAGTGGGACAGCACAAGATTTCATCTTGGTACTCAGAATGGCTTGCGATTTAAAACTTATGAATTGTTTATTTCTGGAATTGTCCATTTAATATATTTGGATCACAGTTGACCACTGGTAACAGAAACTACGGGTGGGGGGAGGCTACTGTAATAATAAATGTTATTTTAAAAAATAATCTAGAACACAAGGGAGGTATAAGAAACACTTCATCCTCCTCCAAGAGCATATATGTTGTTTCTTTGAAGTTATTAGTAACAAAAAAGATATGATCTCTATGGTAGCAACAAACATTCTCTTCTTGACCAAACCCCAGTCAGGTTCTTCTGAACCATCTCCTTGACTAGGCCCTGACTTTTGGACCTCTGTGCTTGTCTTTGCATGGCCCAATTTTAGCAAGAATTCTGTGTAAGTTTAGACAGAATCCCTCATCTCTGATACATGATCAGGTTCCTCATCCTCCACCATTTCCCAGGTGATGTCTAGTCACCCTGGCCTTCCTTCAGTGAGAAACCTATTAGTTTGGTTTAGCCGGAATCTCCCTTTACTTCTTATGCTTCCTCAGTAATTTTCCATCCACCCTTCTCCTACCTGCTCCTTGGCTATAGATTCCTGCTTTTCCTTATTGTATTCAGAGTTGAGCCTTATCTTTCTCCCTGACAATAAAACCCCACTGCAGTATCCCCCTAAATAAAGCCTTCATTACTGTCCTTTAACAAATGTCATGAATAGTTTTTTCTTTAACAGTAGGCAGATTAATGCCCATTCAAAAAATATTCACATTCTAATTCACTAACCATGAATATGTTAGTTTACATGGCAATGGGAATTAAATTTGCAGATGGAATCAAGGATGGACATCAACAAACCTTAAAGTAGGGAGATTATCTGGGATAATCTGGGTAAGAGACCAATGTTATTACAAGGGTCTTTAAAAAGGAAAGAGGAAGGGAGATGAGAACCAGAGAGATGGCCCCACGAAAAAGACTCAGTCTGAATTTGTTGACTTTGATGATGGAAGAAGGGCTCTGAGCCAAGGAATGCAGACAGCCTTTAGAAGCTGGGAAAGGCAAGGGAACGGATTCTTTCTTAGTCTTCAGAAGGAACACAACCTTGCCTATACCTTGATTTTATCCCAGTGAGACTATGTTGAACTTCTGACCTACGGAATTATAAGATAATAAACTTGTGTTGTTTTTGGCCCCTAAGTTTATAATAATTTTTCACAGCGACAGTAGAAAAAGAATATCATCTTCATGTGGTTTGACTAGAAATCAGAGGCCAGTTCAGGACAGTTTTAAGGCCTCTGAAGAAGAGATAGAACACATGAGTTTATACTGGTTCCTAGGAATGTTGCACTGATTGGCACTTTTTCACTCCTCCCTCTATTTAAAGAAGGTCCTCCCCCTACAAAAGCAGAGTATAATTTACAAACCTTTGACTTTGGATTTGACCATGTGACTTGCTTTAGCCAATACAGTGAAGGAGAAGTGAGAGTATGGTGGCTCCAGCCAGGTCTTAACAGGCCTTGGAGGTTTCCCTTGTACTCTGGCATCACTATGAGAGAGGAATGACCCAACCAGCCTGCTGGTCCCAGAGAAGGACAAGTGTTACATGGAAAAGAGGCAAACAGCTGGAACCAATCTCAGCCTAGATCAGTCAATCCCAGTTGATCTTCAAACACATGAAAGAAAATAAATAATTGTTGTTCAGGTCATTGAATTGTGGAATGCGTTTAATGCTGCTATAACAAAGTTATACAGCTCCAATCTAAGACATTTTTGTTCTGTTTTATTTTGGAGTGATAAAGTGATGCATCATAGCAACTGTCATGCAATAATGGCTAGCTTTTCACTTGGAAGCCTAAATCTGGAAGCTGCTGGAACCCAGTTCTTTCCACCAAGGATCTTCCCTCTGAGCTGAGAGTCTACAGTTCTTCTCATTTTCCTACTTTAGAAAGGTCAGACTTTTAAAAAACATAACTGCCCTCCAACATACCCCAAGGATCTTAGATCTATATTTTCTGAGGTTTGGAAGAAAGTATGCTATTTTAGTCAGTATTTAAATGTCATATGTGTACCATAATCCTCTCTGCTGATATCCTGGATGTCTGCCTGTGTTATATATATTCCTTCTGATAAAGTTTCTGAAATGAAGTGGTTCCAGCCAAGGAGCAAATGCTTTTGCTATTATTGATTAAGCATGGGGAATGGAGGAACATTTAAATAGTTGCAAAGTTTCTTTTCAGAAGGGAAAGAAAAATCTCTTACCATCCATCTGTTTCTTCCTATGTTTAGTTCCACTCTCAATCCACTGTAAGATATTTCACATAGATAAGATAAACTGCTATGACACAGCTTTGCCCCCAAATTTTGTAGTGTACCTGTAATGCTGATGTTCTGCTGTTTCACTTGAGAGGCATGAAGAGAATGAAAAGTGAGCAAGTAGGTAGGGGAAAACTGAATCAAATTCTTACATTTTCCTACTGTTCTCATATATTCAATAGCTTTTAAACACTTAACATGCTCTAAAACTGAGTTTCTTAAATTACTAAACACTTTCCAAATTATATACAGCAACAAGAGAAAATGGGATGCATATAATAAGAGATATGGCAAGTTCAGATTAACTATGAGATTTTAAACTTCTGGGCTTCTCTTCCACTAGATCATAAACTCCAAGAAGACAAGATCAGATCTATGTCGATAGGTTGTTTTGTGCAGTGACTAGTATAGGGTCTGTCCTATATATCAGTGATCAATATGTATTTGGTGAATTAGGATCCATGAATGAATGAGTTGCGCTTTAGGTACTGTGAGCCATTTATGTGTAGTACAAGATTATGTAGTACAAGCCTATTTGCACTAAAATGGAGGATCAACTAACTATGTTTTAGGTAGGGTTTCCTCTTTTCACTTGAGAAGGAAAAGAATATGGCTGTGAAAATGGAAAAACAGAGGAGTACATAAGGGGAGGATTTGGAATCAGGTATAAACCCTGGGAAGGATATAAGCTACTTTCAACTTTTGCCCAAATTGACCCTTTGAGGAGCCATTTCAAATTGAAAGTCACAATTGCAAATAGAATTAAATGTGTACTTGCAAATGGAAAAAGTTTCATAATTAGTGATGGACAGGAGTTTGCTATTCATAAGTTCAATGATAACAATTTTATGGGATCTTTAAAAAATGTCTGATTTATTTTTAATGTAAGACTTGTGTCAGGTGCACCGAAACATTGTAAACTCTAAGGTGTAGATGGTAGAGACAAGAACAGAAAAGTTGGTGTTTTTCTTTAACATTTTCCCTTCTAGCATGTAAAGGGGATTTCTCTGTGTGTCGATCCAAGGAAAAAATGAAGGCTTTTCTCATTGTCTATAGAGGGAAGATGACATATCCTGAAAGACAGAGCCGGTATGTTGGCATTGCACTGGCTGACTGTGCATTAGATCAGACAGCAAATTAGATATTGATAGAACCATTCTGTACAGTCGATAAGCTTTCTGAGATTGATATCTTTATGCTTCCTGGTAATATCAATGCCGACATTTAGAAACTAGAGAAAGAAACTGTAATATAATATTCTCGTCGTGGAATCCTTAAGTGTAACCCAAGCTCACAAGTCTCATTACCTTAGCAGGATTTACAGAGTTGCTTTTCACAGGAACAAGGGAAAGAAAATTAAAATATCACCCTTTCCTTTATGTACAAAACTGTCCTTCCAGCCACCCTTCAATCTGAATTAAAGGACAAAGCAGTCAAGTTCTTTAAAGTTCTTCTGGTTTGAGAAAAATAAGTAGTTCACAGAGCAATCAGAAAAAGTGTATCTTAGAGAACAAAAATAAACTAAATGCACAGCAAATGGTTCAATTCATTAGGTGACTGTTTCTGGTAGGACATTTGCCTTAAAACTAAGTGCTCAGAAAACCACAAAATATATCACTGTCCACTTCTAAATAATATTTTCTGAAATGTAATCAGGAAAGTGGAAGATAATGAAAAGAAAGCACTGTGATTTGTACAACAGCCTCTGTTTTACTTCTCTTATCCCCTCTCATCCTCCATTTTCTCTTTCAGGAAGAATATCTCTCCAAGGTTAATCAATCAATCAAATACTTGTTTACTTATTCATCCATTTATTAATTTGGCAAATATTAAGGAAATGCCAATAAAGTGTGGCATTGTTATAGACACTGTGAAACAGCAGTATGCAAAACACACAAATATTTACCCTCACAGAGCTTACCTTCTGGTGGAAGAAGGCAGATTATTAGCAAATAAATAAAGTATATAGGAGGTCTATTGGTGTTTAGTGCTAAGTAGGTAAATAAAGTTGATAACAAAGTTAGGAAATGTCATGAAGTGAGGTTAGCTATTAGGAATGTCAGATATATATAGGATGCTCAGTCACATCTTGATTTCAATTTTAAAAAAAACAAATAATAATTTTAGTATAAGTATATCCCATATATTACTAAGAGAACAATGGGAAATGCCATTGAAGATGAGGTCATAGTGAATTTGGTGAAAAAAATGATGTTATGGTCTTGTATAGGTGTTGAAGAATTAGAGGAAATATTAAACAAGGTGAGAGAGAAATAAAATGATATAAAAATTGCAAGTTGGATTTTTAGATGTGAAAATTAAAATTTTAACATGTGAAAATTGTTCTGAGACGAAAAATACACTAGATGGTACTAATGGCAGATAAGACATTCTAGAGAAGAGATTAATAGCTGAAGATGCAATAGAAAATATCCCAAATAAAACACAAATAGAAAATAAAATAAATGAATAGATAATCAGTGAGCTGTGGGAGAAATAAAGGGACCTAATATAAATATAATTGGAGTTCTCTAACAAAAGGAGAACAACAAAAAACAGAGAAGAAACAATGGATAAACTCTTTCCAAATTTGATGAAAACTATTAGCTCACAGATATTAAGTATCTCAACAGGGGCTTTCCTGGTGGCACAGTGGTTAAGAATCTGCCTGCCAATGCAGGCGACACGGGTTCAATCCCTGATCCAGGAAGATCCCACATGCCAGGGAGTAACTAAGCCTGGGCGCCACAACTACTGAGCCCATGTGCCACAACTACTGAAGCCCACATGCCCAGAACCATGCTCCACAACAAGAGAAGCCACTGCAATGAGAAGCCAGTACACTGCAACGAAGAGTAGCCCTCGCTCACTGCAACTAGAGAAGGCCTGTGCACAACATCGAAGACCCAACACAGCCAAAAATAAAATAAGCAAAATAAATAAATTTTAAAAAAAAGAATCTCAACAAAACACAAGCACAAGAACCAAGAAGAAAACTACATCAAAGGACATTATAATCAAAGTGCTTAAAACTAGTGATAAAGAGAATATTTTAAAGATGTCCAGAGCAAAATGTTAGATTACATGCTTAAGGACAAAGATAAGAATTACAGGATATTTCTAATCCAAAATAATGCAGGTCAAAAGACATAGGGCATTGCATTATTTTGTATTAGAAATCTGCTATGCTAAGAGAAAATAAAAGCAAAATCAAACAAAACAAAATAAAAACCTTGACAACCTATAAACTTATACCAGGGAAAAGAATTTTCAAAATACATAGGAGAAATCAAGATAGTTTCAGTTATACAAAAGCTCAAAGAATTCATGAGCAGGCAACTAGTACACTAAAAATATTGAATGAAGTCCTTTAAGGAGAAGGAAAATGATATCAGATGGAAATGTGGTTATACGTAAAGCAATGCAGATTACTGGAAATCGTAGCTATGTGCATAAAGACTTCTAAAATTTAAACCTCTCGAAAAGATAATCCATTGTTTAAAGTGAAAATAATAACTATACTACAGGTAACAATATTTACTTTACAACCTACATAGAAATAAAGTTTATAATAAAAATAGCACAAAGGCCAGGAGGGGAGGAATAAAAGTATCCTGTGGGGAGATTCTGATGTTATACTGAAGTGGTGTTATATCACTTGAATTTTGACTGTGATAACACAGCTTCAATGACATCCCTAAAAGAGTCTTATTTCTAGTAGCGACAGGGCTGATATTGTTGAAAATCAAATACGATTTTTAATCTTTGAAGTTTCTATATTACAGTGACAGTTGAATTCAGTTTCTCCTAGTTCCTCATTTGAAAATTAAGACATTAATCAGGAAAGAATTAAATCCTTAAAGTCAAATTTGAGATATCTCATTGGATCCAGATGAAACTGACAATGTTAAATCCCCTAGTCACCCTGAGACTCCCTTCGAAGTACAAGAAGCTTTCCCTCAAAGGGCCAAGGAGACTAGATTTCTTTATTTTGAAAACTCTGTGATAACGTACCATGAAAAGTAATGCTCATTTTCCTCGAGCCTCACTGCAACCATCCTCTTGCTGCTGTATCCATAACTAGGGTCACATCTCTGCATAGTCCAATAGGACAGGTACTCCTTTTCTCCACACTCCAGGAGGCAAAAGAAATAGCTTATGCACTGAACGATTTTTAAGACTTTGCTAATATATAGCAGCAGAAATCTAAGAAACATGTGCAAATAGATTTTAAGTGTGTTAGACCAAAGAGGGCTGAATATAACCCTAGATTAGGCTGAATTCACTGATATAGGTGCACTTAATAGAGTCCAGATTTAATGCATCTGTTTGTGCAGTTGGGTATGGCTTTAATCATTTACTTTGTTGTTTGAGTTGATACAAACTCAATCGTAGCATCCATTTAATGACAGATGCCAGAGCTTCCCTGACATGAAATGAAAAGACAATCCAAAGGCTCCAAGAAAATCCAAAGGGAGATAGAAATGTTGTACTAGATTTGTTATGTGTGACCTGTACACCCATCCCACAACCATGATCCATGAGGAGACATAGAAAATACCCTCTTCACTAAGACATTGGTAAATATGTTAGTGACAAGAGCATCTCTGAAAGGCTCTGTGGTCACTCTCAGTTGTAGGTCAGGTGTGACTGTGGGGGATACCACCATTCAGATGGGTTCCCTGATTTCAAAAAAAATGATAGAATCCTAGAATAGCAGAGGCCAGGCAGCAGCACTTAATCATTAAAGGCAAGGTGGTCACGTCAACCATAAAGGGAAACAGGGAAGTGCCAGTAATTAGAATGCATTGACCTGCAGAGATCTGCAGGTGGTGGCTAATTGATCACAGTGTCTCTAGGAATGAAATAAATGGACAACCTAGTAGCATATTGCTTGATTTACATAATAGGAAAAACCCTAAGTCCAGTAACAAGAAACCTGATTTGGATAGCCAAAGTGGAGAATTACCTCCTCTCACCCAGTTTCCAGACTTGTCTGTTCACAGACCCAGAACCCTTGACTGCAGGAGTTCTGGTCCCCTAGAGAGAGGACACTGGACAATTGCTTCAAGTACACACTGTAAATCTCCCTCCAAGCCTTTCCCAAAGAGATCATCAGCCATTTACTAGAGTGACTTTGTTTTGGGGAAAAGAAAGACCTAGACCTTTCAGGGACTACTGGATGCTGGCACTGAACTGAGACTTATTCCTGATGACTTGAAATGTCACTGTGGCCCACCAGTCAAAATAAAGGCCTATGTTGCTCTGGTGGAAACTCATGTCTGAATCACAGAGGTTCCAGTAGGTTTACAGATACACTATGGTTATTTTCCCAGCTACAGAATATGTAATTGAAATAGACACACTTGACAACTGGCAGAATACCCACATTAGCTCTTTAACCCATGTGGTGAGGGCCATTGTGTTTAGAGGGCTAAATAGAAGTCCTTTGAACTTCCTGCCAAGATAGGATAGTAAACCAGAAGCAATACCATATCACTGGCAGAATCACCACCATGAAATTTAATGCCACCATGAAGACTTGAAAGAAGCTGGGGTGGTAATGTATATCATATTCCCATCTGATTTATGAGTGTTACCTGTGCAGAAAGCAAATGGAGAATGACAGTGAACTATTACAAACTTAATCAAGTGGAAACTCCAACTGTCATTGCTGAACCAGATGTAGTATTTTTACTGGAGCAAATCAGTATAGCCCCTAGTATTTGGTATGCCAATATTGGCCTGGATAATGCATTTTTCTTCATACCAATTTTTAGGTATGACCAAAAGCAGTTTACTTTTACCTTCCAGGGCCAACAATATAACTTCACAGTGTTGCACTAGAGTTAAACAGTCCCATGATCTTTGCCATAATGTTATCTGCTGAGATCTTGATCATAATGGCATTCTATAAACCATCATATGGGTATAATATATTGATACCATCATACTGATTGTACCTAATGAGCAAGGTACAAGTAAGTTGCATGAATAGGTGGTTCTGACTGCTTTGACACCCAACTCCTGAAGCATTGTGTCCTCTCCCTCAGTTCAAACCTTAGGATTCCTGGAGGGTTCCCTGAAACCAAATAACTGAGGAAGAACAAACTTGAGCTTTAGAAATGGGTCTCAAGATTAGCTGTGACCACCACAAAATGGAATGCTGTAGTACTATTAACCCATTCAGGGATGACGCTGAAGATCGGTGGTGAAGAAAAATTTTCCCAATGAGCAGTAAATTTGTTGCTCAGTATATATTGAATGAGACTTGGGCAGAAAGACAGATCTCTAATGATTTATGGGCAGTTCATAAGTGTTTGGGTGGATGGCCATGGACTTGGAAGAAATAAAAGACTGGCAAAAAGTAAGTTTGGGAAAGAAGTATGTGGATGGATCTCTTGGAATAGACACACATTGTAAAAGTACTTGTGTTCTGTGTGAATGTCCACCAATCGGCATTCACTGCAGAAGAAACTTCTAGTAATCAGAGTGGACAAAATAATAATCAGTGGACAAAATGACATGATCTGTGGATTTCGGTCAGCTTCCTTGTCCAGTCACTCCAGTTCTTGTTCAATGGGACAGTGAAGAGAGTGGTCACAATGGTATGGACAGAGACTCAACAACATGGACTTCCCTTTCTAAGGCTGAACTGACTATTGCTACTGCTGAGTAGCTAATCTGCCAACAGCTGAAACCAACATTGAATCCCTGATGTGGCACTATTTCATGGGTGTAAGTACTTGGGAATATATCTGAAAAAAAAATGTTCAAGAAATGAACAATGAAAGCTCTGAAACATTGTTGAGAAAAATTAATAAACAACCAAATAAGTAGACAAATTATTTATTGAACAAATGTTACCGGGGCAATTAAAAAATCATATGTAAAACTAAAACAATTTTAATCCATACCTAACACCACAGAGAAAAAGGTAACTCAAAGTGGATCTAAATGTAAAACTTAACATTACATAACTTCTAGAAGAAAACATGCTAGAAAATTTTATAACCTTGGATCAGACAAGGATTGTTTATATACAGCACCTAAAGCATGACCCACAAGACAAAGGATTGTTAAATTGGATTTCATCCAAATTAAGAACTTCTACTTTTTGAAAGACACTGCTTAGAGATTGGAAAGACAAAGTACTGGTTGAGAGAATATATTTGCAAATCAAATATCTGATAAAGGACTTGCATCCTGGCTGTGAGTGGGAAAAGAAATGAGAGCTGGATTGGAATTTGCTATCTAAATGTATTATCTTCAGATGGAGAGATTAAACATATTTCAGTGCTGATGAAAAAATCAAATAAAGAGACAGAGTTTGAAGATACAAAAAGGTGATAGATGAGAAGAGAACTGGGAAGAGTGGGGGAGGTTGAATGGGGAGGTTGATGTGGTGTGAAATCAGAAGTTTGGACGGTGGGCACTGGGAATGTGTTGAGGACACCTTGATAAGAAAGCTATATCAGTGGGTGCAGTGGCAGTTTCCACAGCAGGACGATGATCAGGTTTGGGATAAGGAAGACTTGGGAATCAGGGTGGAATGAGGGTAGATGTGCCCCTGAAGGTCTGTTGAGGCCTTGCAACTCTGGGCCCAGAGTTGACAGAGTGAGACTGGGAATTGAAGACCAGCATTTTTCACTTTACTCTTTAACTCCTGGTGGTGTAGTGTTCCTTAAGACTTGATTTGACGCATCACAAATCTCATAGCCAATGCTTTTGGTCAGGTTTATATTTTTCTAGTATCTCATTGTTCCATCTGTAACCCTTCCCATTTCCTCTTCCTAAACTACATTCCCTGGTGTGTGGATAATATTCAGCAGACAGTAATGACTCTGAGTGGACAATCGTGGTTTTTAAATTTTGTTATTGTTGTTGTTGATCACATGATGTCTGGATTCCCTAGAGAAACAAGCCTGTCACGTTTCAAGCCTAATTCTAAGAAAAAAAGAATACTTCACAAGCTTTTATACAGGAGTCCTTCTCTGCTTTTTTGGATACTTCTCCACAAACTCCCTTTATTATAGTAACCATAATAACCCATATCCAATAAAAAAGCTAAAACCAAATAACAGAAGAGGCAAGAGTAGAGTCTTCCAAAGTTTGCCTTTTCTAAGGATCTTTTTTCTTTGCCAAAGTCGATTGAGCTATCATGATCCACTTCAACACTAAATATGTGCTAAATATCCATTCTCTACAGAATCTGGTGCCTAGATGTTACTTTTGGTACAGATGTATCCTCCTAACATTTAGCATCTTAAAGAACATACATTTTATGTAGCATGTGGGAACATTTCATCCCTAAAAAAAGAACAAGAAGGATAATATAGAAAATGCATAATGTGGTTTAGAGAGTCTTACAGCACTTAATTAAGTGGAAAAAAATAGAGCATCAATTATGTGAACAAGATAAAAATTCAGATGAAAGCAAGACATTCATGAGGAAAATTGTGACAAAATATGACCTAGGGAGAGAAAGAAAGAAAGGTGGAAATCCTATGCAACAAGAAGATCAACTTTATTAAACTAGTAAGCTTTCAACTGGTTCTTCCTAGGTATCTGTGACATTAAAGATTTGACAAATATAGAGAAAAGAGATCTGAATAGGAAATTTAAAGATTTGGGTTCATGTTTTGCCTTCACTGTTAACTTGCCAAGTGACTGTAGACCGATGAGTGAGCCTCAGTTGAATTACCTATAAGATGACCATAATTAAACTTGTGCCATCTACTTGACAGAGATCAAAATGAGATAGTTTATTTGGTGGCTTTATAAACTTTAAAACATATCATTCTGATAACCCTGAAGATAGTTGTTATGTTTGTGATTCTATTATTGTTGTTAATAAGTAGCTATGACAACAAATAAAGATATCTAGAAAATGAGAAAGAAGTTCTAAGTTAGACACCTACTCTTTGCATGCAGATAGGTGCCCTTCAGTTTTTTTAAGCTGGTGTATAGAGGCCCACTGAAAATATGACAATGAGATTTCAAAGCTGGAGAGGTAGCTCTGTTCTAAATGGGAATGCATGCCTGGCTGCTTCAAATATTAATCATAAGACAGTTAGCAAATTAACTGAAAATTTGCAATCCCAATCATTCTTTAAAAGAATAAGTTAAAATATCAAATAATAAAAATGCTCTGGTAGACTTAAGTTTTGCTTCAACAAAGCATAGTTAAGATAGTAATCTCACAACACAGGCAAAATAACCAAATGTTATTTTTAGACACTTAGGTGCTCTTACCATAATTGCTATGAGGAAAGAAAATACTACCATATCTAGTGCTGATACAATCAAAATGCTGTATTTAGCCTGCATGAAACTTTTCTTCTGGGAATTACAGAATGCTCGGTCCTATTTAACATAGCATATGGACATAGCATATACCATTATTGTAGCCTTCTTTTTCTATTAAAATGCTAATGAATAAAAAAGGGATTTCATTTTTATTAAGGAGGGTAGAGGTACAAGTGTGGGGAGTGAATTAAAAACAAACCTACTGGGAGAAGAGATAAGAATTCTAGACATCTGAGTGATGCTTGCTCCCACATATGAAGCTCAGAATCATACGTCCACAGGGAAGAGGGGTATTAAAATCCAAAAGAAAACTGCACTCAAACTTATAAAAGAATAGCACCAAAAGCTGTCAATAAAAGCAAACAATTTTCTTATTTTATTCATAAAACAACATTGATGTTCATAAAATCTAGATGCACACATAGTAGGTGGTTTTATCTTTTCTTCTTTTTGTCATTTAAAAAAACATATTTAAGAAAAATATAATAATACTAGCATTTTATTACTCTGGGCTGTTCTCCTCATGTCTCTGTTTTTCCCTGCTGACTTGCTTTTGGAAAATTCAATATTCCTTACTGTCTCTGTTTTCCTGCAAAATTGTTTGTAAATCTGATCCTAGTTTAATTTATATCCCAACTCCATACCTGCCTTCCAGATTTCAGATCCATTCAAGTATTTCTTTTATAGAGTCATTCAGACAGGTAAATTAGATATGCTGAAAAGTTATCAGATGACTTCACATTTTATTTTTTTTGTCAGAAAATTAGAAACTAGCATTATTCCTTAAAATAAAAATGCTTTTGTTTTGACACTCGAGTGAATTGTTTGAGAGACTTTGCTTTTATGATGATCACTAACAAAAGTAAAGAATCTGAAAGAAACTGTGCTATTTATGATGGTCTTTCTGGTGAAAGGAAAAGAAGCTATTGAAATGCTGGACATCTCAGCTGGATTTTCACAAGGAGGTTAACATTTTAAAGCTATATATTGTACTTATAATTACTAAACAATAACAATTCTGCAAAAACCCCCAAAACTTTCACATTTAAAATTCCTACTTAAAAGGTAACAATGCTTTCAAGACTTAAAGCTCTTTATCTACTCTTTTACACTTGAAATTAAAGGTTTTTAAAATACAAATTTTTAAAAATCACATATCCAAGTGGATTATCATATGGATGTCAAAGTAAAGTCCAAAATAAAAAATGCCTTTTTTCTTCCAGTATTTTTCCAACCCAAAATAACTATCTTGGGAGATGATGTGTAGATAAATTCTAGTTCCCAAACAAGAAAGCAGAGAACCATCTTATATGAATCATTCCTATCCCATATCTGACTATTCAGCAAATCTCTATTTCTTTCAATCACTTTCTGTTACTTCCTGTTCCCACTGCCATTTCCTTACTGAGAAATCATCCATAATTCGTCCTACTGCCAAGAGACCTCTAAAACTGAAGTCTAGTCTTTACCTTTTCACTGCTGGAGAAGACACCTACCCCTGTCATCTCGACAGCTGACGCTTTTTGTGATTTAAACTCTGGCTCTCGAAACCATTTTCCATTGGTGGGAGGCTTTATACTTCACTTTATACTTTAGGAAAGCTGATTTTTTTCCAAGTTTCCTATATATTATATTCATTTTATACTTTCATAGTTTTGCACTATTAATTTCCTCTTTCCAGAATGTTTTTCTATTCTTTCAACTTATGCAAATAAAATATTATGTTCCAAGTCCAAGTGAGGCATTACATTGTTTAGGAAATCTTTGCAGGTAATATCTCCCACATGTGTATTCACACATCCTCCATCATACCTTTGTAAAATGTATACGAGCTTGTTTTTGCATTATTACCCTGTAGTCTCTCCTACTGTTAGTTCTGGAAGAACAACATAGTACGTTATTTATATTTCTATCTTCATAGTAAAACAAGGTTTACAAATGGAATAAATAAGACAAGGTACAGGAGAAAATGTAGTCATATGAGAGGGTTAGGTAAACGCTACTGTACTGAAACCATGAAGAATGGCAGAAAGACAGCATCTTAGGATACAAGGAACAATAGTTGTTGAAGGCTCAGTAAAGTATGATTTTAAAACATTATGCTGCCACCTTTGGGTTGTAACAATTCTGAGAGTTGAATGTATTAAAAAGCCCATCTGCTTGTTGCTGACCTAGCTGAGATAAGTGAATTCCTTTCTTCTCATATCCTAGGACACCTTCCTGTATTAATTAGGGTAGGAAGGCCCACAGTTAATGGACAATTCAAGATGTTCTGACTTGGATGGATTTGACCACTGTGTGAAGTACTTTCTTAAGTGCTCTCTCAGGTTTTATCCTAGGTCCAGCTCATGTGACTTTTTGGTGCTCTCTCTCCTCTCTTGCAACAAGAAAACAAACAAACAAACAAAAAATCAGTCCTGCTTTTCATTTTCATTTTATTCAATGCTGCATTCTTATTTTCATAGGCATTGTTTTGGTTGGCTTACCAGATGGTAGATATGTTTTAAGATTTAACCTATTTAGAAGTAGTTCGGAAACGTAACACGATTTATTGGTAAATATCAAATTAAATAGGATAGTCACTCAAATGACAACATTTATACATTTTCATCTGCATCTGAACAGCGTTGTAAGTTATTATAATAGGAAATTTAAATGGTATAATTATTGATATTTTCAGTGTAACAAACTGATTATAAAAGATCTACATTTGATAGGTAGTTTTTTTTTTTTTCTCACTAGATTTAGTTTTAGCGTTAAGTTTGTGAGTGACTTGAAATTATAAACACAATATTAACTTAATTAAAAAGATAATTTCCAACAATTCCTGGCACATAGTGAGTCCTATATGTGTCTTATTATTAAATTATTAAATGAAGAACTGTACTTTGTAGTTTTCATATTTTTTTCTGTCTCAATCAGATCTGAAAATAAACATTTAAAAATATTTCTGGGCTTCCCTGGTGGCGCAGTGGTTGACGGTCCGCCGGCCGATGCAGGGGACGCGGGTTCGTGCCCCGGTCCGGGAGGATCCCACATGCCGCGGAGCTGCTGGGCCCGTGAGCCATGGCCGCTGAGCCTGCGCGTCCGGAGCCTGTGCTCCACAGCGGGAGAGGCCGCAGCAGTGAGAGGCCCGCGTACCGCTAAGAAAAAAACAATCAATCAATCAATCAATCAATCAATATTTCTTAATCCAGAGTTGCAGTTAAAAGTAGCAGAAAATCAACGATTTTAGAAAACTACCTTTTCACATCCCCCAATTGTTTTAGGTTCTCAAGAAACTTTAAAAGAATTACCACACATTTTCTAAGAAACTTTAATGCCCCATACGTTTTTCACTCTTAAAAGTTCAGTTTCATTAAATGTTGTTTTCAAAGAACTCTTGATTTTCTTTTGAACACAATATAAAACTACTGTTAACAAAGAATTCAGTGCTTGGCAATGAAAGTACGTGTCTTTGAACTTGAGGTTTTGCTATTGTCAAGTATATATTCAATCTATATCAATCATTTATCCATCCATCCATCTACCTATCCAACATACATATATTCAGTACCCACTCTGTGAAATTGGTGAGTTGCTGCTAAAGATTATATAATAAATCAACTTAGGCTTGGTCCTCAAAAAGCTTACACTCTAATAAGGTAGGTCAAATGCATATATAATCATAATGGCACATAACATTTGTCCATAAATGTAGACATTAGGTGCTATAACATTGCCAAGAGGGTAAACTTCTTTCTAATGGGAGAATAAAGGAAATTTTAATGAAGAAAATAGTGCTTGAATTTAACCTTTAAAAAAAGCTATGACTGTAAAAATATGGGGAAATAAGATGAGGAAAGGAAGACGATTACACGTATGAGAAATGGTCCACTGGTATGTGTAAATAAATACTATTCAGGTTGGCAGGTGTGCATTGTGGATTAGTGAGGCTCTCAACAATAATGTGGGAGGGATTTGGTGGCCAGGCTTTAGAGGTTATCCCTTTGGCACTTTCTCACCATCATACTTGTACTGATTCTCCAAATGCAGTCCTGCATTTTTATTTAAATATGTTCCTTTCCATCTTTCCCTCATCTCAGTCAGATTTTTATATTAATGGCATTATTCAAAAGTTACATTCCTCTTTAACCTGTGCTTTATGAAGACAAAAGAGTGGCACAGGGAGGGTGTGAAAGAGCAATTTATTTTCCCCAACAGTTTTGAAGCAACTCATTTTAAACCAGGCAGTGCTTTTGAAGATCTAGTAAGAGCTTATCACTGTGTCAGAAACATTTGGAGAACATAAATGAGGTCCTGAAGTTAATGAGCTAGTGACTTTTAGGGCAGGCAAAATTTACTCAGGAAGAATAAAAAAATAACAATTTTGACATAGAATGAGATTGCATTCCAGAATGTATGGTTTATTAAGAAAGGATTCTAGGTGCCTCATAATTTGAGTTAAACGTAGAGAATAACTGATTAATTTATTCACAAATATTTATTGAGTACCTATCATGTGCCAGAAACTGTTCCAACTAGGGGAGATAGAGTAGTGAATAAAAACACATAAATATATACCTCCCTGCCTCATGAAGCCTTAACTGAAATGGGGAAACTCAGCCAATAAGCTATAGACAAATAACCTTTATATTTTACCACATAGTGATGACTTCTACGGAGGAAAATTTTCAACAGGTAAGGAGAGTTTGGAGTATAATGTGTCCAAAGTTACAATTTAAAATAGAATGGGGACTTCCCTGGTGGTCCAGTGGTTAAGACTCCGTGCTCCCAATGCAGGGGCGCAGGTTTTATCCCAGGTCAGGGAACTAAGATCCCGCATGCTGTGCGGCGCAGCCAAAAAAAATTAAAAATAAATAAACAAAATAGAATGGTTGGGGAAGTTCTCTGATGTGGTGATGTAAACAAATCCTTGAAGATGGTGAAAGAGTGAGCCCTAGTGAAAGAATATCCAGACAAAGCCTTGAGATGGGAGCAGTTGGACTTGGTTGTCAAGGGAAGAAGAACGAGGACAGTATGTCCGGAACTGGAGGAGAGAGAGAGAGAGAGAGAGAGAACTAGAGATGATGCCAGGGAGGTAACACAGTATCCTGGAGGCCTTAGAGGCCATGGCAAGGGTTATGGCTTCCATTCTGAGTGAGAGGGAAGGTCCTGAAGGGCTATGAGAAGAGGAGTGCCAGGATCTGACTTACATTTAAAGGGATCACTTTGCTTGAGAATAGACTATGGAGAGCAGAAAATAGGGTAGGTGGTTGAGAGCAATTCTGAGTGAGAAGAAATCTTTGGGCAGAGGGTGAAGGGGCTAGAGCAAGAGTTCACAATCAGTGGGAGTACAGGTACCAGAAAAAGATCTTCCAACAATTCATATGCACACAGAGCACTGACAGCTTGGTCTTAATTTAGCTCTAACAAAATATGCAACGTGAATAATGAATATGTACGCATAGATATTAATAAAATCTACATTCTTTAAATGCACACTGATTTTATAAAGACTATCATATCATTATGAATTGTCTTAATCAATGGATTCGAAGAGAACAATTACTACAATATAAGGGGCCCATAAGTTTTGTTATTAAAAAAATTTATGCTATTAAAATTAGAAGCCACTGTGCTAAATAAGAGGACTTGACCTCTGGGAATATTTTTTCTTTATTTTCAAAAGGAAGACATAAAAAGTGGCCAACTTGCTGGAATAAGTCAATAGATTGGCCAATATTTGTAGATTTCTTGCTGTATCCAAACTCTGTCCTTTGTATCCCTCTTTGCAGGATTGAATGTGACCATGGAGGGGCAGATATACTTACAGGAATACTGGGGAGGCTGTGGCTCAAGCAGCACTGCCGTTGAATCCCTTAAACCTCAAGCTCTGGTAGCACTGGAGGTCTTATAATTTTCCCAAAGCAATAAAATATGTCCATTAGTTATAACCCATAGCTCCTCCTCCGTACATTTTTACGACAAATACGGAGAAAGTACTGAAGTCAAACATACACACATGGGCTTCCCTGGTGGCGCAGTGCTTGAGAGTCCGCCTGCCGATGCAGAAGACGCGGGTTCGTGCCCCGTTTCGGGAAGATCCCACATGCCGCGGAGCGGCTGGGCCCGTGAGCCATGGCCACTGAGCCTGCGCGTCCGGAGCCTGTGCTCCGCAAATGGGAGAGGCCACAACAGTGAGAGGCCCGCATAACGCAAGAAAAAAAAAAAAAACATACACACATACATGATTTTACATAGACACTGAAAAACTTTATTGTTACTGGTTGTCCAAACTATGCTTTGTAGTTTGTTGTGGATTTTAAGAATAAAATGTGTTCTAAAATGGTACTCTATTATCTTCCAAAATTTTCAGAAAATTGGTGGCTGATAATAAATAGTACTGGACAAGCATTATGAATTTTTCTCTGTTCGAAAAAAACTTGGTGGAACATTGACAGACTTTATTAAATTAAACAAAATGAGCAACCTCTTTATTATTCTGATAAATACATAGACGTAGGTATATGAACTTTTGTTAACATTTACGTTAAATAATCAGGCTGTTGGTCAGAAAGAAGTTACATTTATCTACAGTTTCATCTTGTGATATTGCCAGCCTTCACTCTCTGCTAGTGTCTACTAAAATAAATCCCACTGTAACTAGTATCAATATATCTTTGTTTCCCCAGAGAGTTCCCCTTACCATGGCAGGTCCTCTATTTCAAGGTCTGTGCATTAATGACAGCACATTACTCTGGTGAGTCAGTCCAGCCCCTTAGCTTGCAAAATGTTGAAATTTTGCTACAAGCAATTCTTGAATTAATTGTAACTATTTGGCTATTTCAGACTCAAATGATCCCATCTGAATTTGCCAAATTAGACTTTTGAGAAGGAAGTAAAGCCCCTTTTCAATGCTGGGCTGTGTTCTGATTTGCTCTAGAAATGGCCACAGTGTACAGCTTTTTCTAGTGCCTCCGGAATGCCTTGAGGCACGACACAGGGTAATCCTCCCTATTATTGCTCATGCTCTCTTCTTTATCTCCTGACACAGGAAGCTTTTCTATTTGTCCAATATTTCCACTTCATGATCAACTTAATTTCTATCTACCCCTCAACTTGTCTTCTTTCAAAACTCCACTTTAATTAGAAACACATCTTTGTATTAGACAAGCAACAAAGTCAGCAATACAGACCAAAAGGTTGATGAGAAGCTGTCTGCATTATTTACCAAATGGTTCAGTATTTCCAAGCAGCTGATGACAGACCAGTCATCAATCCAAGCTCATTTCCAGAGAGACACATAAAAACTTTACTGCTTAACAGAGCTCAAAATATCCACCTGTCTCTCTGACTAAAGTGCAAGCAGAGACTATTCTGCTGATGCTGGGGATCTTCTCTAATCTTTCACATTGGGTATCACCATCTGATGCTAATTATATTGTTGATGTATCTAATTCTTGTTTAGACTGGAAATTTTTTATTCATGTTTGGGTGATTGAGTTGTTGGAGCAAAAAAGCCAGATCATGGGAAAATCATGTGTAAATATATATGTGTGTGTGCATGCATCATGGACTCCTGTATAACTGTAGTGGACTCTACAAGTTCAAACTAAAAATACACTCACATCTCTTCTGCATTTCTATGTAGTTGCTTAAGCTCCCTTACTTCTCATTAATAATTATTTTCTTCTTGAGAACCCCTCTCCTTGTACTGCAGGCACTTACAGAGTTTAACAAGGGGTTAATATGGGTTTCCACAGTCAAATGCTGAGAGAAATGGAGTGTGATTAGCTTCTCACTGTCATAGCTTCTTACTGCTACACAGTGTGTAACACAGTCAAGTTTACCCTGTGTCCAGGCTCACTGAGTATGCTCACCTTTCACCTAGGCTCTCAAAAGGCAGTTTTTCCCAGACATAGACCCACAAGAATATACTCAACTGATCTTTGACAAAGGTATAATAAAGGCAATACAATGGAGCAAAGACATTCTTTTCAACAAATGATGCTGGAACAACAACATAAAAAAAGAAAAAAAGAATCTAGACACAGACCTTACACCCTTCAAAAAATTGACTCAAAATGGATCATAGACCTAAATATAAAATGCAAAACTATAAAACTTCTAGAAAATAATATAGGAGAAAATCTAGAGGACCTTCAGTTTGGAAATAACTTTTTGGATACAACAACAAAAGCACAATCCATGAAAGAAAGACTTGAGAAGCTGGACTTCATTAAAATTAAAAAATTCTGCTCTGCAAAAGACACTGTCAAGAGAATGAAAGGACAAGCCACAGATTGGGAGAAAATATTTGTAAAAGACACATCTGATAAATGACTGCTATTCAATATTTACAACAAAGAACTCCCAAAACTCAACAATAAGAAAACAAACAACCTGATAAAAAAAATGGGCTAAAGACCTTAACAGACACCACACCAAAGAAGATATACAGAAAGTAAATAAGCATACAAAAAGATGCTCCACGTCGTATATTATCAGGGAAATGCAAATTAAAGCAATAGTTACATACCACTGTACACCTGTTAGAATGGACAAAATCCAGAACACTGACAACACCAACTGCTGATGAGGATGTGTAACAACAGGAACTCTCATTCATTGCTGGCAGGAGTACAAAATGGTACAGACACTTTGGAAGACAGCTTGGCATTTTTCTACAAAACTAAGCATACCATATCATCTAACAGTCATTCTCCTGCATATTTACCCAAAAATGTTAAAACCGTATGTCCACACAAAAGCATGCACACACATGTTTATAGCAGCTTTATTCATAATTGCCAAAACTCAGAAGCAACTTAGATGTCCTTCAGTAGGTAAATGGATAAATCAACCATGGTACATCCACACAATGGAATATCGTTCAGTGCCAAAAATAAATGAGCTATAAAGGCATGAAAGATAGCAGATACTATAAAACTCCTAGAGGAAAACATAGGCAGAACACTCTTCGACATATATTACAGCAATTATTTTTTGATCTGTCTCCTAAAGTAAAGAAAAAGAAGCAAAAATAAACAAATGGGACCTAATTAAACTTAAAAGCTTTTGCACAGCAAAGAAAACCATCAACAAAAAGAGAAGACAACATATAGAATGGGAGAAAATATGTGCAAATTATGTGACCAATAAGGGAATATCCAGTATGTGTAAATAGCTCATACAACTCAACTTCAAAAAACCAAACAATATGATTAAAAAATGCGCAGAAGGACTGAATACACATTTTTCCAAAGAGGAAATGCAGATGCCCAACAGGCACATGAAAAGAGGCTCAAAATTGTTAATCATCAAGGAAATGCAAATCAAAACCACATTGAGGTATCACCTCACTCCTGTCAGAATGGCTATCATCAAAAAGAACACAACTAACAAATGCTGGCAAGGATGTGGAGAAAAAGGAACCCTCTTACATTGTTGGTGGGAATGTAAATTGGTGCAGCCACTGTGGAAAACGGTATAAAAATTTTCTCAGAAAACTAAAAATAGAACTACCATATGATCTAGCAATTTGACTCCTGGGTATATATCTGAGAAAAATAAAAAAAGATACATGCACCCCAATGTTCATAGCAGCATTATTTACAATATGGAAGCACCCTGAGCCCATTAACAGATGAATGGATAAAGAGGAGGTGGTATATATATATATATATATATATATATATATACACACACATATATACACAATGTAATACTACTTAGCCATAAAAAAGGATGAAATTTTGCCATTTGTGGCAACACAGATAGACTTGGAGGGAATTAATGCTAAGTGAAATGTCAGACAGAGAAAGACAAATTCTGTATGATATCACTTATCTGTGGAATCTAAAAAATAGAACAAAATAGTGAGTATAACAAAAATGAAGCAGACTTGCTGATGTCGAGAACAAAGAGTGGTTACCAGTGGGAGAGAGGGGAGGGGCAATATAGGGGTGGGGAAGCAAGAGGCACACACTATTGGGTGTAAGATAGGCTCAAGGATATATTGTGTAACACAGAACATGGGGAATAGAGCCAATAGTTTGTAATAACTGTAAGTGGAAAGTAACCTTTAAAAATTGAATAAAAAATTTAAAGAAAGAGAGAGAAAGAAGAAAGAAAGAAAGAAAGAAGAAAGAAAGAAAGAAAAAAAAGAAAAAGGGAGGAAGAAAGAAAAAAAGAAAGATAATAGAGGAAACAAATGCCTATTACTAAGTGAAGGAAGCCAATTGAGAAGGCTACATATTGTATGATTCCAACGCTATGACATTCTGGAACGGCAAAACTATGGAGACAGTAAAGAAATCATTTGGTTGTCAGGGGTTGGGAGTAGGACGGAGGGATAAATAAGCAGAGCACAGAGGATATTTAGGTCCATGAAATAGGGGCTGGTCTAGCTTCCATAACTCTTCACCTGAGAGTTAGTGTTTTTCATGCCTCCCTGGGATTCCAACCTGAACACTTAGGGTGATTTACTCTCCTAAGGAATACTCCTAAAATTGAGTCTAAGGTGATTTTCTCATACCTCTAACACATTAAAGCTATGTGTGTATTTGTGCATATGTCCATCAATTCATACCTAAAACCATATGCTTATGTATTATATATGTGCAATATGTTAAATAACTAGATCCACGATGCCACTTTCATTTTTGGCAGTGAAACAGTAGTGTTGTAATGTGTGTAATACCACAAGCGTTACTATTTTCCCCCTAATCTAAATAAGAGGAAATGAATGATTATTATACCGCTCAAATATGTATTTTGAATTCCTGAAGAACCATCACATACTGCATGCAACTCTAGGTACCAGTCTTATTTATATACATTTTTAACATGATGATCTATTTTTAATTACTTGTGACCACTAGATGAGAAGGGAAACATGTAGCAAAACTGGATCCTGTCTAAAAATCCAGTAATGATTTTTTTAAAAATATTATGCTATGACACATTAGGCTTTTATACAAAGTGAAATCACTGTGCCAGAACTATAGACATTTAATAAAAATAAAGGAAAACCTGTTAAAGGCAAACACCTTAGTACAGAGTAATATCCTTTCATCTTTCCTTGCAATTTCTCTACTTGGCACAAAGAATCTTGATGCTCTTAAGTGTTTTCATGTAGCTGGCAGAATGGATTTTTCAATATATCTTGATTCCCAGAGGCTTTATGGGTTTTGCCAACCTATGTAAAACCATAATTTTTGTGTTATTTTCTTATATGAATCCCACTATTCCATAGAGATGGGTTTGCTGAGTGGACAGAGTATTGCACTTTCTTCTCTCTGCTATATTCAGAATCTGGTGTAGTTCTAAAGACTAAAATGTTGAATAAATGAAGAACAGGATGAAACTTAACAGAGCAGAGGAGCCCCAGCTGACGGAGAAATAAATGGCTTCATAAACTTTGAAATGGTGCAGGATAAGAGGTCCCATCCGGGCCAAAAGACACCTGATAAATTGTTTTCTTCTGTCCCAGGATTTTATATTCTGGTATCAGAGAGTTCTTTTGTTATTTGTGATACAGAACACTCTAAATAATACATACCTGACTTAAGTAATGATTTACAGCAAATTTAGTAATGCCTCCCAACTTTCATTCATGAATTAATTCAATGTGTATTTTTCACCGTTATGGGTTTAATTCTGTCTCCTAAAAATTCATATGTTGAAGTACTAAACCCTGGTAGCTCAGAATGTGATCTTTTTTGGAGACAGGATATTTATAGAGGTAATTAAGTAAAATGAGGTATTAGAATGAGTCCTAATCATCTATGATTGTTGTCCTTATATAAACTGGAAATTTGAAGACAGACATGCATATAGGGAGAATGCCATGTGCACATGAAGATGAGCATTTTTAAGCCAAAGAGAGGGGCCTGGAGCAGATCTTTCCTTCATGGCCCTCAGAAGGAACCAACTCCTCTATCACCTTAATTTCTGAATTCCAGCCTCCAGAACTGTGACAATAAATTTCTGTTGTTTAAGCCACTCAGTTTGTGGTACTTTTTTAAGGCAGTCTTGGCAATCTAAAACAGACAGTATGTAACAGATAATAGTCTAGGTCCTGAAGAGACAAAAATAAAAGGAACATAATTAATGCTGTAAAGGATGTTTCCAGCAAAGAGGAGAAGAGAGATAAGCACACCAATAAATCCTATCATTGTGACATTCGCTATTAGAGGGATGCCCAAGGCATTGTAGGTACACGTAAGAGATGAGAATCTAACTCAAGTAGGATAACCAGGGAAGTCAGGTCCTTAGAGCTCAGTCAGAAAAATCAAAGAGGATTGATGAAAATAGAAAACAAAAGACAGTTGCAGTCTAGACAGGGTGAATTACATGTGCAAAAGCAAGGTGGTATAGAACACTGTTCCTTTTGGAAGTTCTACACAAGTTATTTGACTCAGGTTTGGCTATTGCTATGGCTGGCACTGCTGGAAGAGTCTCTGAAAAGTCAAGGAGAGACCAAGGCAGAAAAAGTTTAAAAAAGAAAAGATTTGGTATATTGTGCTGAAGGTTTGAAATGGAGGACTTAAAGTAAGGTAGTACAAGACATTTTTTTTTTTTTTTTTTTTGCTGCGTTACCCGGGCCTCTCACTGTTGTGGCCTCTCCCGTTGTGGAGTGCAGGCTCCGGAAGTGCAGGCTCAGCGGCCATGGCTCACGGGCCCAGCCGCTCCGCGGCATGTGGGATCCTCCCAGACCGGGGCACAAACCCGTTGTCCTGCATCGGCAGGCGGACTCTCAACCACTGCGCCACCAGGGAAGCCCACAAGACATTTTAATGTAACAAAATTTTATTTTGTGATAATCTGGACATAGGACTAGATATAGTGTACAGTATAGAGTTAAACTGGGAGAAGGATGACCAATTTGGTTGCTATTACTGTAATTAAATGATGAAGATATCAACAAATGAGTTGTGTGTATGAAAAATGCGTCAGAGTTCTACAAATAAGCAAATTAATTACAATGGTTAAGAGTTTTTTCAAGGTTACATATTTGATCAATGGCAGAACTGAAATGTCAAGTCATGTGTGATGTCAGAACCTACTGTTAGACTACTCTGCTTATACTGCTCCTGGAAATGTCTGATGCAGGCAATGATAGGACCATGAGACATCAGAGAAGCAGAACTGAGCAGTGTCGGGATGAGAACAGTGTGGGTCTACACGCCTGGCGAGCTTTCATTATGGGCTGTTGGCAATATGAGTGGAATGGGGAATGTGGTCTGATTAAGGAGCCACAGGTTTGAGAATGAGCTTCCATGGTAAAGAGAAAGAAGGTTCTTAAAAAGGAGGCAAGAGACAGCATGGTGAAGGGCCATACATTGGAATCTATGTGCAAGGTACCCTTTGGGTATTTTGAAGGTGGTCCTTAGATACTACCTAACCATGTAACATGCATGAAATTCCCATGAATTTGAGGCAAGTTCATAGTGAGAGAGAAACTTAGATAAAGTACAGCTTCATTTTCTATACATTTCATCAATTAGAATATTTCTAGTACTATTATTTTAGATTTTTAAAGTTATTACTAAAGAAGAGTCTTATTTACTTAAGAGATTCTAAATTTCAGTTTCTGAATAGAAGCTTTCTCGGAGTAGGTACTTTTGCAAGATATATTTAGATATTTATCTGATGGAAAATTAGAATCACAGATGTTAGGCTTGGACCTTGTACTTATCAGGACAGGCTACCTCCTGAAACTTCAACAATCAGGTGCAGTAGTTATTCTGAAGTAACATGCAACCTACAAATCTCAGAGGCTTAAAGGAATATTGATTTATTTATCTGGAGACTCTTGCACCAGCAACTAACTACATTATGCATAAGTGACCCACATCCTTTCCTTTTTATTTTTTTAATTTTTATTTTATATTGGAATATAGTTGATTAAAAATTTTGTGCTAGTTTCAGGTGTACAAAAGAGTGACTCAGTTATACATATACATGTATCTGTTCTTTTCCAAATTCTTTTCCCAGTTAGGTTATTACAGTGTTGATCAGAGTTCCCTGTGTTATACAGTAGGCGCTTGTTGGTTATCAATTTCACTTTTATTTTATTTTACTTTTTTATACATTTTTATTGGGGTATAATTGCTTCACAATGCCATATTAGTTTCTGTTGTACAACAAAGTGATCAGCCATATGTATACATATATCACCATATCCCCTCCTTCTTGAGCCTCCCTCCCACCCCTTCTATCCCACCCATCTCGGTCATTGCAAAGCACTGAGCTGATGCCCCTGTGCTATGCTGCTGCTTCCCACTAGCTATCTATTTCACGTGTGGTAGTGTATATATGTCGATGTTTCTCTCATTTCCATCCAGCTCCCTCCTGCTCCACCTCACCATGTCGTCAAGTCCATACTTTATGTCTGCATCTTTATTCCTGCCCTGCCACTAGGTTCATCAGTACCTTTTTTTTTTTTTTAGATTCCATACATATGCCTTAGCATACAGTATTTGCTTTTCTCTTTCTGACTTACTTCGCTCTATATGACAGATTCTAGATCCATCTACCTCTCCACAAATAACTCAATTTCGTTTCTTTTTATGGCTGAGTAATATTCCATGTATTTATGTGCCACATCTTCTTTTTCCATTCATCTGTCAATGGACACTTAGGCTGCTTCCATGTCCTGGCTATTGTGAATAGTGTTGCAATGAACATTGTGGTACATTACTCTTTTTGAATTATGGTTTTCTGAGGGTATATGCCCAGTAGTGGGATTGCTGGATCATATGGTAGTTCTATTTTTAGTATTTTATGGAACCTCCATATTGTTCTCCATAGTGATTCTATCAATTTACATTCCCACCAATAGTGCAGGAGGTTTACCTTTTCACCACACCCTCTACAGCATTTATTGTTTCTAGAATTTTTGATAATGGCCATTCTGGTTGGGGTGAGGGGAAAACTCATTGTAGTTTTTATTTGCATTTCTCTAATAATTAGTGATGTTGAGCATCTTTTCATGTGCCTCTTGGCCATTTGTATGTCTTCTTTGGAGAAATGTCTATTTAGGTCTTATACCCATTTCTTAATTGGGTTGTTTTTTTTTGATATTGAGCTCCATGAGCTGTTTGTATATTATGGAGATTAATCCTTTGTCCATTATTTCATTTACAAATATTTTCTCCCATTCTGTGGGTTGTCTTTTCATCTTGTTTATGGTTTCCTTTGCTGTAAAAAAAGCTTTTAAGTTTCATTAGGTCCCATTTTTTAATTTTTGTTTTTATTTTCATTTCTCTAAGAGTTGGGTCAAAAAGGATCTTGCTGTGGCTTATGTCAGGGTGTTTTTCTTACGTTTTCCTCTAAGAGTTTTATAGTGTCTGGCCTTACATTTAGGTCTTTAGTCCATTTGGAGTTTATTTTTGTGTATGGTGTTAGGTAGTGTTCTAATTTCATTCTTTTACCTGTTGCTGTCCAGTTTTCCCAGCACCATTTATTGAAGAGGCTTTTTCTCCATTGTATATTCTTGCCTCCTTTATCATAAATCAGGTGACCATATGTGTGTGGGTTTATCTCTGGGCTTTCTATCCTTTTCCATTGATCTACATTTCTATTTTTGTGTCAGTATCATACTGTCTTGATTACAGTAGCTTTGTAGTATAGTTTGAATATGGGAAGCCTGAATCCTCCAGCTCCATTTTCTTTCTCAAGATTGCTTTGGCTATTTGGGGTCTTTTGTGTTTCCATACAAATTGTAAAAGTTTTTGTTCTAATTCTGTGAAGAATGCCATTGGTACTTGGATAGGGATTGCATTGAATCTGTAGATTGCTTTGAGTAGTATAGTCATTTTCACAATATTGATTTTTCCAATCCAACAACATGATATATTTCTCTACCTGTTTATGTCATCTTTGATTTCTTTCATCAGTGTTTTATAGATTTCCAAGTACAAGTCTTTCACCTCCTTATGTAGGTTTATTCCTAGGTATTTTATTCTTTTTGTTGCAGTGGTAAATGGGAGTGTTCCCTTAATTTCTCTTTCTGTTTTTTTGTTGTTAGTGTATAGGAAAGCCAGAGATTTCTGTGCATTAATTTTGTATCCTGCAACCTTACCAAATTCATTGATTAGTTCTAGTAGTTTTCTGGTGGCATCTTTAGGATTTTCTATGTATTCTGTCATGTCATCTGCAAACAGTGACAGTTTTACTTCTTCTTTTCCAATTTGTATTACTTTTATTTCTTTTTCTTCTCAAGTTGCCATGGTTAGGACTTCCAAATCTATGTTGAATAAGAGTGGTGAGAGTGGACATCCTTGTCTTGTTCCTGATCTTAGAGGAAATGCTTTCATTTTTTCACCATTGAGTATGATGTTTGCTGTGGGTTTGTCATATGTGGCCTTTATTATGTTGATGTAGGTTCCTTCTATGCCCATTTACTGGAGAGTTTTTTTTTATCATAAATGGGTGTTGAATTTTGTCAAAATCTTTTTCTGCATCTATTGAGATGATCATATGGTTTTATTCCTTAATTTGTTAATGTGGTGTATCACATTGATTGATTTGCATATATTGAAGAATCCTTTCATTCCTGGGATAAGCCCCACTTGATCATGATATATGATCCTTTTAATATGTTGTTGGAATCTGTTTGCTAGTATTTTTGTTCAGGATTTTTGCATCTATGTTCATCAGTGATGTTGGTCTATAATTTTCTTTTCTTGTGGTATCTTTTTCTGGTTTTGGTATCAGGGTGATTATGGCTTCATAGACCAAATTTGGGAGTGTTCCTCCCTATGCAATTTTTAGAAGAGTTTGAGGAATATCGGTGTTAGCTCTTCTCTAAATGTTTGAGTCCTGTTTCTTTTCTTTTTTTTTTTTTTTAGATTCCGCATATAAGCAATATCAAATGTATTTGTCTTTTTCTGTTTGACTTACTTCACTTAGTATGATAATCTGCAGGTCCATCCATGTTGTAGTATGATAATCTGCAGGTCCATCCATGTTGCTGCAAATAACATTATTTCATTCTTTTTAATGGCTGTGTAATATTTCATTGTATATATGTACCACATCTTCTTTACTCATTCATCTTTCAATGGATGTTTAGGTTCCTTCCATGTCTTAGCTATTGTAAATAGCACTTCAATGAACACTGGGGTGCATGTATCATTTCAAATCATGTTTTTCTCTGGATATATGCCCAGGAGTGGGACTGCTGGATGATATGGTAGCTCTATTTTTAGTTTCTTAAGGAACGTGCAGTCTGTTCTCCATAGTGGCTGTACCAATTTATATTCCCACCAGCAGTTTAGGAGGGTTCTCTTTTCTCCATACCTTCTCCAGCATTTATTGTTTATAGACATTTTGATGATGACCATTCTGACCGGTGTGAGGTGATGCCTCATTGTAGTTTTGATTTGCATTTCTCTAATAATTAGCGATGTTGAACATCTTTTCATGTGCCTCTTGGCCATCTGTATGTCTTCTTTGGAGCAATGTCTATTCAGGTTTTCTCCCCATTTTCTGATTGGGTTGTTTTTCTTTTTGATATTGAGTCACATGAGCTGTTTGTAAATTTTGGAGATTAATCCCTTGTCTGTTGCATCATTTGCATTTTTTTCTCCCATTCTGTGGGTTGTCTTTTCTACTCTCATGTCATTGGCCAAAGAAATTGACATGAGCACAACTAACTTCAAGGAAGAGTGAAAGAGCATTTTCCCTATGCACTCAGAAAAAGAAGAATAGAACTATTTGTAAGCAAGAGTAAGATCTTCTATAGAAATAACCCAAGTGTTTCAGTGACATAAACAGAAATAGACTACTTGGGTTGTTGTGTTGGCAGCACTGGTGTGTGTTTGTATGTATGCACCTGTGTAGGTCTGTGTTCTCAAGTGAACTGTTCCACATAATCATTTGGAGACCCATTTGGGCTTTTCCGTACTCCAGAGTCTTCATCCAGGTGTTGGATTGGGAGAAAGAATGAGGACCACACACAGAAAGAGTCTGTCTCCCAGGGCTGGAAGTAGTGATATCTTTTCTATTTACATCCCATTTCCAAAATGCAGCCATTCAGCCACACGTGACTGCGAGAGGAGCTGGGAAGCTTCCCTAACTGTGTCCGCAGGAAGAAAAGCTCAACAGATTTTGGGTAACTCTTTGCAGACTGGATGGACTCCAAGTCTCTAGGCAAAATGCCTAATACCAGTTCCTTCTGACTTCATAGAAAGCAGGTCCTTTAATAGAGACAGAGAGACCATTGGTCATTTACTCTAGAAAAATCAAAATCTCTTAAAACTCTGTTTAAGAAGTCAAAATGAATTAGCAAAAGGTGAATTATCAGCATATTGCTTTTAATTCTACAGAAATATTCTTCTTTCTCTCAACTACAAACCTTCCTGATAACCTGAGTATATGAAGAAAACACATTTTTATTTATTGAAATAATTCCATTTTTATTTTAAGTAAAATCCATTGTCTGTTATAAAGGGCCTTTTGACTCAGGAAGAGAATACTAATTTAAGGGATAAATTAATATATGTTCCCTTTGTGCAAAGGTTCAGAAACCAGATAAATGGGAAGACCATTTTGTTGGTTTTTCTAACTATTGTAATCTTAGCAAAGCAGG
>NW_006790551.1:191411-191845 GCF_000442215.2 Lipotes vexillifer
ATTTGTTCATTTCTATTGAATGAGCATGAGAATATGGGAACACTGTATGTAATAAATGTTATTTGAGTCATTCCATATGGTAAATTTTGTCTGGTCTCAAAGGAAGTGTGAGGACCATCTTCCTGTAGAAAAGGTGATAAAAAAATGAACATTCTCTAGTATTTGTTACCTTTTGATTATAACAGACTTTGCCTCAGAATTGATAGGACTTTTATTTTCACTGACTGTACTAAAATATATCTTGAGGTTACTGTTAAGAATTCAGGAATGCTTGTAAGGAAATGTGAGAGTATTTCTCCGTGAATTTGTCTGCACCTTGAGTCCAGACAAATTTTAATATCTAAAATATTAATTTTAGATTTTGTACATAGCTCCATTCAGGGAAACTCACCTTATGCATATCTGTTTTGGGCTACGATGCCTATGGGAAAGAG
>NW_006790551.1:191855-206475 GCF_000442215.2 Lipotes vexillifer
TAGCTTTAGTAATATAGCTATAGACAACTATAATTGGAAACACTAAGAATAATGTTTTGATTGTACCATTAGATGAAATAAAATTTTACTTAGAACTTTCATTGAGATTTTATCTGAAATATGCAAAGTGTTTGCTAATATTAATTAATTGTATAATAGTTATTCTGCAGGGCACAGACATAGAGATTCTCTCATGCATCTGGGCATTTTTTTCATTCTATGTCCTTGAATGTTGCTTTTAGGAGCAGATGGATTTTCTAGTAAGTGGCTGTATGCTATATTCAAAATAGCATATCCCTAATTGTATATTAAAATGTCATTAAAGCAAATGTTTGCAAATACCGGGTTTTGAGAACCTATTCTTAGGTAGGCACTGTACTAAAAACTAGGCTCAAGTAACCCTAGGGGTTAAGTACTATTTAGTTCAACTTTAAATCTAAACAACATAAGGAACTACAAATGTAATTTGCAAACTACATACAAGTATTAACCGGAGCAGAGATTGGACCCCAGGTATCACTGACCCCCAATTCCTTCCCCAGTCCACCACATAAGAAAAAATTAATACCTCTTTAAAATATGAGAGGCAGCATAGGAAGTTGAAACTAAACAAATAGTGGTTTTATGTATTCAGTGCTGGGAATTAGACCCAGCAGTCTAAAGTATGTCTTGGAATCATTAGTTATTTTGTAATACTACCACGGTTTCCCATGCCATGCCTTTGCTGCTGTGTTTTTTATCTGAAAAGCCTTTTCCCATTTCTCTGCCTGTTAAACTCCCAGTCTTGCTTTCTGTTTCTTCACTTTTTCTTTTAATCTTAAACTCCCAGTCTTCTTTTCTGTTTCTTCACTTTTTCTTTTAATCTTTTGAATAATTCATTGCTCCTATTGTGTTCTCTTTGCATTTTGTATCTATTAGAAAATTGTCAAATTATTATTTGTTATTTAAATGTTCATATTCTCAGCTGGATTGTGACTTCCTTGAGGAACTCCTCAGTGCCTTTCACAATTGTTGCTCATAGTGGGTGGCTTAATACAAGAATGATGAATATCTCTCCTTTATATGGATTAAAGGGATAGTATGTTATAGTGGAAATAACACTATAATTGAGCAAGTCACTTAATTAGACCTCTGTTTTCTCTTCTGTAAATTCAGGATATTGGGCAAGGTAATTTCCATTGTTATTTCAAAATTTACTACTGTCTGATGGATCCCAGTGCTATGTTTTCACAAATAGTAGAAAGCATATATAGAAATCAACTGAGAGATATGACTTTTGCTATATTTATCTATTTTTTCTATTTCTACTATGTTAAGCAGCATTAGAATTCATACCTTTTCCATTATGATAAAAATAAAATGCCTAACAATAGAGCATAGGGAAGAAAGAGTAATTTTCTGAATGTAATTCTGACTTCTTTTGCTGTGATAATTCAGAATCCATCAATAGAAAATAAACTTTCTATTATAAATATACAGATATACAGTTGATGTTCCTTATCAAAGGTTCATTTTAAGACATGAAAATTATTCTCTGTGTTGATATATATCTTACCATCTAAAAATAAGCTGGATTAGAAACTCTGTAATTGTGGTCAGAATCTTATGAGTTCCATCTTTGCCGTGCTCTTGCTTTATGAGCTTGGGCAAACCATGTAAAACTAAGAGTCTGTTTCCTACTAGGTTTAAGTAAAATGAGTCAAAGTCAGGTGTTCTATAAGTTTACTTCCAGCTCTAAAGTCCTTTGATTTTAAAATTACATTATTCGATAAAAATGGATTCCAATTTATCATTTTAAGGATTTTCTATAAAATCATATTATAATGTTTGTTTTAAAAAATAAACAAAATAAAATTATTTCCATTCATTTTGTTAATTAAAATTATAGATATATTGAAGATGACTTGACACACAAACAGAAGAAAATAGGATTTCACCTAAATGATCCAAAGTAAATAAACCATAATTACTTGCCATGTACTCAACTAAAATACTTGATTTCGAGGGCTCCAGGGCAGGGGGTGAAGGGTGTAATAAAGTATTTCTTGTTTGGCCAGAGTAATGTACTAAATACATTAAAATAATTATCTTCCCTACAAGAACAAACCTCACACAATTTCTGGCTTTCAAGGTCCTTTCCTTATTCTTTGATGGCAAATCTTCAGTGCTCTCAAAGAAAGACCATAAATTTGCAAGATAAATATGATAATGCTTCCACAGATATGCATGCAAGCCTATTGGATAAGAGATTTGTCCTTGGTGTCCTTTTGCAAAAAGCCAATTTAACCTAGAATGTGTTGCTGAGGAAGTTCCAGCTGTTGATTCTCAGTTGAAGAAACCTGATGCACAAACTTCTGTAGAGTGAAAAGTATACTAAGAAAGGAACACAAAGGAGACTTGGTATGGGGAGACTTGGTATGTGGTTTTTATTACCCAGCCAATATATTGTTTAGAGTTGGTGGTGATAGGTAAATGATAATATCAGTATCTCCTTAAATTAGCACAAATATAGTTAAGAAGGTTAGGCGGTAAGGAATGGGGAACCAAGGGCCAAAAATATTCTTTTCTTCACCAGGTTAATACCAACTTGCTAAAGTGACTGTTATACGAGGCATTTATAGCAACAGTATAAACCATATCAGTGACTTAAGTTTTATATTCAAAAGCTTTGGTTAATGTCTGCATTTAAAGCAGAGCTTAGAGTCTAAAAGCTGGTCAATAAACATTTTAGTACTGCTCTTTTCCCGTGATCTGAATTCAATAATATCACCTTTCCAGAAGCTGCAAAATGGAAAGTGAAAGGATGATTTATGAAGTCTGGCTATGCATGGCCAGCTAAGAAAGCTTTAACTGATGCTTTCAGGATTCTTTTTAATGAAGTACAAGTTGCCAAGATAAGTTTAGGTAAATGAAGACTCTGTCACATTATGTTATAGGGAAAGTAATGACAGACATAGCCCAGCAGATGGAGGTTAATGCAGAACGGTGATGTCAAACAACGTAGTCTAGGTAACTGCACAGAGATGGAGCAGATGCATTAGTGTTACTACTATAAACAAGTTCATAATACCACAGCACATTCATGGAATCCACTCAAATTAAGTATAGCAGCTTTCTTTAAGTTGTCCCTTAGCCTGCATGCAGATCATATTTCTGAGCCATCAATTCCTTTCAAGTAAAAGCTCTCATATTCAGTACCAACTCCTATTTAGATGGTACTGTTAACCTTAAAACCCCAGGTGTTTTGCCTTTTCAATAATTTCTTGAATTGATGTCTGAATGCTTTGTTGAAAATGTTACTTTCAGGGCTATGATTTAAATGAATGAATTGTCACCTCTTCCTATCTCTGGTTTTCTCAGTCTGAATGTAAACTGGAATCCTGATTATAATGGATTGGAAGAACTCAGCTGTGTCTCTTAAGCAAAACAATAGGGACTGGGTCTGGAAATGTCAGATATATTTGTGATTTCACTTAAGGAGAGTCTGGGGCTTGACTTTGCTTGAAAGAAGTAATTGCCTTATAGCCATCCTGAAATTCCTCTGTGGGGAGGACTGGGTGGCCCACCACTACACCTAGAAACAGTCAAGGATGGAAGTAGAGAGTTAACTGTTCTGTGACATTTGTCACTGAACTTGCCTAACAAATAAGTATTTCATTTCCCTTAGTCATTAAACTCCCACACTTCTAGATTTCTTTCTATGTATAATTACCAAAAAAAACCCCACATTAACAAATTAAAAAGTATAAAAAGTGTATATACACACACATATGTGTATATACATCGACAAAAGTTTTAAAAGTATAGAAGTGTATATATATGTTTATATACATATATATACATACATACACAGACACACACAAGGACGCTGAGATGGAAAAAAATAACACTCACTTCAAAAGCAAGGGTTTTGAGAAACCACCATAGAAAACTTTCAATTCTGACATTGAATAGAGAAGTACTCCCAGGACTTGCTTATACTGCAAACTGAGCTGCTATTAGAAATGTACGCATCACTCTTCCTGTGAGGATTTGAGAGCAAGTTCCTAAAGAGAAGATGCTAGACTTTTATGACAGTCATGGAGCTATATTTTTGAAATTGCATGTGGTACATGATGATGGGACTGTACAGTGTTAATTGTTCTGTTTTAAAACTTTATTTCTGTACATTTTCTCAATATCTGACCTTTAAATGTAACTTTTCTGTACTACTTTACCTATTCTTATCCATACTTTTCCTTTTTTTTCTTTCTTTGTTTAGAACCTGGGCATTGGAACCGCCAGATCTTTTTATTATGGGTGGTGATAGAAGGTTGTGAGGAATGTTATAAACAGTAATTTGGATCTGGGCTTGTCTACAGATGCCTACATGATAGAGCAAAAATATACTATTTGTGAGTCAGTCATTGTTTCTAGCTGATAAAGGGCCATTTTGACAAGGATAAGCAAAGTAGTTCCGAATATTTAATTTGTAAAATAAAATATTAGGGAGAAAGTACAATAATAGCCAAGCTCTAAAATAGAATAGTTGGCACATACAAACATTTCACCACACTTTCTCATCTCCCATATTTAGAAGCCCTTGACCCAGTTAAATCTTTGTTAATTGCAGGTATCAAGCATCTTCTACAGTAAAGTTTTTTCACTAAATCATTTAAAAAACCAGAATGCAGACTCCAGCATAGGAAAAGAAAAAATGTTCTCCAGAGGGATGTGTACAGGGATGCAGTACCATTCATTACAGACTCTTACATCACTTCTTAGAGGACTCCAGGTCCCACCTACCTACCGACATTTCCCTTTAACAATATTTTACAAACAGCCCACGATAAACACTATATTCCATAGTCCCCCTTCAGATGCTTTCATCCCAATGTCTTAGATACACTCTCTATGGGGCTATGGCCTGTTCTCTTTTGTAGAATCACCTAATATCTCATCTGTTATATGCATATAGTTGCCCAGAAGGTTTCAACTAAGACACACTGAACTTCTAAATAATGGAGATCAGGTTGGAAAATATACGTTATATTTCTGTGTTCATTATGGGGCCCTTATAGCATTACTCACCTACCCTAAGACTCACCAAACTTATGGATTTCCCCTCTCAATTCTTTTGGGTCCAGTTGCTATGAGCCTTCAGGTCTCCACATGCCCTGTTGGGCATCAGCCCCTGACCCTTCATAGGTTTCCACTGTGCCCAATGTCTCACTGCAGCTTTCTTTGCTTCAGTTGCACTGGCCTCTTTCATTCCCCTGAGCTCACAGGCTCTCGTGCTACAGCATTTCAACAATGCTCTCACTTTTGATGGAATGACTCACTCTCTCTCCATCTAGTTAACTCCTGCTTATCTTTCTATTCTCAGTTTGAATTTCACTTCTCTTTCTATGACAATCCAGACAAATTTAAGTCCTTATGTATTTCTTCTTCATACCAATCATAACAAGAACACTAAATTTAAAAAATTTTCTTAATCATGTGTTTTCTGCACTAAACTTTAAGCTTCATGGTTTCAGGGGGAAATATTTGCCATACTCACTATTGCATTTCTGGGCTTCTAAACTCATTGAGTCTTTAAGACCATTTGGTGGGTGAATGAATGAAGGAATGGATATACAGATGAATAAGTAAAATGTTCTTGATATATACTACCAAATGGCTTTTTAAACTTTTGTAAACTCAATTTATACTTTCCTTAAGATTTGAAAATACCCATTAATCTGCACTCTGAGCTACCTTGAGTGTTAGCATTTTATAAAATGTTTATCAGGCAAGTGAAAAATATGTAATTTCTCTGTATTTCTTTGATCAATAATGAGGCCAGTATTTTTCTTATGTTTGTTAATGATTTATTTATCTGTTTATATTCTTAGTATGTTTGATACTTTAATTATTTTAGTCATTGACTTATTTGATCCCTGTTTATTAAGGATATTAATCATTCACCATCAATTTCTTGCAAAATATTTCTCTAGTTTGCCATTTCCATTTCACTGTCATTTAAAGAGTTCATTTTTTTTAGAGTAGTCATAGGTTTACAGAAGAAATGAGCAGAAAGATCAGAGAATTCCTTTACACCCCCTGTCCCTCCAATCCTGTTATTAACTTCTTGCATTAGTGTGGTACATTTTTTACAATTGATGAACCAATATTAATACCTTATTATTCATTAGAGTTTACAGTTCTATGAGTTTTACCAAGTGCATAATGCCATGTATCCACCATTATACTATCATAGAGAATAGCTTCACTACCCTTAAAATCCCCTGGGCTCCACGTGGCCATCCCTTCCCTGGTCCTGTCCCCACTATTCCACAGCTCAGCTGGTAGAGTGGAGGACTGTAGAATGGACATCTGTCATTTTAAGTTTTATTTTGTTTATACTTTTAGTTGGAATATGGATATTTTAATATTTTATGTGCTGAAATCTACCATGTGAGAAATTCCTTCCACATACATAATTTGTTAAGCTTAATAAGACATTCAAACAGAGTAAAATTGTTTTTGTATCCTATTTACTATATTCAAATAAGTTCCCTAATTCAAAAATAAGCAGCTTGTGGCCATAATATACAAAATATGTCCAACCAGGAGTTATATTTTTGTACACACCAAAGATCCTAGAATTGTAACCGAACATATTTATTGGGTAAAACACAAGAGAACGCTTCAGACAAGTAAACAAAGCTCATTAATAACTTCCTGGAAATCTTCTTTTCTCCCTTTCAGAACCAAGGAAGACTAAATAGCTCAAAAGATTCTTTATCTCACTTTTCTGAGCCAAAACACCTACATAAGGTCTTAATGAAATGTTCCTCATAATAGTAATACTGAATGTATAGATACTCAGGTTTAAACGCTTGTGATTATCTCTTGATGGGAGGGTTTAAAATACAGGCTAGTCTTCCTGTCTGCTGACTTGACTTTTCTGATCCCACACCATGACTTTGACACCTTTTCTTTAGGATTCCCAAGACCCCTCCTACTAGACAATTCCATTGCAGTCCCCCTCCCAACCCAGTTGTGTAATCATTTCATGTGTGTGCCTATCTTCCTTGCTAGAATAAGAGCTCCTTGAGGGCTGAGGTTATGGCTAATTAGAATTTGATTCTTCTGTGTTCCCTAGCACTGAGTTCAACCTAGAGCAAGTCCTCGATAACTTGGGCTTTCCATCTGAATCAACAAATACAATAAAAATATGAAAGAAATACTAAAATACATTAAGCATGAAGTAAATTTCATTTTTAGTCATTGACATTCTCTCAAAATATTCATGTAACATTTTGTATTGCATTTTTTCAGCTCCTTCAGAAAAAAAGAGGTAAAAAGAGAGGCAATTATGTTAAAACAAAGCAAGAGTGTTTAAGAAAGAGTTCTAAATTCATTATTTGAGAAATTATGCTTTTATAGTCATATTTACATCTAGCAGTTTTACATCTTCCAAACTCACTAATTTGTTAGCTGAAGCTCTATTATCCAACATAAAAGACCCACACACGTTCTTGGAAAGTATGATTATCATGATATATGAACATCATTGTTCTAGACATTACTGTTCATACAATACTTGTTATAACTCATGAACGCATAGATTTTTCTTTCTCTCTCCAGAAGGAAAGCATACTAAAATACATGGAATTTAAAATATGTTTTATTATTTTATTTGCATTTCTTCCTTTAGTAAATCTTTTTTTTTTTTTTTTAACTTATCTATGTACCCTATCGACACATAAAGAATAAAATAGCTGGTCTGTATTGAGTAGTTATGATAGGCACTGGGATAAATGGACCTTTTGTATTACTTCATCAAATTCCGTCAACAAATCTATTAGGAAAGATTGTTATTTTCTCATTTAACAGGTAAGAAAACCATAGCTCAGAAAGACTAAGTTGCCCGATGTCATGTAACTACATAGTAAAATAAGAATTTCGAATGTAGTATGTCTGACTCAAATACTTAAAAAAAAAAAAAGACTCTATCTGACTAAAAATAATATTGACTAATTGCCCAGCACAAAGTCTGACTTAAAAGGGAACTGATGAATTGATGTTTTAAATAAACTAAATCTATAGTTGAGGGAGTGAAGATCTTTATTTTAGTTGTATGGGATGAATGTCCTGATTTAGTCATCAGTGAGGTCGTAACACTATGTACTTATTTCCTTATTTATTATACTTTTTTTTTTTTTTTTTTTTGGTACGCGGGCCGCTCACCGCTGTGGCCTCTCCCGTTGCGGAGCACAGGCTCCGGACGCGCAGGCTCAGCAGCCATGGCTCACGGGCCCAGCCGCTCAGCGGCACGTGGGATCTTCCCAGACTGGGGCATGAACCCGTGTCCCCTGCATCGGCAGGTGGACTCTCAACCACTGCATCACCAGGGAAGCCCTGAAGTTAGTTTTTATATTTAATGTGCTTAGGATACTGTCAGAACATTAGAAGAAATTAACAAATCTAAGCTGTTTTTTCTTATCCAAAAATAACAAAATCCTATTTTGGACTGCATATAGCATGTGTGGGAGAAGGAAAGGATGGAGAATGGAAAGGAAAAGAAGCAACACAAAATAGACAGAAAGCTTCAACAGAAGAACAATAATTCAATGGGACCACAAAGGCATAGTCTTGTTTATTGTAAGTTTTTATTTCAAAATGTCCCTGCAACAGTGGCTCTCTACCAGGAGTCAAGTTTCCATTCAGTTTCTGGCTGTGGCCCAATTGGCAGGTGTGCCCAGGTGAAAAGCCATGATAGACCTTCAGTAGCAATTCACCACTTCCTGGGGGCTTTCTGTTTTGCCCAGCATTTTGTGACTGCCTTGGCCAACCTTTGGGTCCCAAGTACTTCAGGAAATTCCATTCTGCTTTTCTGAGGTTTTGGCTTAGCTCTGTAGTGTCCTCTATATGCACTGTCATAAAGGTCTTGAGGGTGAATCCAGCCTGCATTTGAGTACCTTCATTTTTCCAGTTCTGTCATTGGTGGCACTGCCAAAAGCTCTGTTGTCTTCTAGATCCCTCTTGGTCTGCCTGAAGCCCAGATTACTGTCCCCTGAGAAAGCTGGGGATCCTCAACTCATCTCTCTGAAATTTTATTCCCACCAGTCCTTGTTTCCACAGACTCTGCTGCCTTTTATATCTAAATTTATCAAATTTTTCTAGTTCTCAATCAGAGCGTTTGTCTACTATGACCTACTCTAAGATTTTGGTTTTTTTTTTTTTTATCTCCACTTACGTATTTCAGTTCAGTACTTACCAGTTCTATGACTTTCTCTATGCCTCAGTTTCATATCTTTCTGTGTGCCTCAGTTTCAGCTTTTATGAACAGCTGTCTCATAAAATTGTGAGGGTTGAATGGATTTATATAAATATACAGTGCTTACAATAGTGCTTGGCATATAGTGAAAATGAGATCATAAACATTCATTGTTATTGAAGAAGACTTCAGAAAACTTCTTTGTGCGCATACAAGATAATCTTATATTTCATATACCGATTTGAAAGTGCTTTGGCTTTTAATAATTTAAGTTGTAGTTCTAACCCTATTAGACTCAGTCTCCCCCCAAAACACTTTTAGGGCTATTTCTAATGATCTATTTACTAACTTGAAATGAAATACTACATAATAATAAAATCTATATCTAAACATAGTTACAGACAAAATTGTAGTCCTCAAACTGAAATATAAATATAAAATAAAAGGGGAGTAATCTATAATAAATTAATATGAATTTCAACATAAACATCAGGCTTGAGTGTACTAGAAGACAAAAATGTAGTCAGGTGTTTTTATCCACTTATAATGAGTAAATTTGAATTTAAAAGAAGATCAAAACACTTTTCATTAAAGAATGCAGAGAAATAAAAAGTACAGAGGCGTAAGATACTGGAATAAATCCAGAGTTATATGTAATAAATAACATACTACACTTATAAGAGAAAGGGGAATATAACTCCAACTGGAGTAGAACTTAAATGCCAAGACACATTACTCTTGAAACAGAGAAAAAAAATGAGATATCATATTCATGCAAATGTGCTGGGTGATATTTGAAGGTGTAGTGTCATTTATAAATTATGTTATGATATGGTTACAGTAATAGAAAGACATCACAGAGATCCCAAGATGAAGCACACATCTGGTCTCTAAAAGCATACATCTGGATATTTGGATGTGATTACAGGTCATGAAAATATTCTTCTTTGTTCAATGGGTGAATATTCAAATTCTTTATCATTTTATCTAATCAAAATTGACACCAGTCTTACTGTTAGAACTGGATACAAGAAACCCCTGTTCAGGAGAGACCTTCAAGATGGCAGAAGAGTAATACGTGGAGATCACCTTCCTCCCCACAAATACATCAGAAATACATCTACACGTGGAACAACTCCTACAGAACACCTACTGAACGCTGGCAGAAGACCTTAGACCTCCCAAAAGGCAAGAAACTCCCCACGTATCTGGGGAGGGCAAAAGAAAAAAGAATAAACAGAGACAAAAGAATAGGGACGGGACCCGCACCAGTGGGAGGGAGCTGTGAAGGAGGAAAGGTATCCACACACTAGGAGCCCCTTCGCGGGCAAAGACTGCGGGTGGCAAAGCGGAGAGATTCCTGCGCAGAGGATCGGTGCTGACCAGCACTCACCCGCCCGAGAGGCTTGTCTGCTCCCCCGCCGGCCCCGGCGGGGGCTGGAAGCCGAGGCTCGGCCTTCGGAGGTCAGATCCCAGGGAGAGGACTGGGGTTGGTTGCGTGAACACAGCCTGAAGGGGGCTAGTGTGCCACGGCTAGCCAGGAGAGAGTCCGGGAAAAGGTCTGCACCTGCCTAAGAGGCAAGAGACCATTGTTTCGGGGTGCGCGAGGAGAGGGGATTCAGAGCACCGCCTAAACACGCTCCAGAGAAGGGCATGAGGCACTAAGGCTGCTCCTGCAGCCACCAAGAAGTCTGTGTGCAAGCCCAGGTCACTATCCACACCGCCCCTCCCGGGAGCCTGTGCAGCCCACCACTGCCAGGGTCCCAAGATCCAGGGACAACTTCCTTGGGAGAACACATGGCACACCTCAGGCTGGTGCAATGTCACACTGGCCTCTGCCGCCGCAGGCTCACCCTGCTTTCTGTACCCCTCAATACCCGCAGCCTAAGTGAACCAGAGCCCCCGAATCAGCTGCTCCATTAACCCCCTCCTGTCTGGGCGAAGAACAGACACCCTCAGGCATCCTACACTCGGAGGTGGGGCCAAATCCAAAGATGAACCCCAGAAGCTGTGCAAACAAAGAAGAGAAAGGGAAATTTCTCCCAGCAGTCTCAGGAGCAGCGGATTAAATCAACACTAATCAATTTGATGTACCCTGCATCTGTGTTATACCTGTATAGAAAATGAAATATCCCAAATTAAGGAGGTGGACTTGGGGAGCAACTGTAGACTTGGAGTTTTCTTTCTGCATCTACTTTGTTTCTGGTTTTATGTTTATCTTAGTTTAATATTTAGAATTTATTATCATTGGTAGATTTGTTTATTGATTTTGTTGCTCTCTTCCTTTTTTTTCTTTATATATATATTTGGTCCTTTTTCTCTTTTTGTTAGTGTGTATGTGTATGCTTCTTTGTGTGATTTTTGTCTGTATAGCTTTGCTTTTACCATTTGTCCTAGGGTTCTGTTTTTGTTTTTTTTTTAGTATAGTTTTTAATACTTGTTATCATTAGGTGGATTTGTTTTTGGTTTGGTTGCTCTTTCTTTCTTCTTTTTTTCTCCCTTTTCTTCTGAGCCATGTGGCTGACAGGCTCTTGGTGCTCTGGCCAGGTGTCAGGCCTGTGACTCTGAGGTGGGAGACCTGAGTTCAGGACATCGGTCCACCAGAGACTTCCCAGCTCCACATAATATAAATGGTGAAAGCTCTCCCAGAGATCTCCATCTCAAGGCTAAGACCCAGCTCCACTCAATGACCAGCAAGCTACAGTGCAGGACACCCTATGCCAAACAACTAGCAAGATAGGAACACAATCCCACCCATTAGCAGAGAGGCTGCCTAAAATCAAAACAAGGTCACAGACACCTCAAAACACACCACTGTACATAGTCCTGCCCACCAGAAAGACAAGATCCAGGCTTACCCAACAGAACACAGGGACCAGTCCCCTCCACAAGGAAGCCCACACAACCTACTGAACCAACCTTAGCCACTGGGGGCAGACACCAAAAACAATGGGAACTACAAACCTGCAGCCTGTGAAAAGGAGACCCCAAACACAGTAAGTTAAGCAAAAGGAGAAGACAGAGAAACACACAGCAGATGAAGGAGCAGGGTAAAAACCCACCAAACCAAACAAATGAAGAAGAAAAAGGCAGTCTACCTGAATAAGAATTCAGAATAATGATAGTAAAGATGATGATACAAAATCTTGGAAATAGAATGGAGAAAGTACAAGAAACATTTAATGAGAACCTAGATGAACTAAAGAGCAAACAAACAATAATGAACAACACAATGAATGAAATTAAAAATTCTCTAGAAGAAATCAATAGCAAATAACTGAGGCAGAAGAACGGATAAGCAACCTGGAAGATAAGATAGTGGAAACAACTACTGCAGAGCAGAATAAAGAGAAAAGAACGAAAGGAACTGAGAACAGTCTCACAGACCTCTGAGACAACATTAAATGCACCAACATTCGAATTATAGGGGTCCAAGAAGAAGAAGAGGAAAAGGGACTGAGAAAATATTTGAAAAGATTATAGTTGAAAACTTACCTAATATGGGAAAGGAAATAGTCAGTCAAGTCCAGAAAGCACAGAGAGTCCCATACAGGATAAATCCAAGGAGAAACATGCCTAGACATATATTAGTCAAACTATCAAAAATTAAATACAAAGAAAAAATATTAAAAGCAGCAAGGGAAAAACAACAAATAAAATTCAACAAATAACCATAAAGTTAACAGCTGATCTTTCAGCAGAAACCCTGCAAACCAAAAGAGAGGGCAGGACATATTTAAAGTAATGAAAGGGAAAAACCTACAACCAAGATTACTTTACCCAGCAAGGATCTCATTCAGATTTGACGGAGAAATTAAAACCTTTACAGACAAGCAAAAGCTAAGAGAATTCAGCACCACCAACCAGCTTTACAACAAATGCTAAAGAAACTTCTCTAGGCAAGAAACACAAGAGAGGGCTTCCCTGGTGGTGCAGTGGTTGAGAGTCCGCCTGCCGATGCAGGGGACACGGGTTCATGCCCTGGCCCAGGAAGATCCCACATGCTGCTGAGTGACTAGGCTTCTGGGCCATGGCCGCTGAGCTTGTGCGTCTGGGGCCTGTGCTCCGCAACGGGAGAGGCCACAACAGTGAGAGGCCCGCGTACCGCAAAAAAAAAAAAAAAACAACCAAAACCAAGAAACACAAGAGAAGGAAAAGACCTACAATAACAAACACAAAACAATTAAGAAAATGATAATAGGAGCATACATATTGATAACTACCTTAAATATAAATGGATTAAATGCTCCAACCAAAAGACATAGAGTCACTGAATGGATGCAAAAACAAGACCTGTATATATGCTGTCTACAAGAGACCCACTTCAGACCTAGGGACACATGCAGACTGAAAGTGAAGGGATGGAAAAAGTTTTTCCATGCAAATGGAAATCAAAAGAAATCTGGAGTAGCAATTCTCATATCAGACAAAATATACTTTAAAATAAAGACTATTACAAGAGAAAAGAAGGACACTACATAATGATCAAGGGATCAATCCAAGAAGAAGATATAACAATTGTAAATATTTATGCGCCCAAGAAGGTGCTCTTCTTCTAGGAGCACCTCAATATATAAGGCAAATGCTAACATCCATTTCATAACTGCCATGAAATCAACAGTAACACAATCATAGTAGGAGACTTTAACACCCCACTTTCACCAATGGACAGATCATCCTAAATGAAAATAAATAAGGAAACACAAGCTTTAAGTGATACATTAAACAAGATGGACTTCAGTGATATTTATAGGACATTTCATCCAAAAACAACAGAATACACTTTCTTCTCAAGTGCTCATGAAACATTGTCTAGGATAGATCATATCTTGGGTCACAAATCAAGCCTTGGTAATTTTAAGAAAACTGAAATCATATCAAGTATCTTTTCTGACCACAACGCTGAGACTAGATATCAATTACAGGAAAAAATCTGCAAAAAATACAAACACATGAAGGGTAAACAATACACTAAAAATAACCAAGATATCACTGAAGAAATCAAAGAGGAAATCAAAATACCTAGAAACAAATGACAATGAAAACACGAAGACCCAAAACTCATGGGATGCAGCAAAAGCAGTTCTAAGAGGAAAGTTTATGGCAATGCAATCCTACCTCAAGAAACAAGAAACAGGGGCTTCCCTGGTGGTGCAATGGTTGAGAGTCTGCCTGCCGATGCAGGGGACATGGGTTCGTGCCCCAGTCCGGGAAGATCCCACATGCTGCGGAGCGGCTAGGCATGTGAGCCATGGCCACTGAGCCTGCGCGTCCGGAGCCTGTGCTCCGCAACGGGAGAGGCCGCAACAGTGAGAGGACCACGTACTGCAAAAAAAAAAAAAAAAAAAAAAAAAAAAAAAAAAAAAAAAAAATTAT
>NW_006790551.1:206485-228384 GCF_000442215.2 Lipotes vexillifer
CGGAGCAGGACAGGAATAAAGATGCAGATGTAGAGAATGGACTTGAGGATACAAGGAGGAGGAAGGGTAAGCTGGGACAAAGTGAGAGAGTGGCATGGACATATATACACTACCAAATGTAAAATAGATAGCTAGTGGGAAGCAGCTGCATAACACAGGGAGATCAGCTGGGTGCTTTGTGACCACCTAGAGGGGTGGGATAGGGAGGGTGAGAGGGAGGAGATATGGGAATATATGTACATGTATAGCTGATTCACTTTGTTATACAGCAGAAACTAACACACCATTGTATAGCAATTATATTCCAATAAATATGTTAAACAAATAAAAATAGAAGCCCCTGTTTGGCCAGATATTAACAATTGAGTAGCTAGATTGTTAAATTCTGGTGGAGGGTCTGGTAGAGGTGTGTGTGTAGAAGGATCAGAGAAGCTTTTATGCACTTGTAAGGGAGAGTACCCTATTAAAAGAACCAATACAGCTGCACCGAGGTGAACCATCTAAATATCAGCCTTCATTGTATGGGCCTGTCCTGATCACTGAGGCATCAAGGGTTCTTATCTCCTGCCCAGCAAATGTCAGTATTGTCTTCTCAGTTATGATGAGTAAACAAACATGACTACAGAAATTATCAAGTAATCCTGGGGGTAAAGAGGGAAGCATAACACATTATTCCAGTTACAGTAAAACTAGTCTTGTATAATATCTGTTAATGAAAAGCAACACAAAGAGTTGATAAAGTATTATCCCTTTAATATAGAATCCATTGCTAGTGAGAAAAGTTTTTTATGGGAGACAGTTTTATTTTTCTTTTCATAAGAAATATTCATGTTCTCAAATTCTACATATATTAACATGTGTGCCCTGATGAATACAGCCTAAACAAACTGATCATAAATTCAGTAATTTTCTTATGTTATCTGAGCAAAAAATAATGCTACTGGTTATCATCTTCCTGTTGATGCTTGAAACAGTTGCTGCTTATAAAGCAATTTAAGACCAAGAATAATTACTAGTGCATCAGTTGTATGCTACATACATTCCTCAGATTAGAAATCCACAGCTAAAATTATCAAGTCATAAGCAATGTATTTCATCACAACTTTAATAATAATTTACACATGGCATAAAAGAAATGTTATTTCAAATTCATTTCTAAATAAAAATTTTGACAGTTAAGTGATTTGCTTATTTTCACTTTCAGAAAAAGGTAAAGATTACTCTTTTTATTATCCTTAAATTATTCACCTGTAAAATGTAAACATTTAAGATAATTCTGAGAAATATGGGTTAATTTCCAAATCTTTACATAGACATATCAACTCTATTTGTTGTCATGCAGTACGGAACTTGTCTACAATATGCTTGATATTTTTACCACAATAAAGAATGTACATACTTTAGAAAATAATATAAAAATTTCTAAATAGAATAAACACTTGAAAATTAAAAATGAGTAATTACTGTTGGTTATAAATGATGCTTGAAGGGATCTTTACTTTTGTGTGTGTTAGGGTTATTATTAATTATCTTATCCTGACTTTTATATACATACTCTAAAAATCTATATAATTTTGCATTTGGATTATGCAAAAACTGCTTCTTTTATCACAGATTCTGGGGAAATATTTCAGTTAAATAGAATTAAATAACAAATTAATTGTCCTGTATTTTTAGAGTACTAATTTGAAGCCAGGATAAAAAAGTCAAAGAACACAGAAAAGTTTTCCTCCCACTCCTGAGCCCTAGAGCCTCATTGACCCTATCCAGAGGCAACTATTATTTCTATGCTATTTTAAAAATATCATTTCAGAAATATTTTATGAATATACAGAATATTAATAAACACATTAACATAAGATAGCTATCCAATTTACATCTGAGCTAAGCTATTTGCTTTTTCTCTCTCGGACTCCTGGAAATTTGGTAAACCATTTTATCAATAGCATCCTCTGCCTTTGGAAATAAAGATTACTGGATGAAATTACTTGCTAGTTAGAATTTTTGATAAAAATGAGAAGGGAAAGTTGGGTCATGAAAAACTAAGATTTGCCTAATTCCCAAGTTATGAATGAAACCCTATGGACAGAATTGGAACAGAAGAAAGTGAACAAAAAGGATATAAAGTGAAACAAGTTATATACCCCAATTAAAAAAAAATATGGTGCTCCTCCAGAGAATAATTGAAGCTTTAGATGTTCAGTAAATATTGTTTGATGAATGAATGAATGACTTGTTCTGAACTCCAAGAGAGGCTATTGAAACATTCTTCTTTGTGTCAACATCTGGTTCAATATGTCTATAACTCAAACATACTCAGAAAGAAAATCTTTCTTTGTGGTTGAAGGATAGGAAGTTGACAAGATTAAAGCCTTAAACAGGCAATGGAAAGTCAGAGATTTGTATTGGTCATAAAAGGCTTGCTATTTGGGTTCAAAGTGTCTATCACAAAATATGTGAGAGCCACGAAATACTATTACTGGGTCTACATTTTAACTTATGGAATTTTTCTGAAATTTATGGCCATCTGCAGGACAAGCATTTTCAGTGGTGATTCTCAATTTGTCCTCTTTTTAGATAAAGATTTTACATTTAATATCAAAGCAGCATAATCTCAAGATTTTCCCTGCTGAAGTGATATTTGCAGGTAAATTTATTGTACTTGACAAGGACCAGATTTACAGCCCTGGTACTTGAATCATTTTGTTAGACTCGGATATAATACAAGTTTAACTCCGACGCTTTTTTGATAGCATAGAACTATTTTCTGGAGGCACCTTATATAACACTGCTATTTTCCCCCACATCAGCCAATAAGTGGCCTTCTGTACCTGTCACTCTCATATATATGTGTCTATTATAAGACTAAAGTTGATTGCCTAGCAATTCCATTTAGTAGTCTCACTTACACTTTACAAAAATCACTTCTTAGAATTTTGCAAAGTTCTTTAGAATATTCGAGGAAGATCAGGCCATTTTTTTACAGTCTCAGACTCTACCCTAATTGGACTTGTAGGGTTTTTTTCACTAAAACCTGGGTGGAAAAGAGGGATAGCTTGTCTCTTTTTCATTTGGGATGTAATCGAGATGACCGGTAAAGAGTCCGGTCTCGAGTCATGAAGATCTGAGTTCTAATTCAGTCCTACTGCAGGGACTTCCCTGGTGGTCCAGTGGTAGAGAATCCACCTTCCAATGCAGGGGACGTGGGTTTGATCCCTGGTCAGGGAACTAAGATCCCACATGCCTTGGGGCAACTTAGCCCGCGCACCTCAACTACTGAGCTCGCGTGCCTCCACGAGAGAGCCCATGTGCGGCAAACTGCAGAACCCAAGTGCCCTGGAGCCTGAGCGCCACAACTACAGAGAGAAAACCCTCACGCTGCAGCTAGAAAGAAGCCTGCTTGCCACAAATAAGATGCAATGCAGCCAAAAAAATAAAGAAAAAAATAATCTCTACCACATATTGACAAATATTTAACACCTGTGTTTCAGTTTCTCTATCTTGAAATTTACATAATAGTATCTACTTCAAATGTATTTTTTGTAGAGATTAGATTAGATGATCAAATATCAAGAGATTAGGATAACACCTGATACAGGATAACTCCTGATACAAAGGACTTAACAAAGTAAATAATGTGATGAAGATGATGATGATGATGATGATGATAGCTTTATGAATGAGAGTGAATATTGGTTTGCAGCACATAGTTAAGGTTGAATTTGTTGGGTTTTTTATTGGTTGTGAAATATTTTTAATATATCCTTAATTACAAATGATGATAATAATAGTAGCCACTATTTATTAAGTACTTTATGTCAGAGTTCCTGACCACTCAAATGTTTGAATAAGTACTTTAGTTCTTGTTTAGTTCTGGACTGTAGAATATAACACAATATTTTCTGGCAGGATAGGTGTGGGGAGGCCTTAGAGAGCATCAGATTAGCAGAAATCACAAAACTTTTGTATTTTTAACAATAAAATTTAAGTGTTTCAATATTTTAATAGTGCATGTCAATTAAATGTCTACCATCTTTGTCATGGGATAGCAAGATTAAGGTTAGTAACTTGGGAGTTGAAATGAGAGAAAATATTCATCTAGTGATATTTTCTTTTTTGGGGGGGGAAGCGGCTTTATCTTTACATCTTTATTGGAGTATAATTGTTTTACAATAGTGTGTTAGTTTCTGCTTTATAACAAAGTGAATCAGTTATACATATACAAATGTTCCCATATCGCTTCGCTCTTGTGTCTCCATCCCTCCCACCCTCCATATCCCACCCCTCCAGGTGGTCACAAAGCACCGAGCTGATCTCCCTGTGCTATGCGGCTGCTTCCCACTAGCTATCTACCTTACGTTTGGTAATGTATATATGTCCATAACTCTCTCTCGCTTTGTCACAGCTTACCCTTCCCCCTCCCCATATCTTCAAGTCCATTCTCTAGTAGGTCTGTGTCTTTATTCCTGTCTTACCCCTAGGTTCTTCATGACATTTGTTTTTCTTAAATTCCATATATATGTGTTAGCATATGGTATTTGTCTTTCTCTTTCTGACTTACTTCACTCTGTATGACAGACTCTAGGTCTATCCACCTCATTACAAATAGCTCAATTTCGTTTCTTTTTATGGCTGAGTAATATTCCATTGTATATATGTGCCACATCTTCTTTATCCATTCATCCGATGATGGACACTTAGGTTGTTTCCATCTCCGGGCTATTGTAAATAGAGCTGCAATGAACATTTTGGTACATGACTCTTTTTGAATTATGGTTTTCTCAGGGTATATGCCCAGTAGTGGGATCGCTGGGTTATGTGGTAGTTCTTTTTGTAGTTTTTTAAGGAACCTCCATACTGTTCTCCACAGTGGCTGTATCAATTTACATTCCCACCAACAGTGCAAGAGGGTTCCCTTTTCTCCATACCCTCTCCAGCATTTATTGTTTCTAGATTTTTTGGTGATGGCCATTCTGACTGGTGTGAGATGATATCTCATTGTAGCTTTGATTTGCATTTCTCTAATGATTAATGATGTTGAGCATTCTTTCATGTGTTTGTTGGCAGTCTGTATATCTTTGGAGAAATGTCTGTTTAGGTCTTCTGCCCATTATTGGATTGGGTTGTTTGTTTTTTTGTTATTGAGCTGCAGGAGCTGCTTATAAATTTTGGAGATTAATCCTTTGTCAGTTGCTTCATTTGCAAATATTTTCTCCCATTCTGAGGGTTGTCTTTTGGTCTTGTTTATGGTTTCGTTTGCTGTGCAAAAGCTTTGAAGTTTCATTAGGTCCCATTTGTTTATTTTTGTTTTTATTTCCATTTCTCTAGGAGGTGGGTCAAAAAGGATCTTGCTGTGATTTATGTCATAGAGTGTTCTGCCTATGTTTTCCTCTAAGAGTTTGATAGTGTTCGGTCTTACATTTAGGTCTTTAATCCATTTTGAGCCTATCTTTGTGTATGGTGTTAGGGAGTGATCTAATTTCATACTTTTACATGTACCTGTCCAGTTTTCCCAGCACCACTCATTGAAGAGGCTGTCATTTCTCCACTGTATATTCCTGCCTCCTTTATCAAAGAGAAGGTGACCATATGTGTGTGGGTTTATCTCTGGGCTTTCTATCCTGTTCCATTGATCTTTCTGTTTTTGTGCCAGAACCATACTGTCTTGATTATTGTAGATCTGTAGTATAGTCAGAAGTCAGGGAGCCTGATTCCTCCAGCTCCGTTTCTTGTTCTCAGGATTGCTTTTGCTATTCAGGGTCTTTTGTGTTTCCATACAAATTGTGAAATTTTTTGTTCTAGTTCTGTAAAAAATGCCAGTGGAGTTTGATAGAGATTGCATTGAATCTGTAGATTGCTTTGAGTAGTAGAGTCATTTTCACAATGTTGATTCTTCCAGTCCAAGAACATGGTATATGTCTCCATCTATTTGTATCATCTTTAATTTCTTTCATCAGTGTCTTATAATTTTATGCATACAGGTCTTTTGTCTCCTTAGGCAGTTATATTCCTAGATATTTTATTCTTTTTGTTGCAATGGTAAATGGGAATGTTTTCTTGATTTCACTTTCAGATCTTTCATTATTAGTGTATAGGAATGCCAGAGGTTTCTGTACATTAATTTTGTATCCTGATACTTTGCCAAATTCATTGATTAGCTCTAGTTTTCTGGTAGCATCTTTAGGATTCTCTATGTATAGTATCGTGTCATCTGCAAACAATGACAGCTTTACTTCTTCTTTTCAGATTTGGATTCCTTTTATTTCCTTTTCTTCTCTGATTGCTGTGGCTAAAACTTCCAAAATTATGTTTAATAATAGTGGTGAGAGTGGGCAACCTTGTCTTGTTCCTGATCTTAGTGGAAATGCTTTTAGTTTTTCACCATTGAGGACAATGTTTGCTGTGGGTTTGTCATATATGGCCTTTATTATGTTGAGGAAAGTTCCCCCTATGCCTGCTTTCTCCAGGGTTTTTATCATAAATCGGTGTTGAATTTTGTTGAAAGCTTTCTCTGCATCTATTGAGAGGATCATATGGTTTTTCTCCTTCAATTTGTTAATATGGCATATCATGTTGATTGATTTGCATATATTGAAGCATCCTTGCATTCCTGGAATAAACCCTACTTGATCATGGTGTATGATCCGTTTAGTGTGCTGTTGGATTCTGTTTGCTATTATTTTGTTGAGGATTTTTGCATCTATGTTCATCAGTGATATTGGCCTGTAGTTTTCTTTCTTTGTGACATCCTTGTCTGGTTTTGGTATCAGGGTGATGATGGCCTCGTAGAATGAGTTTGGGAGTGCCCCTCCCTCTGCTATATTTTGGAAGAGTTTGAGAAGGATAGGTGTTAGCTCTTCTCTAAATGTTTGAGAGAATTCGCCTGTGAAGCCATCTGGTCCTGGGCTTTTGTTTGTTCGAAGATTTTTAATCACAGTTTCAATTTCAGTGCTCGTGCTTGGTCTGTTCATATTTTCTATTTCTTCCTGATTCAGTCTTGGCAGGTTGTGCATTTCTAAGAATTTGTCCATTTCTTCCAGGTTGTCCATTTTATTGGCATAGAGTTGCTTGTAGTAATCCCTCATGATCCTTTGTATTTCTGCAGTGTCAGTTGTTACTTCTCCTTTTTCATTTCTGATTCTATTGATTTGAGTCTTCTCCTTTTTTTTTTTCTTGATGAGTCTGGCTAACGGTTTATCAATTTTGTTTATCTTGTCAAAGAACCAGCTTTTAGTTTTATTGATCTTTGCTATCGTTTCCTTCATTTCTTTTTCATTTATTTCTGATCTGATTTTTATGGTTTCTTTCCTTCTGCTAACTTTAGGGGTTTTTTTGTTCTTCTTTCTCTACTTGCTTTAGTTGCAAGGTTAGGTTATTTATTTGAGATGTTTCCTGTTTCTTGAGGTAGGATAGTATTGCTATAAACTTCCCTCTTAGAACTGCTTTTGCTGCATCCCATAAATTTTGGGTCATCGTCTTTCCATTGTCATGTGTTTCTAGGTATTTTTTTATTTCCTCTTTGATTTCTTCAGTGATCACTTCGTTATTAAGTAGTGTATTGTTTAGCCTCCATGTGTTTGTATTTTTTACAGATCTTTTCCTGTAATTGATATCTAGTCTCATGGCGTTTTGGTCGGACAAGGTACTTGATACAATTTGAATTTTGTTAAATTCACCAAGGCTTTATTTGTGACCCAAGATATGATCTATCCTGGAGAATGTTCCATGATCACTTGAGAAAAATGTGTATTCTGTTGTTTTTGGACGGAATTCCTATAAATATCAATTAAGTCCATCTTGTTTAATGTATCATTTAAAGCTTGTGTTTCCTTATTTATTTTCATTTTGGATGATCAGTCTATTGGTGAAAGTGGTGTGTTATAGTCTCCTACTATGAATGTGTTACTGTCAATTTCCCTTTTTATGGCTGTTAGTATTTTCCTTATGTATTGAGGTGCTCCTATGTTGGGTACATAAATATTTACAATTGTTATATCTTCTTCTTGGATCGATCCCCTGATCATTATGTAGTGTCTTTCTTTGTCACTTGTAATAGTCTTTATTTTAAAGTCTATTTTGTCTGATATGAGAATTTCTACTCCAGCTTACTTTTGGTTTTCTTTGCATGGAATATCTTTTTCCATCCCCTTTCAGTGGGTGGTGTAGGCTTCGTGGTGGAGGGAACTAGTGCCTGTGTTCTGGTGGATGAGGCTGGATCTTGTCTTTCTATTGGGCAGGTCCACATCTGGTGGTGTGTGTTGGGGTGTCTGTGGACTTATTATGATTTTAGGCAGCCTCTCTGCTAATGGGTGGGGTTGTGTTCCTGTCTTGCTAGTTGTTTGGCATAGGATGTCCAGCACTGTAGCTTGCTGGTCGTTGAGTGAAGCTGGGTGCCGGTGTTGAGATGGAGATCTCCGGGAGATTTTCGCCATTTGATATTATGTGGAGCTGGGAGGTCTCTTGTGGACCAGTGTCCTAAAGTTGCCTCTTCCACCTCAGAGGCACAGCACTGACTGCTGGCTGCAGCACCAAGAGCCTTTCATCCACACGGCTCAGAATAAAAGGGAGAAAAAGTAGAAAGAAGGAATTACTAGAAGTAGAAAGAAAGACAGAAAGAAAGAAAGAAAGGAGGAAGGGAGGTAGGAAGGAAGGAAGAAGGGAAGTAGGGAAGGAAGGAAAAAAGAAAGCAAGAAGATAAAGTAAAATAAAATAAGATAAAATATAATAAAGTTATTAAAATAAAAAAATAATTATTAAGAGAAGAAAAAAGAAATAAAATTTAAAAAGAAAAACAAAAAACAGACTGATAGAACTCTAGGACAAATGGTGGAAGCAAAGCTATACAGACAAAATCTCACACAGAAGCATACACATACACACTCACAAAAAGCGGAAAAGGGGAAAAAATCATAAATCTTGCTCTCAAAGCCCACCTCCTTAATTTGGGATGATTCTTTGTCTATTCAGGTATTCCACAGATGCAGGGTACATCAAGTTGATTGTGGAGCTTTAATCCGCTGCTTCTGAGGCTGCTAGGGGATATTTCCCTTTCTCTTCTTTGTTCTCACAGCTCCCAGGGCCTCGGCTTTGGATTTGGCCCCGCCTCTGCGTGTAGGTCGCCAGAGGGCGTCTGTTCTTCGCTCAGACAGGAGGGGGTTAAAGGAGCAGCTGATGCGGGGGATTTGGCTCACTCAGGCCGGGGGGGGGGGGGAGAGGGAGGGGCATGGAGTGCGGAGCGAGCCTGCGGCGGAAGAGGCTGGCGTGACGTTGCACCAGCCTGAGGCACACTGTGCCTTCTCCCGGGGAAGTTGTCCCTGGATCCCAGAACCCTGGCAGTGGCGGGCTGCACAGGCTCCCCGGAAGGGGGGTGTGGACAGTGACCTGTGCTCGCACACAGGCTTCTTGGTGGCGGCAGCAGCAGCCTTAGCGTCTCATGCCCGTCTGTGGAGTCTGCGCTTTTAGCCGCGGCTTGCGCCCGTCTCTGGAGCTCCTTTAAGCAGCGCTCTTAATCCCCTCTCCTCGCGCACCAGGAAACAAAGAGGGAAGAAAAAAGTCTCTTGCCTCTCCGGCAGGTCCAGACTTTTCCCCGGACTCCCTCCTGGCTAGCCGTTGTGCACTAACCTCTTCAGGCTGTGTTCATGCCGCCAACCCCAGCCCTCTCCCTGCACTTCGACTGAAGCCCGAGCCTCAGCTCCCAGCCCCGCCCGCGCCGGCGGGTGAGCAGACAAGCCTCTCGGGCTGGTGAGTACTGGTCGGCCCTGATCCTCTGTGCGGGAGTCTCTCCGCTTTGCCCCCCGCGCCCTGTGGCTGCGCTCTCCTCCGCGGCTCCGAAGCTCCCCCCTCCGCCACCCGCAGCCTCCACCCGCGAAGGGGCTTCCTAGCGTGTGGAAACCTTTCCTCGTTCACGGCTCCCTCCCACTGGTGCGGGTCCCGTCCCTATATTTTTGTCTCTGTTTTTTCTTTATTCTTTTGCCCTCCGCAGGTACGTGGGGGGGTTTCTTGCCTTTTGGGAGGTCTGAGGTCTTCTGCCAAAGTTCAGTAGGTGTTCTGTAGGAGCTGTTCCACGTGTAGATGTATTTCTGGTGTATCTGTGTGGAGGAAGGCGATCTCCGCGTCTTACTCTTCCGCCATCTTCCCAGAAGCCCCCTTTGTGGAGTTTCTTGACAATCCTGAAGTCATAGTCGCCCAGTTTCTGTGCAGCAAAGCCCCTCAAACCCAAAGGTAATCAAGACTGGCCACTCAAGTGAGAGTACCGGATCACATTCAAAGTTCAGTTTCGTAAACATTCATTGAGTGCTTGCTGTTTTCCAGGCTCAAAGAGGATTGCAAAAATAGGTATATCCTCAGAAACATGGAGGTAATAGCAGGTGATATTCAATCTCTCTCACCTAGTGATAGTTAAACAGAGGAAATACTTTTCAATCACTTTTGTCAAACTCTGTTGAGAAAGGAAAAGATTTGCTGTGTGTTATAGATCGAATGTTTGTTACCCTCCAAAATTCATATGTCGAAGCTCTAACCCCCAAAGTAATGGTATTTAGAGATGAGGCTTTGGGGAGGTAATTTGTTTAGATGAGGTCATGAGGTTGGGGACCCTATTTTGGGATTATTCCTTCCAATAAGTGGAAGGCAGATAAGAACTCTCTTTAGCTGCCATGTGAGGACATAGTGAGAAGGTTGCTTACCTGCAAGCCAATAAGAGGACCCTAACCAGGAAACAAATCACAGGCACTCTGACCGTGACTTCCGAGTCTCCAGAGCTGTGAGAAGTAAATGTTTGCTGTTTAAGCCGACCAGTCTATGGTATTAAGTTATGGCGGTCCAGGATAATTAAAATAGTGGTTTATGGTCATTTGGGAGGAGATGATCTTTCTTTCCATTCATGTCTGCATCAAATACCTTGATTTTTTTTTTTCAAGGGCTGTTCAGTTTTCCCAGTATCTGGTTGTTTAACACATGGCTCATATTTGACTACAGGTGAGCAGCAATCTTAAACTTGCTGCCTTGAAAGTTGTGAAGGTGCATCTGAAAGATGTGCCTTGATTCCTCAGTTGTTCTAACATCTATCCCTTAGAAAGCCACGACAAAGAATGAATCCTTCTGGCCTCACTATGCAATTGCTCTTAAACAATTAAGAGTTCAGGGTGATGGTATCAAGCAATGTTGAAGTCTCTTATGAGAAATAGGTGTTTAAAGCTCATTGCTGTGTTTGTCATGAGGATTATATAAATATGACTACAATTAAAAATTCACTCATATATCCATTCATTCATTTCAAATCTTTGTTTGAATAGTTAATATGGGCCAGGCCCTGAGGTTGACATTGTATGTTGGAAATTCCTCTCTGATATCAGTTTAAACAATAATAATGTTCTCCTGAAGATTTAATATGTGCTCATATTTTGGAATTGATTGGTCTTTTCTGTGTTGATTGCTAAAAGCTTATACTCAAATCTGAGGCTCACCTCAGAACAGTCATTTTGGTCTAAGGTCATTCTGGCTTTCTTACTCTTTCTCAACTTTATTTTCTCTTTGTCTCATTTTGAAATGTTTTAACATTTTCTTATGCAAGTCACCTTGAATACATGTACAGAAGAAGTCAGAAATAATATAAATGTAAATATCAAATATACATCAAATATACATTAAAATGGAGAAAATAAATGCCAAGGCAGAAATTGAGTATATGGGTTCAACTGGTAGATCATTTTCTGGTGTTTCCTACCAAAAACATTGCTACTTCATAATCTTCTGATGTTAAAACGCAATTGAATGTAGTAAAAGAATATTTGCCAAAAACAAATGGCATGAAAAAATTACAATTTGTTTAATAAACCAGAACTGAAGTGGAATCATCATAGAAAGCATAAAATAGGTCAAGATATTTAAAAAATGATATCATTTTGTCAGTAAAATATTAAAAAATACATGTAAGCAATTTCTGAGATTCTGTAACCATATTAGACAAAAGAGAAAAGTAAAGGAAATGTTGTCTTTCACAAAAAGGAAAGTATTGCTATGCTTACTTAAAATGAAAACGTAGTACTTTCTTTGTATATTTACAGAAAAAGTCAATTGTTATCTGAAAATTGTGGTAGGTAGCCCAGAAATTGCAAGGGCAAAAATAGAGTGTAAATAAGGGGAAAATATATTGAGATTGCTTAAATAAGCTGTTAAAATCTAAAGATATAGGATATGGAAAGACTGACTAGTATAATTTTAGTCTTTAATTTCTTTGAGCACTCTTGGGGCTAATATAATACCAAGTCTTAAAAAAGTCTTGAAATTATAGCTCTAACAAAATCTGGAAAAAATGTCTAAGATCCCATTTTCAGATACCTAGTCTAGAATGATGTACTGGGAAACACACAGGGCTTAATAAAGAACAAATTCTGTCACAGTGGTAGCAGATATCTTTCTATTGACAGAATAATGGCATAGTAAATCAGGGAGAAGCATTAGATGCAATTTATCTTGACTTTAGAAAGAGTTTGATTCAGTCTTGTATGAAGTATTAATCAAGAAAAGCGGAAAAGTGTGCTGAAGACCTCACTGTTAAGTGGATCAGCATCTGGTCTACTTAGTCAATCAGAGGCACTCAGAATATAGCCATTAATAGCTCAATATGTCTAGAGCTGTGGAATACATGGAATCATATACAATTAATGCTATGATATAAATTTAGTATGAATAAAATAGAAAATAAATGGGAATTAATACCTGCCCTACTGACATAAAATACTAACATTAACATAAATAATAACCTATGTATATTTTACTTTGGTGCTATACTTTGTCAATTTCAAAAGGTCTTTGTACAATATCATTTAAAAAATCGGAAGATGGAACGATTTATCAAGTTTATCGTATAGCACAACTCTACATGAAAATGAATGGAGTGTTGAAAAGTGGCCAGATGTTATCTTGGCCAGGTAAGAGAGATCAACAACAAAAGAATGAACCAGTTTATATCCACTTGTGAATTTGGTAGATAATAACAGGAATAATCTTACCTAGCATTCACTGAGAGTTAAAACATGTTCCAGGCATCTTACATGCATTATCTCCCTGAATGTAGACAATAAGCCTATGAAGTAAGTATTATTATCAGCTATCTCCTAAACTCATAGACATCCAGATGAGCACAAGTATAAATAGAGAACTCTATTTGGAGAACTCTATTTGGTTTTGAAAGGAATTTAAGGATTATCCAATCCAGCTTCTTTTAAGGTGAAGGCAATCTGTTCTATAAACAGACTGTTGAGAACCTGCAAAGACAGGTGATAGGACATTGAGAAAAGAATCCACAGAAAAACATATAATGATAGTATTTTGTATTTTTATGTTGGAGAAGGGTCACTGACTGAAATGAAGAATGAAGGTAAAGTAGAATAAACCATTTAAAAACATTTATTAGATTTGGTGAATGGGTTAAGTATGACCTTGAACAGTTCCCGTGGCTGGGAGCAGAAGACATTTTACAGAAATTAAGGTTGTGTGCTTGTTTGTGTGTGTTGACAATTGGAGTAAAGGGCATAAACCATTTGAGGAGTCTGGTACAAAAAAATAAAATTAAAAAGTAATGAAAGGAATCAAAGAATAAAACAGAGATTGTTTTAAGACATTTTAGAAGAACTTAAATGAGGGCTTGAATGATAAAGCACAGATGAGAAATGTTTAGTAGTAGGAATCAGTGAATTTTGGTACAGCACATTCTCTTTTTTTTTTTTTGGCCATGCCATGTCGCTTGCAGGATCTTAGTTCCCCAACCAGGGATCGAACCCAGGCCCCCTAGTGGAAGTGCAGAGTCCTAACCATTGGACTGCCAGGGAATTGCCAGGCTCTTCTTGAAAGAAAGAAATGAGTTCTAGAGGCAGATAAGCTCCTCCTTAGACATGACGGATCAGACACATGCATAGAGAATGTTGACATGAAGGATGAGATCATTAGCGATAAAAACTGCATGAATGTAGATTTAATAAGAACATAGCTACTGTGGTAAGTAAGCCACAGAATTGATAAGGGGCATAGAGTATGGCTGGCAAACTTTATTTTAGCATACATATGTAGTTTATTAAGTGCTATTCCATTCTTCTAGGTGTTCATAGCATTATAGGCAAAGAGGGAAAAAGACAAAATCATTTCATAAAATAGAACATGCAGAACATTTTCAAAGGGCAATTTCTTTACTTACTAGTCCTTTAAAGAAAATCTCATACTTTCCTTATGGAATAATTTTCTTCCTCTTAAAGTGCATTCTTCAGAAGTTCCTTTAGGGAAGTTATGTAGTTAGTGAAGAGAGAGAGGAAAAAAAGGAAGCTAGGCATAAAACTGCAGATTGCATATTTTGTCTTAGTATTTGAAGATACTGTTGCACTTGTTTCTTAAAAAATATAACTGTTATTTGTGAGTTATATTTTAGCTACTTTTAATATATTCTATTAGCTTTGGACATTCTATAGTTTCTCTACATAAGGCTAGGTATATATTAGGTGGTAATTATGCATTTGGGCTTTTCTGTATGTGCTCCCTGAAACTGAACATTCTGCTCTTTCTTCAGCTATCTATTACCTTCAAATAGTATTTTTCCATTCACTCTTCTTTTTGCTACTGGGACTCCTATTATGTACATGATTTCAAGAATGCCTAATGAATCAGAAATGTTTTAAGATATCAATCTCAGTAAATAATTATTGTATACTCTGAAACTATGTCATAAAATAAAAATTGTTCACCTAGAAATGAAAATAACTTATTTATTTTTAAATTTTAGTGCCAAAAATTGTTTTGCTTCATGTCAAAATAACTGAGTTTCAGGACTCTGATCTGACTAAGTAGTCACTTGATTCAATACAAATCATTGGCTAAAAACAATATAAATATTCTGGAAATTCTTGCTGCACAAATATCTGATATTCCATGAAAAAAATAAGCATTGTGTGTGTATTTTGAGTGTAAATGGAATTTTTAATGTTAACTGTTTATTATTTTATGATATTAAATTCTGTAGTATTTAATGAATGCAACAGGGAGAGGGAGAGAGAAAGGTGCCTCTATCTATTAACAGATAAATAGACAGATAAATAGATTTACCAGCATTTTCTCCATCACTTTAATGTGATGGAAAAAACTTTCATGTACATGCATGAGTATGTATGATATAAAATCTTTCTCCTTTTAACTCTGAATGTTTAGTCTCTCTTCCTAGGATTCCCTGTGAGAATCTTTGAATAATGTTGCCCTACATTTTCACATAGCTAGGACAGCCTCTTTACCCCTCAGAGCGTGATTTCTAATAAAATGCTTGGAATCATGAGCCATATTCTGGTTTGACCCAGAAAGCTTTGACATTCAAAATCAGAGTGGTCTGAATGGCTCAGTCAAGATACAAGCCTGAATTAATTGGTGAATTTGATTATATTGACCCTTGAGGAAAGGGATAATGTATTGGACTTTTTTTTTTGAAAATGTTATCTATATAATTTAAGTGAATAATTATTAACAAAATGGCTAAAACTAAAACGTGTTCAGGTTAAATAAAGTAAGTAACCTCTTCAGCTGTTCTCATGATACAATAGAGACAACTGCTTCTGGATTGAATTGGGCTTAAAATCATTGACCAAAAAAATTTACAAATGTGTAATCACAGTTCTTAGTATAGTGCTAAGTATATAGTTATGGAATAAATGCTAAGTTGTTTTATAAGCTTTTAGTTATATATAAATTGAAATAAATAACTCAGATACAGACGTGTCATCAGCATGCCTCGTGATATTTAACATTTGTGATTATACTGAATTGCATAGATATCTTTGCTTTTCCTTCCTAGGATATTACTGAGTATACTGTTAAGGGTCTAACTTTGCTTCTTGTTCCTATACAGCACATCAGGGTCAAGAGATTTAAAGTATTATAAAGAGGTAGGATTGTAGTTCTTTGCAATTGCCAGTCATGGTTATAGATCAACATTACAATAAACTACTTGAAAATATTTTGAAGGTAAATGGTTTAAGTGTAAAAAATCATGTGATGTTTGCAAATTCTTCAAATTATATCTGTTTGGTTTTTATATAAGAATATTATTTATTTATTTATTTATTTAATCATTACATGCACACACATTCTAAATTAGTCACTGGACTTAGAGCAGATAATAAGACATTCCCCTACTTGCCTTCATGAAACTCATGTTTTAGTGATAGAACAAATTTAGCATTCATTATGCAATTAAGAATTTGATTTCAGTTCTGATAAATTCTATCCACATGGAAATATTGCTATGAAAGTGTATAACTGGAAGCTGTTCTTGAGGAAACAATATTTTAACTGAATATTTAAGGAAGAATATCAACTGAGTCCACAGAGAAAGGAGTGGATGAAAACTTGCAAGTTATAGGACACTGACTCTAAAAAAGTCCTGAGGTGGTTAAGAACATAGCATGATGGGGAAAATGAATCAAGGACATATGGCTAGTAAGGAGATTAGTGGGTGGGTATGAGGCAGTAATCATGCTGAAACATGTAGGTTAATTTAAGGATTTTATCCATTATTTAAATAATAATGGAGAATTAATGAAGACTTTGAAGCAGGAGAGTGACATACTCCTACATTTCATTGAAAAATGTCACTTTGCTGTGGAAAATGTTTTGAATGAGGGTAAGAAGAGACCTGAGAAGACTGGTTAGGAAGGTCTGCATTGGTCCAGGTGAGCTGTGGTAATTTAAACTGGGATAGACATAGTAGAGAAGCAGGAAATTGAGTTCGATAGATAGTTATGAAATGGAATGGGCAGGACTCTGTGATAGATAAAACATGGGTGATGAAGGAGAGGGGACAATCAACAATTATTCCTAGTTTTCTACTTTAAAAAACTAATATCATGGTGTAGGATGTATTTTTATTTCACAATATATACAAATATCAAAAATTACATTTTACACCTCAAACTGATATAGTGTAATATGTCAATTATACCTCAATAATAATCAAATCATAATCACCTTTTTATTATGCATTGAAAAAAAACTAATAATGTTCACTGAAATATGCAGCCCTGGAAAAGGGGCAGATTTAAAAGGTTGGGGAAGGGACTTCTCTGGTGGTCCAGTGGTTAGAACTTCGCCTTCCAGGACAGGGGGTGCAGGTTTGATCCTGGTCAGGGAGCTAAGATCCCACATGCCTCAAGGCCAAAAAACCAAAACATAAAAAAAAACAGAAGCAATATGTAACAAATTCAATAAAGACTTTAAAAATGGTCCACGTAAAAAAAAAAAAATCTTAAAAAAAATTAAAAAAAATAAAAGGTTGGAGAAGATGATGAGTTTAGATTTAGGCATGTTAAATTTGAAGGGCCTCTTCATACTCGCTAGTGTGACCAGAATAAAAAAAATCAGATAAGAACAAGTTGTGGTGAGAATGTGAAAATATCTGAACTCTCTCATATGCTACTGGTGGGAATGGAAAATGGTGCAACCAATTTGAAAAATATTCAGGCAGTTCTTCAAATGATTTCACACAGAGTTACCGTATGACCCAGTAATTCTACTCCAAGGTGTTTACCTAAGAGAAATGGAAACATGTTTACACAAAAACATGTACATGAAAGTTAATGGCGGTGCTATTCATAATAACCAAAATGTGGAAACAAACTTATTGTTCAAGTGAAAAAAGCTAAAAAATAGTGGTATATCCATACAATGGAATATTATTATTCAGCCATAAAAATGGAGTTATGATACATGTTACAACATGGACAAACCTTAAAAATATTATGCTAAGTAAAAGAAGCCAATCACAAAAGATTACATATAATATGATTCCCTTCCATGAAATATCCAGACTCTACAGAGACAAATAGTAGATTAATGGTTTTGTAGGGCTGGAGTATAGATGGAGAAATAGGAAGGTTTTAACTAAAGGGTATATGGGATGTGTTTTTGAGATGAAAACTGTTCTAAAATTAGATTGTGATGATGGTTGTTCATATATGTGAATATACGAAAATCCATTGACCTGTATACCTTAAATGGGTAAATTATATGATATGTGAATTATATATTGATGAAGCTGTTTTAAAAATTTGAGAGGTCTGTGAGTATCTCAGTTTTTGGAAGACCTCAGAGAAGAAGTCTTGACAGGAGAAATATATCTGGGGTCATTTGTGAATAGATTGTAACTGAAACTGTGGGTGGGGATGAGGAAATATGGATTAAATATGGCTAAAGACCAAACTTGCAGAAATTCTAATATACATTGCTTGGGTAGATGAGAGTGAATCAGTAGAAGAGACAAAGAAGGAGTGAAGAGACATGAAGTATAAATGTGGTCTCAAGGAAACCATTAGTGTTTTAAGAAGGAGTGTGTGTAAATAGTTTTGAATGAAATTGAGTCAAGTAGGATGTGGTATAAAAATATCCATTAGATTGAGTGGCTCAGAAGTCGTTATTACATCAGTTAGAGCCATTTTGTGCAGTGGTGGTGGAAAAGGCTGCTGATAAAGACATCAGGATTCACTGAGCAGTATGTGAAGGGGAGGATGTAATGATAGTGGCAGAAATATCTCTCCTCTGAAGTTAGGTATGATTTTAGAGGGATAAGTCAGGATGAGGAAAATTATTGTCTTTAAATTGGGAAAATTTCAGTATAATTAAATGTGGATTGGAAGGATCGCATAGAGATGTGTGTGATGAAGATCCAGGATATATAAGGGATAATCAATATTGGAAGATTCCTGAGAAGGAGATAAATGATTTCGTTTAGATCACAGGTTAAGTCTTAATCTTAAATTATAGTGCTTACATAATAGAAAGAAAAACCTGAACATAGATCGAGTGGTCATTGGTGAAACAGGGTTACACCGAGCCTGTAAATACATACATACACATTACGATTAAAAACAAAAACAATAACCTTTGTAAGGGTCATCACTAAGGATAAAATGGTAGAATACTTTCAAAAGAGGAAGTATAGGTACTCCTGTATGGCATTACAGTATATTACTATTACTTGCTATGAAATTAATTGTTTCTTATATTTATAGATTAAAGAAGCCATTAACTAGAGAGAGTTTTCTGTTTTCCTAAGAGTTTCCCAAGAGTCAGCAAAAGGCTTTAATAGTGAAGAAAATTGACTGATGGTAGTCTTTACCGATATTACAGTAGTTTACATCATAGTAAATGAAATTTCTACTAGGAATTGTCACATATAGGTAAAACTTTCCTTTTTCCCTGGTGAATTGTATTTGGTTGTTAATCTAAGGACAGCTATAATTATATGTTGATATTATATATAATTTGGTATAGATATGTTTAGGTTAACTATTTAGTATACTACATACAGTTTATTGCATAGACTGGATTTTTTGGAGGTTTGTTTTTATTTTCAAATATGTGTTCTGTATGTCTCTTTTGAAATTCCAGAGTAAAGAGAAATCTCTCATATACTACTAAAAAGTGTCTACACAGTTTCAAACTGTCAGATAATTGTAATCAGAGTGGTATCTGGAATAATTTTTGTGGAATAATTTCTGATTAATGACTCTCCATGTGGGCCTACTAGTGGTTTCAAAGACAAAACAAACCTCACAGTTTAAAAGACAAAATGTTATTTGTCAGATTTTTATCTTGAAAGCTTTTGTGGATGGGGTTACACATTTCTGGAGATAGAAATGGTTTTCCCATCTGGAGTAATTTTCAGAGGAGTTAATTAATTTTTGAAAGATATTTTCCTTTCCCCAACAATTGGTGAAACAAAAAAATAGGCTCAGGACAATTTTTATTAATTGGGTATTATGCTAGTAATGAGAACGGAATTACTTTCCCCAAATTGAGAAATAAGTCTCTAGTGAGTGCTTGAACCAATTAAACCAGACAGGAAAGACCATGTATAAAGGCTCATTATATTACATATGTACTACTTACTCAATTCAGCCTCTTGTAATCCTGTTAGTTGAAAATATCCCTCCCATTAGACAATTTATTTGTTATATCTAGTCAACATTATTATTGAAACACGAGTTAAATGCAAAGAGAATGCATTTTCAGCAAGATTTTAATGTAATTCTTTCTATGGAAGAATGAAAACCACATATATTACCTGCTACTGAGTAAATTAAAGTATAATTAGAATCTAATGGATTTGCTAAAGCATTTAATGATGAATAACATTTAATTTTGCATACTGTGAAAGGCATCATATTGATATACTTAATTTTAGTAGTGAAATGAATACACTAATATGAGGTAACATTTAAGGATTGCCATGCAAACCACCAATAGTATGATAATTCAAGGTAGATTGCATATGCCCACATGGTCTTTTTACTTATACTTCTATAATTTAGAGTGAAAACTATGATTCCTAGAGTAGAAAGTAATATAATCTACCTTAGGATACCCGGAGGTTTTATGGCAAAAACATGCTATCTAATCCTAGGTTAAAATGTTTATTAAAATCATTTAATATCTTCATTACAGGAAGCCTGAAATTATTTGTAATGCTTATTTTATTATATTTTTGTTAAAAATTATAAAAATCATTTAGTCATGAGTTATAAATGAAAAAATATATAAAATACAGAAAAGTAGGTACTGTAGGTTTGCAGTTTTGCAGTGTGAGACATTAAACATGCAAACTACTTCACAATATGTTCCACCTGACAATAAATTGAACGAGTTGATATTTTATGCTAATGAACATGAGACAATGAATGAAAAAGAGCATAGTACTTGGAAACATGTTTCTCCAATTTCATTTATTAATATTATTTTATTGGCATTTTGCTATCAGAACCTGAGCCATGCATATGATACATGCTCCATGTAAAAGGTGACCTGCGTGGAAGTTGTTGCTGTCCCAAGTGCTCAGTCAAAATTAAATGAGCATATGGTCTCTGTATGAAAAACACCTCATGGACTGTCTTATATTCTGCTTCCCCACATGTTGCTGACCTTCTTTGCTTCTGACCTTGTGAGTAATGTTTCTACCTGTGATCTTAATCTACCTAAGATCCTGTTGCTTATCATCACTCTTTTGTGTTGTGAACTTTGGATTCTACCACGAACATATTTCAGATTTTACAATGCCATGAGCAAATATCACATTTAACTTAGCTGTAGCCAGGATGTTATGTCTTGATCAAGACTTTGTGAAGGATTTTAGCCCTGTGACACATACCTGGACACCAAGTGGATCAGTAATTTAACTAAGGCATATCAATGATGAATGGCCAGGAGTTAGAATCCACTAAGAGATGTGGAAAAAACACTCAGGTAGCCTAGAGATTTATTTTTCCCAGCCCTGATACCAACTTTAGCAAAGTAAAAACTGATGATTTTCAGCAACTTTCAAGAAATATTTGTGGTTCGACATCAACAAGTTGTAGTTTGGCTTTCTTTATGTGTTTACTTCATAAATACATACTGGGTCTATATTATGAAGAAGGTTCTATGGTGGTTTCCAAATAATATGCCATACTTCAGGCCCAGAAAATATGGCTTAGATATGATTTTCCCTGCCCTTCCCTGTAAAGTACAATTATAAGGCCTGGAAACAATGTAAGAGGCAATCAAATGAGATTTCTGAATGACATAAAAAGAAGATAGGAAACATTAGGTACCACGAACTAGAGGAACAACACAGCAGCAGAGTGCCTTCCAGCTCAATAAGGTGACCTAAACCCGGCCTTGTCTGCTCTTCAACCTAGCAAGAGAAGGCAACCCAGATAGGCTCACTTCTGTCTCAGATCTCTTAGGAGTACTGTTAACAGTACCAGACAAACCTGGCAACACCAGCAAGGGGAATCATGTGGGAGTAACAAGCAGTTGGGGAAGAAACTCTCACTCTTCACCAGGACTGGCACTCCCTTTCCCTCCTGAGATAAACCAAGCGCCTGGGCAAT
>NW_006790551.1:228746-259429 GCF_000442215.2 Lipotes vexillifer
CCAAGCGGCTGGGCAATGTCCGCTATGGGAATTCCAGCCCAAGATGCACCCAGACTAGGAAGCCTCTTGTTCCCATTCGCCTTAGAGCACTCTTCCTTCAACCAAAGATACCAGGCAACTGGGTGGCAAGAGTAAGGGGAATCCAGCCAGAAAAAAAAAAAAAAAAAAAAAAAAAAAAAGAAAAGAAAGGTCCAGCATGGGAAACCTCTTTGTCTCAATGGGATGATAATTTTCTTCCCCTTCTTAGAGGTTGTATGGCCTGGGGAAGCTCTTTCTGTTCTTTCAGACAGCACTAGAAGTAATGGATGTCCCAGAGACACCAAATAAATCAAGCAGACCAAAAGAGCCCCAGAGGCTCTGAAAATTAAGCTGTCATTTGAACAACAGTACACAAAAGTAGACCAGGACAGTCATGCTATATCTAAATAAAGTGACTTTCTTCTAATATAAAAGATTTAAATAGGAATCAGAAACTGCTGACATAATGGACAAGGTGTCCAAGATACATTGAAAATCACCCATTATACCAAGAACCAGGAAAATCACATGTGAATGAGGAGAGATAATCAATTAAATAGGATGTTGAAATTATCTGACAATAGTTTTAAAGCAGCCATCATAAAGGAGTCAAAAAGCAGTGACAAATTATCTTGAAAAAATAATTGAAAAACTTATGAAAATAATAAAAGTTATTAAAAAAACATGAAAGTAATATAACTAAAAAAATACAATAATATAAATAAAAAACTTGCCAGATGGGCTTAATAGTAGAGTGGCAGTGAAGTGGCACTGACTCTTTACAAAAGTAGAGAGGCAACTAACTGATAGAAGAGGACAGAAAAATGAATTTAATCATTTAATCAGAAGAATAAAGGAAAACTAGATTTAAAGAAAAGAACAGGGCATTAGGGACAAAAACAAAAGATCCAACATTTCACTATCAGCATTCAAGAAGGAAAGGAGAAAATAAGTGAGGTTGAAAAATTATTACAGCAATAGTTACCGACCACTTCCAAAATCTGGTGAGAGACATAAACCTACAGATTCAAGAAACTGAGAAGACCCTAAATAGAACAAGCACAAAACACCAAGAATCATTACACTTAAGCTTTGAAGAACTAAACACAAAGAAAAAAAAAATGGAAAAAAGCCAGAAGGAAATAACACAGTGGCTACAGTAGAAAACTAGTTTGAATTAGCACAGATTTCTCATCTAAAATCATGGAAGCCAGAAGAAAGTGGCATATTTTTCAAGTGCTGAAAGAAAAGAATTATTTGTTGTCAATTCTATATCCATGTGGTATATGGAAAGGAAATCCAGAAAAGAGGGGATATATGTATATGTATAGCTGATTCATTTTGCTGTACAGTAGAAACTAACACAACATTGTAAAGCAACTATACTCCAATAAAAATTACTTTAAAAAATACTATATCCAGAAAAAACTCTCCTTCATGAATGGAGAAATAAAGAATAAAGAAAGACTAAATATTTAGTTAAATTAAAAAAAAAGCCAATAAAATGATTTCCTATTGACATGTCTAAGTATTTTATTATTTATTTATTTGCTGTGCCGTGCAACTTATGGGATCTTAGTTCCCTGACCAGGGATTGAACCTGGGCCCTTGGCAGTGAAAGCACTGAGTCCTAACCACTAGACCACCAGGGAATTCCCAATATGTCTAGGTATTTGAAAGGAGCTTTTTCTTTCTTGGAGTAAAGACAATAGGACTGGTCATACTCTTTTTTTTTTTTTTTTTTTAAGACATATTTCTAATGACTCTGGTCAAGCTGAAATCTTTGTTTTCTTTAGTTTTGAGAAACTAGACCTAAAAATCTGTCATATAAGATAACTTTAGTTTCTACTAGTATGTTTCAGTAAGAGAGCGTTCTATGTCCCTGTATATGATCACTGGTAAACAACAGCAGTAAGAACATTAAAACTAATATTCATAATGATGATAATGACAGCTATATGCTATATACATAACATAAAAGAGAATGTATTATAGAAGTGTTGGGTAGAGTAATATCTCTTTCATCCATGTTAACTGGATGATGGTCTTTGAATGTTCGATGAATTTTGCAAGTTGGAAATTATAAATGAAATAGAAATCCAGGTAGAGTGAAATCTGAGGAAAACTGGATTTGAGGTATAGTGATTTATATAGGTTATTTAGTCTGAAGTGAATATTACAAAAGAAGAAGTGGTCAAAGTTAAGATTGAAGTGGAGAGAGGATATTAAAAATCAAGACCTGATCGTTTATAATTTAGAGAATGCCTAACTATTGAACAATCATGAGTAGAAGAGTGACATAATCTTTATGGTATTTTAGGAAGATTACCTAGGCATAAATATGAAGCAGGAAAATAAATAAGAATTTCTAGCAGGTTGGATAGAAGCTATTAGAAAAGTTACAGAATAGTCCATGGCTTGTAAAGATTCTCTGAAGGGGAGAATGAAAGATGCACATGAGGGCTGTTGTGGTGGTTGATTCTGACTATTCAGGGGTTTTTATTAAGAGAAACAGAGAGGTAATTCTTATGATTGACTCCTGGGTTTTAAATCTTAATGGATGATGAGAGTGCTATCAGAAACAGGTAGTGCAGAGTTTGTTTTGGGAAGAAAATGAGTTTGCTTTTAGCTGTGCATTGGAGATACCTACAGTATATTCAGCTAGCATTGTCTGTGGCAGGGTTTCTCAACTTTGGCATTATTGACATGCAAGCTGCAGTATTCTTTGTTGTTGAGGTCTGTCATGTACATTGTAGGATGTTTAACAAGACCTCTGGCCTTAATCCAATAGATGCCAATAGCACTCTTCCCCTTGTTGTCCAGTTGTGGTAACCCAAAATGCCTCCACACATGGCCAAACGTTCCCTGAGGAGCAAAATCCACTGCACTTGAGAAACCCTGGTCTAGGAGGGATGTTGGCAATTTATGATTCAGTCTTATCAGTGACTGGATACATCAGAGTAAATTGCTTAGTATTTGCTGATGATATGTAAACCTTTCACTGATACTTACTTTTCAACATTGGCCTTGAAATATTTGAGTTCAATAATTTAAAATTTGGGCCATTCAGTAATTTTCCCCATAGGTACATGTTCAAATGAAAATACACTTTTTAAAAAGATAAACTAGGTAAGATTGAATGGCTCATAAACTCTAAAATAAAAAGGTAATTAACTTTAAGAAATCACTCCAGATCAGAGAAGAAAAAATATATTTGACAACCTAATTTCAAAACTTAAAAAGTTCAAGAAAATGCAAATATCTGGGACATTTTCATGTCCTAACTTTAAGGTAGTTTGCATAAAAGTATATTCCTAAAATAATTTAAATATTCCCTTTTTGGTAGCTCTTAAGGTAAAGGAAAATTATAATAATGCAATGTAGACAATATTTAAACCACAATTTAAAAAAAATTACTTTGTACATAACTTCTTTCCATAACTTCTGTTTTGCTTACCATTATTTATTATGAGAGAAAAATTGTTTCTCCCCGAAAGATAATTAATGTATTCTGAATTCATGTTACCTGAGCTGTCATGCATTTGAAGTATTTATAGCTTTAGATTTATGAAATGTGGAAATACATTTCAAAGGAAAAAAGCTTGTATAAACATTCAACATTGTTAAGCTTTCATAATTAAGGCACAATACCATTATACATTTTAAATAAATGGACTGAATTTTATAAAGTGTGTTACAATGAATACTGGCATATTTAAAATATTGAATTTGGGAACATTTTCTAAGGAGACAAAGGATCGAAGCTTCTTTCATAATCCCTTGGGGTTCTGCTGGTCAGTGGAACAATAGCCTCACAGTTCTACCAAAAAAAGGGGAGGGTGGAAACTACTTTAAGCTAAATCCTCCTTTCAAAGTTACATGGTGTAAATTAGTATATTAGCAGCTCTGAGAAGTTAACAATAAAGGAATCTGTTTAACTTTGCTCAGTACAGTTTGTTGAATTCTTTACACACAACTCTAAGATTCTGATGCACTAATATTATACGTATATACAGACATACATATACATACCTACCTACCTACTTGGCATCTAGTTGTGTGTTATTCCTCTTATATCTCTTTACATAGAAAGTATTGCCTCTTATAGTGCTCTGCAATTAGTGAATGCTCTGTTACTGATGGTTTTTCATGATAACTGAAAGCAATTACCAAATGCCCTTACCGTTTTGTATTTAATATATCTGTTTGTATTTCCTCAATAGACAATGAACTTTTTCATAGTAGGAGTCATCTCTTATTCACCTTTTTTTTAAACCACTCTACCTCATAAGTGCATGTGGTAAAGTATTATTCAGACATAAAAATATCTATAGCTGCCACAGAGAATTCAAAAAGCATCTTTACCTCACCAGTGACAAAAGATTTCCAAGGTCTTTCATTTTTTCAGTAGATTGGAAGACTGGTAGATTGAAGCATATTATCTTTTTTATGCAAGTGGAAGACTAAAGACACTCAAAATTACTATTTTAAAAAAATATATTTATTTTTTATTTGTTTTACTTTTGGCTGCGTTGGGTCTTCTTTGCTGTGCACGGGCTTTCTCTAGTTGCGGCGAGCGGGGGCTGCTCTTCATTGCAGTGCATGGGTTTCTCGTCGTGGTGGCTTCTCTTGTTGCAGAGCACGGGCTCTAGGCGCACGGGCTTCAGTAGTTGTGGCATGTGGGCTCTAGGCGCAGGCTCAGTAGTCGTGGCGCACGGGCTTAGTTGCTCCACAGCATAGTTGTGGCAGTGGGCTCTAGGCGCAGGCTCAGTAGTCGTGGCGCACGGGCTTAGTTGCTCCACAGCATGTGCGATCTTCCTGGACCAGGGTTCGAACCCATGTTCCCTGCATTGGCAGGCGTATTCTTAACCTCTGTGCCACCAGGGAAGCCCAAAACAGTCAAAGTTATTACATTAGGGAATGGTGGTGAAGATAGCACAAAAGTGTGTGTGAGTGTATGTGCTTGTGTGTGTTTTCTTGGTGCTATCACTCAACAAATTGCTCAATCTTGGCTGACATCAGTATCATTATTAGTATTATTTTTAACGTTTTTACTGTTGTTTACCAGTGATCACATACAGGGTCATAGAACTCTCTCCTACTGAAGCATACTAGTAGAAACTAAAGTTATCTAATATGATAGATTTTTAGGTCTAGTTTCTCAAAACTAAAGAAAACAAAAGATTTCAACTTGACCAGAGTCATTTGGAATATCAGCCCTAAAAAAAATGAATACACCAGTCCTATAGTCTTTACTCCAAAAGAGAAAATCTCCTTTAAAATACTTAGATACATGAATAGAAAGTCATATTATTGACTTACATTTTTAAAAATTTTAATGAAATATTCAATCAAAGAACAGTATAAAATGTTCATCTAGGAAAGAAAAGTAGTAAATTCACTAGTAATGGACTTAAAAATTAATAAACTTATTACAACAATGATATATCTATAGACATATAATGTTTTCAATGAGGTTATAAACTATAACATTCAAAGCCAATGCTAACAGAGTAATTAATTGCTTTTATAACACAGAATTTTGTATTTGTCAGTATCATGTTTCTGCATTTGCAGTTTTCATGTTACTTTAGTTGCAGTTTCATATTTATTTCTATAAACACGTATTTCAAGTAGTGGGTGGAAATTAAGGCAGCCAGATGGCTCAATGAGCTAAATGAAAGAATAGAAACTCAAAGATACAAATTCCTTGTTTTGTCTGTCTTCTGCATAACCTGAGATATAGGAGGATGACCTTAGTTTTGTTGGTTCCTGTTAGGTAACTTTTCTAAGTACAGGGTTTCTCCATGAAATCACTGTAGTTATTTAATAAATATTATAGATAAAAATGGTGTCCGCTCTATATATTTTAAAGAGAGTAATCATGAGTCATAGATCTACATGTAGATGACCCAGCACATCACCAACATCATTTAAACACCTCTATTTATGCGATTCCAAATTTTCCATTCAGTTCAGAATAAAATTATGTAAACCTGCACAGGTGCAGAAGCAGTTGGTAGCACCAGGTTGCAAATTAGCAGGCCAAAAAGGGCAGGACCAAGAAAGTATAAACATGGATTTCTCAGAAGCAGTTTCCATCCAGGAGAAATGAGAACAGACACAGAAAGAGGCAGATTCCATGGCAGATTGCATGGAAAGCTATAAAAGACTATCATTACCCTTGAGATATATAGAATGTCTTTAAAGTTCAAGGCTAGGGCTTTACTCTTACTTCAGTGCACAGTTGTAGGCAAGGCTCTTAAATTTGGGGGGCTTCTGTTTCTTTTTCTGCAAAACAGTTAAGAAGATACATGATTCAGCGGATTGGTGTGAGATTTTTAATGAGATAACATACTTGATGGAGCTGGGACATAAGTTCTTAGAATATCAACTCAGTGGATATATTTACATGCCAGATACTCTGCTAGATGATGGGACACAATACTGAATATCTCTCTCTCCTTATTCTTTAGCAGAATAATTCCTGGGTTTTAGCTGGGTTTATAGCCTCTAGGAAGACAGAGAGCCTTTCTTTGTCTCTTGCTCCTTCTGCTAATAGGAATGTGAACATGATAGCTGGAGCTCACGTAGCCATATTGGACCTTTAAGTGTATTATATGTACTGAGAATGGCAAAGCAGCAAGATAAAAAGAGACTTGGTCCCTGCAACCTTTGAGAAGCCACTATACCAGTCACGCACAAATATGACATGAAAGTATTCTAAAACGTGGAAGAAAAATACACTACCGTTTTAAAATAGTCTGTGTTTTCTCTCACTGTTGCTAAAACCCACCTTACTTGAGGCCGTGAAACAGACAGAAACACCCCTCTCCTCATGGAGCACATCTGATGAAGAAAAAAGGAAATAGAATAATTCATCTGACCTATTTCTAGAGCCCACACTTCTCTATGGTCTGGAGACCTGTATTAGATCCTGTACCGATGGTTAATAAGGCTTTTTCCAGGACCCATTAGAAGTCCCTTTGAAACCAAATGTTTCAGAACGGGACCTCTGAGATTTTGAAATTTTCACAAGAGGCCAGTCTCAAGCCCCACACAACATGACTCTCTGCTGCCTCCCTGGGTCTCTGAGTGAATGGACTTTTGCAGTTCATTCTACAAAATACCATAGATTATCTGTTCAATGTGATAATAGTATAGTGTATGCAAGGACTGGTGGTACTTAAAGCTGTGAAAAGTAATTTTGGATCAAACTGTGAAATGCTGTGTATTCTTTTAAGAAGTTTAAGGAGTAGGCAGAAATTAGTTATGTTGGTAAGTGAGTTTCAGAATGCTTTATTAATTGAGCACAAATAATATGAAATGGGACAGGAGTGGGGTTGCAAGAAGCAAATAAAGAGGCGGGTACAGTGGCTTCTCAGTGCCACCTTTGATGGATCTCTTTCCCTTGATTTTATAAGGGTCAACCACCAAAACGAACTTCTAGAAGAAAACAAATATATGAAAAGTAATAATCGACTTCGCAGATAGTCATTGTAGTTAATTCCAGGAATGAAAACAGTACCTAATAAATACTAGATAGGTTGTTCCATCGAACCATAAAAACATACCAACAAGTAAACACAAACCAGTAATCTTTCAATATGGAAAAAGTAATGATAAAAGCAATTAGATGACTAGAAACTAAAGGAGAAAGCAATCACCAAACATCTAAGTCAAAGCTTATATTGAAAGCTTTAAAAGAGACACGAGCTTTGTAGGACGTGGGTGAGGTAGTGATTTGCTCAAATTTTAGGCCATCAATTTCTTGATGCAGATGACAGATTTCTGAGCCCAGCCATCAAAGGAATCCATGTCTTCATTCAGAAAAGGACAAATTGCTCAAAAAGTCTTTCTGAACCTTGATTTTATACTCTAAGGCCTAGAAAGAGAAAGGATGTTATGACTAATTCTCTTTTTAAAAATTTCTAAAATGATGATGGAGGTAGGTACCCAAATATTAAAAATAAAACAGCAACAACAAACAACTATTCAATGTAAGATTTCCAATTGCTTCTCAACCTGATTTTGTGCTTCTTTCCCCCTCACTTACTCTTCTCAATCCATTTTTCTTTCACTTTTTCAAATCTGCAAAGCTCTTTCTCAACTTACAGCTTTGCACTCTGCTCAGAATGGTTCACTGTTCACTCTGCTCAGAATGGTTCTTTCTCTGATTCTTTCCTTCATTGCCTCATCTCTTCACTGAAGCTTTTTTAAAAATTTTTTTAAAATTTTTAATTTTTTTCGGTACGCGGGCCTCTCACTGCTGTGGCCTCTCCCGTTGCGGAGCACAGGCTCCAGATGTGCAGGCTCAGCGGCCATGGCTCACGGGCCCAGCCGCTCCGCAGCATGTGGGATCTTCCCGGACTGGGGCACGAACCCATGTCCCCTGCATCGGCAGGCGGACTCTCAACCACTGCGCCACCAGGGAAGCCCTTCACTGAAGCTTTAACTCACCTTAGCATTAGCTCATTTCCATACCTCTATTTTTCTATGCTATCTCTCATTCTCCTTTATTGCCCCAATTTTTTTTTCCTTCCTCATAGATAGGAATATTATCTTAATATCATAATATTCTGTGTGTTGTCTTCTCTTCATGTGATTTTCTGTTTCTCTCAGCACTGCATACTCAGGACCTAGCACAGTCTGCTGCAGACAGTAGCCTCCTGATGATATTGGGTGAATAGTGAATAAATAAAACTCACTACATTTCTTCCTTGCTTAGCTTGCCTTAAAATATATTTTCTAGACTACAAAACCATTTAGTATATAGTCAGGAAGAGGACTTCCTGTAAAAAAATATATTAATTCTATTGGAAAACTGTCATTATGATGATCCTAAGGTGCTATGCAGCAGTCAGTATCTTTTTCTCTTTTTTGAAGAAACTAATAATACAACACTTTTTTCTTAAAATAATGAAAAAGTGTAAAATTTATTTCCAAAAATGTAGTACAGTCTGCCCCTGAACACAGATTAGACCACCCTTCCTAACCCTCCACAGTTGTCAAGGGTCAACTGTATTCTCTTTAAAGAATGCCTACAAAGCATCCTATTTACAATTTGACACTAATACAATTTATTTCTAAATAGTGAGGTAAATGGTTTATTTTCTTTTTTGATTTCTTGACTTCAAATAAACCTGTAGGCAGGTGAGTGAAATAATATTCTGAAAATAATTTTCTATCAAAATGAATTTAGTATGTTCACTCTATAGATCAAGTGATTTTCATGCAAGTTAAATACATATTTCTAGTAATGTAGCTAATAAAATCAGATTCAAGGAAAATGTATGTGGTTGATAAATGTTATTAGAGAAATTAAAGTGACCATATAACATTCATAATTTTTCTTTAATGTTGAAAATTGGTATAGGTGAAAATTGATTTTATATACTACATACATGATGATAAATGTGATATAAACAAGCCAGTTGGAAAAGTATTCTAAAATTTCTTTCTTGGGGAGATCCTCTTATAGCTATCATTCCACAAAATTCTTTAATTTGGGATAATGGAATCATCTAGAGAACTAGATGTTTAAAGAAATCACTACATTTCCAGAAATGTTTGAGTAATGCCCTTTCATGTTTCTTTCTCTTTAAAGATGATGATTCATGCTAACTGCATGATTGAAAGAGGGAAATTTTGTACCACCAAGTCTTTGGAAAGCAATAATTCCTCTGGCATACTTAACAAAATGCTTTGTTTTGAAGGTAATGAGGACATTACAAGCTGTTTGGGTCTTTTGTCTAAAAATTCCCACCAGAGGCTCTTTTAAGCCACTGTGGTTTTCAGTGCCTGATTCCTGCAGAGCCCAAGTCTGGTTTTGCTGTGGCGTCAGCTGTTACTCATGCTTGTTGTGGCCTGTGTGCCATTCGTGGGAAAATACTCAAAGTTGTGAGAAATCCACTCACTTTAGGTGCTCTCCCTTGGGGGCATAGTTTTGATCATCTTTTCAAACTGAGATTCTTCCTTGTGAAATTCTGAACACAGCAACATATGTTAACTTGCCTTGCCCTGACCTGAACAGAAGTGAAACAGAGCTAATAACTGGCATATGGTAATTATAGGAAAGCCCACATTAAATGAATAGTATGAGATATCATTACACTTTTTAAATTTTAAGAAGGAAAATAATGTTCCATCAGGAAAATTATAGGAGTGTTTTGACTGAGGTGACAAAGTTTAGTCTTAAATAATGAACCATAAGGGACAACTGGCTTGAACAAGGAATTCCTTTTTCTTAAACATGTCACTGCCCTGCAATTAGAAAAAGATGATATATCGGGGGGGAAACATTTCAGTGACATTGCCTTACCTATTGTACATTTGTCCAGCTGAGTTTATGACTTGAGCACAGGTAAGAGCCAATGGATTTTTTGAAAAACTGCTGGAGAACATAGAAGAAAATTACCTGAATTCTGAGCCTAAAGTCTTGAAAATAATTAGAAAGACCTATGCCATGGCTACAAAAATAGAAATAACTTGGTCTAGAATATAGGAATGGGATGGTCAATTAAATATTATATAGGATTTCCAAAGAAGACAAGAAACATAGATGAGAAATTATTTTTTCTGTGTATGTGTGCATAAAAGCTCAACTAAAATGAAAGATGCTAAGAATTAACTAAACATCTTCTAGGAGGCTGGGATGACTAAATATATACAGGAGAAGGGATATGGGATCATTCTGGCAATATAGCTTTAACTTTTTTATTATTAAAACTCTTAATACATAAGAAAAAGTAGAGCAGACAGTGTAAAAAACTTCCTTGTGCTCATGATCTAGGTTCAAATGTTGTTAATACTTGGCCAATCTTGTTTCATCTATACCACTTTCCACATAGCCCTACCTGTCCCCATATACTTTTTGACTTTTTTTAATCAGGGTAATATGATTCCAGTGACAACATTTCATTTTGGTGCTTGTCTTCTTAACAAAGGATAAGTTAGATGCATTCAATACTATAAAAAGATTTGGCATTGGGAAAACAGTATTAAAAATGCCTTTTAAATGACTTTAAATACATAGTAATAAACATAATTATGCTCTTAAGATAACTTAATGGTCTAGCACCTGCTTTGTGAACTTTTCTACTCTAATTTGAAGCTTATATGTTGGATAGCCCTTACTCTTACAAGCCTTCTGAGGAATCCTTAATAGGATTCTTCATGTATATTTTAAGTCTAGGGACAAGAAATGACCCACTTTCAAACCCTAACTTTAAATCTCAAATTGCATAGAAGATTTTTGATATTTCTCGCATTTAGTAAGTTGTACAAAAGATAAAGTGAAATTCCAAATGCCAGGAAGAAGGCTAAATACAAAAACATGTTGACTGATTGATTTTAAATAAGTTAATGAATCCATTATGCTATTCCAACCTCATTATTATTGTGATCTTCACACTCATGGAATATATATTTGTTGAAGACTGTGGATGGGTCAGTGAAAGAAAAAAGAGACAAAAAAACAACACATGTGAAGCCAGTAGCTAGTCACTTTGGCTTAATTTATTAACATGAGAATTGCTTCCAACCAGGAAAAAAAAAAATTGAAGCCCATTGTTTATTCAAGATATTACTTGATTCTTTGTGAGAAGCTCTAGAAGTATCCATAGAAATCATTCTTGGTTCCACTTCCATTGAGGTAATTTTATACCAGAAAGTGATTAAAATGGAAAGAGGAGAAAAATACTGGCTTAAACTTTATAGTGATGTTGGACATGTTTTACTTATGTAGCTGAGTAGATAAACAGTATCTTGCAAAAACACAAATGTGCAGTGTGATAGATTTTTCAGTAACATAGATGAAAAACATACTAGTGTGATCCTATTCAATGACAAGTGAAATTTTGTAATATGTAAATATTATGCTTAACTTGCCATATAGAACATTATAATCATCTTAATGGTTTTATAAGAAACCTTAACAAATAAAGAACAATTGCTTATTTCATAATTAATACTAAAATTTATGATTGCATTACCCAAAATGCCTTAAAGATAAACATTAAAACTGTTTATAGTGGTTTCAAAACCAAAGAATTATTTAGTTCCTGTAGTAATCATAAGAATAGGAAAGGGTTTGGAAGGGAAAACTGTCTCAGATGAAGGACAACCAAGGAGAGCCTGCACTTGGATTAAGCTTCAGGCACAGACTGCAAATGGGATTTATGATGAAGAAATTAGAAGCAAAACATGTCTGAAGGTATTGTTTACCCTTTACTGCAGGTGGCATCCTCTGTAGCTTTGGGCTTTCGGAGAAAAAAAAATGTCTTAGTTTAATTTCAATAGTATGATAAAGAGAAATTAGTAGAGCAGAAGACAGAAGAATATTGGGAGGAGATGGGGCTGCATGAACAGAAAGAGAAAGAATTGGATGAGTATAAAGAAAGCCATAGGGAAAGGAGCTGATGGAAGAAACTTCGGGCTTTGGCACTAACTAGCCATGTGACTTTGGATTCATTATTTATCAACACCAAAATAGTTTAGTCTCCAAAAACGGAGTCCAAAAGCTGCCTCCCAACAGTTCTATCATTAAATTAGACCACTTGTGTAAAGTACCTGTATGTAGTAGATTTCCAACAAATAGTAACTGATTATTATATACTGATTATTAGATATATATATATTCCAATATAAAACACTTTTGCATTTTAAAATAACTTTAGAGTTAACTAATGAGCCGTAAGGGAAATCAGTCTCATTCATTTTTAATAATAATTCATGATTATGAATTGTGTGTTTATAACATAGAGTAAGGAAACTTCATGATTTTGAGCTTTTAATTATAGATAGATAGTTTCATGTGATGATTATATGAGTAATGCTCCAAAATTATTTGGCATCGATTATTTAGATATTTACTCTTCAGTTTAATTTGAGAATTTATACATGCTCTTAGGATAGAATTCCGTAAGTAAGAAATTTCCTTTCCACAAACATAACTACATAAGCCATTGGTGTACTACTAGGGAATGACATAAAATATATCCATTTTTGTAAGTTGATTCTGAATCTCCAAATATCAAAATCCATATAGTTTCCTTTCCTAATCATTACTACTTTAACCTTACATAATTCTGGAATAAAGATGAGGGAAATGTTCTCTTTCCCATATAGCCTGCATTCAGATAACACAATTGGAGTGCTCAGTTGCTATGGTGAGCATCACACTAGAAGTACCTTTATAGGAAGTACAATATAAGATCACCTAGCCTCTCAGCAGAATTATGAAAATTTCTCAGAACCAGCAAGTACATTAGTGATCAGGCTATGAGAACAATGCCTATAGTAAGCATATATTTAGGATTTTGCTCTGTGAATCTCTGGATTCATTGCAGTGTACAGGTCTCCAAGGAGGAAGTGTTGTTTAAACAATGGTTCTTTGTTTCACCATCTTAGGTGTTTTGTTTTCTTATTTTCTTACTCTGCTTTGAATGTTCACTTGAGCAAACAGCACAATAGCTGGAGAGGAACGGTCTTGGTCTTTGAGCTAGCTTAGTTTTAATAGTTTTGCTCTCTCAAGTGCTGAAGCCATTCTGACTGGCTCTTGTGAGTTCTTGGCAATGATTTAGTTTGCTGCTTGAGTCTTCAGCACCATGGCTGCCTGCTGACAGGGGCTGCATGGCTGGGTTTAGTTACTCTGTCCTAGTAGCATTGCCACGTGGAGGCCAGAAAGAATGTTTATATGGCCTAAAGATGCCAACTCATCCTGCATGTCTCTGGACATCTATTTTAAATAAAAATGCACTAAAATATAAAAGTGCAAGTGAGAAGAGGAGCAGGGTGTGCATATGGGTGTATGGGAAAACATGAGGGGTGTAGTCGCTAAATTACCACAGAAGAATGATCTCTTTTTTATCTTAAACTGGAAGATATGCCACGATATGTTTATTAGGAAGTTCATGCTGAGGCATATTTTGCTTTGAAGATCATAAAAGGACTCCACTGAGAATTGCAAAGCAGATTATATGAGGATTTCAAAAGGTTATACAATAAAATCTGGGAAAGTGTCCTAATCATTCCCTTAATGACTCACAATATTCAGCCTCTCCCTTCCTTTCTCATTGTTGCTAGTGTTCATTTTATGTAAAAACTTCAACTGGAACTAACTAGGACATCTTTAGGGTAATGTTAGTTTCTAGGCAATAGTAATTTTCAATTAAAATTGCACAGTGTACCAGTGGATTGAAAGTCAGATACAAGGATGCCATATTATGGGCTTTTTGGTTTTTCTAATCAGCCCCCCACCCCATGCCTTTCACAAAATTGACAACAAGTTTCTGGCTCGTTTTTGGTTTTATGCCACAGTGCTTATCTGTTCTCCATTTCTCTCTGTAGAGAGGAGACAAAAATCTCCCTAAGACTTAGGCTCAGGTCTCCTCAGGCTATAGTGAGGCCTGCACAGCTCAAGATAAGAGAAGAAAGCACTTCAAACAGCTAGGAATTAATCAGCCAGCCTGGCTTCAAGCTCAGTGTTATAACTGAGCAGTTCCTTCTCAGAAGCTCACTTACGTTAACTGAAATTAAATGAGACATTTAATTCTTGTGTATAAAAGGCTCTTGAAGCACAGTTTAAACCAGTTACTTTGCGATGTCATGAAGCAAAGGGGCTAATTGAGCTCATTGCAAAGGGAAGGGCCCTGGGTTTGTATCAAAGAGAGAGTGGACTGGCCTTTGAAACAATTTTCTTATGTCTTATTCATACCTTTATAGCATTACATTTTGTACCATCCATTATCATTTAACCAGAATGTTCAACCTCTCCTCTTGTTTCAGTGTTATTTGTAATAGAGGGAGCTCTTTAGGGAATACACATGATAGTTTAATTGTTCTGTGAACTAGTGTAACTTAAGACCTTTCTCATTGTACCTCAGAACTGCATTTCTACATCGAGCAACAGGATTACTTATCGCGTCAACTGATTCTGGAAAACAGGCTTTTGTTATATTGATGGATTTTGATAAAGGGCTCAAAAACAAAATAAACACAATAAACCAAAGTATTTCTCTGACAGTTCTCAAGTTTTCTAATTAGACATTTTATTTTCACTAGCAACAAAATTGTGTGTATGTATATTTCCTTCATATATTTCTATTGGAATTAATTATTTAAAAAAATTTTATATAAGTGCAATATTAAATTTCATTTTCAGATTTCAAGGACATATTTACACAAAATAGAGGACTACTAATTCCCAAAGTTTGAGATGGTCTTGAATCAGTTTATTAAAAAATGTTGTGTATTTCCTAATTAAATGATTAGCCAATCAGAATAGTCAATGTATACTAATGATATGGCTAAAAGTAAAGTCCCAAATGGGTTTAAATCTATGACTCTAAACTCAGAATCATCTGTTGTAATGATTATATCATTTGCTCTACATATCAGATGCTAGCCCATTAGCTTAGTCAAAGATATTGAAATTTTTTTTTTCCATAGGCTGTTAGTAAAGCAAATAAAACATTTCTCTAAGTTACTGACAAGTTCTAAATGGATTTATTCATTGGACACAGTGATCCTTCAGCTAAGCTCTAGCCATGCAGAGACAAACATTTAGCAGCCTTTGGATATCTCTAGTGTTGATTCAAATATGGTCCTTCATGAAGGTTAAAGTTATTCAATACATTCAAAATATATTTTGTGTCTGGCTAACTCAGTAATAGCAGTTTAATTGTGACTCATTTAGTCATTTTTATGAAAATACAACTGGTCTTAATAAAAAGCAAATTGAAAATCCATAACACTTTGCAAAGTGCTGGTCAAGTTTTTCTTAAATACAGTTTTATATGGAGAAATGTTGCTAAATAGATGGCCAATACAGAAGGATTTAAATAGGAAAGAGAATTATGATTCAGTAACTTACTAGTGTTCCACATTAATTGAGAGTACATTGATAGAAGATGCTGACCAATCCACATGGACACATTGTGTCTAGACTTTAACTTAAATGACCTGGGTATCACTGTGTGTAATACAAAAATTGGGAAATAGTCCAAATATTTATCAACAGGAGAAGGGATAATTAAAAGGTCATGTATTCATACAGTAGAATATTATATAGTGAAAATAAAAAAAAAACATACTATAATATCATATTATATTGGAAGAATTTCAAAAATTTTTGTTGAAGGATAAAAGCAAGTTACACTTTTGTACACATAGTATGATCCCATATCTATAGACATCAAAACCAGATGAAATTTAGGAATATATTTTATAGAGATCCATACAAACATGTTAAACGAAATAGAAAAGCAAGATAGTAATAGAAAATACATCTAAAGCACTTAGTATATGCCAGATACTTTAGAAAAATACAATATGTATTTTTACTATTGTGATTCACATTTAAAGATGGGAAATGCTATACAGAGAGATTACATAGCATCCCCCAAATCAAACAGCTATAAAGTAGAAGATCCAGGATTTAAATCCAGCAGGATGGCTCATGAGGCTGTGCTGATTCATTGTGCTCTATAGCACTAAGAGGGTAACTAACAGGAAATTTACCATAGAGTTTACTTCGTGGAAGTGTGAAGAAAATGAGAGGAGCATGTGTTTGATTGGGGGGTAATTCAAGAGGGCTTCACAGTAATGGCACCATTTCTGTTGGATGCTGGTTATACATTTCTCCATTTCATTATTTTTCTTTAAAATATACACATATTCTATATACAGGATTTATAGAATTTTAATATTTTTATTTATACTTAACATATTTTATAATTTAAAAACTATACCTAAGAATATTGCCAGTTTCAGCAGAATTAATTAAATTACTGTGGTAATAGAAATCAATTTTGTTTAGTTTACTAAAAAATAAGTAAAAGAGTCTATAAAATTAAAATATTTTATAAACAAATTATCCTGTTATTTGAGTTTGAATAGTCCATTTTTTTAAATCCTGAGAGTTGATGAGAAGGGAAGTACTGATAAACGATTGATTATATAATAACATTGAAGGGAAGAAATGAAAGGCCGCATGTTAACCTGAAAGCCGAGAGCAATACTTCACATATTGTTTCTCATTTATTTCAAAGAAGTAGTAAAAATCTGCAAAGTAATATTAAAAATCTGCAAGATGATACTAAAAAAATGTTATTAGCACCAAATTTTAATTGAGCACTGAATATGTAACAGGTATTGTGCTAGTTACCAGCATAATCTAATCCAGAGAGAGGTGTTTTATTATTATCCCCATTTTTTTAGATGAGAAAAGGAGGCTAGGATAGGTTTAGCAACATACTTATTTTTACCCAATTAGCAAGTTGCACAGCTAAAGTTAGAGCCCAGTTCTTTATGATTCAAGAGGTAATGCTCTTAATCGTTACCCCCATTATATTTTGGTTTATTTTTAGTCCTTTTCATGTGAAAAATTTCAAACATATAGCAGAGTTGAAAGAATTTTGCAACAAACAGCTGTTCTATTAAACTTCTTGGGCTGCCATAACAAAGTGCCACAGACTGAGTGGCTTAAACAATGGAATTTATTTTTTCAGTTGTGGAGACTGGGAGTCCAAGATCAAGGTTCCGGAGAATTCGGTTTTTGGTGAGGACTCCATTCCTGGCTTTAAGACGACCATGAACCTCACATAACCTCTTTTTATGCAAGGACACTAATCCTACCAGATTAAGCCACTGCCCTTTTGACCTCATTTAACTTTCATTACTTTTTGTAAGCCCTTTCTCTAAATATAGTCACATTGGAGGTTATGGCTTCAGCATATGAATTTTGGAGGGACACAAATATTCAGTCCCTAACACCTGTATACTCATCACTTAGTTTCTATCACTAACATTTTATATTTGTTTTATCAAATATATATGTGATTCTTTTATCCATTTATTCAAACATTTTATTTTTGATACACTTAAGAAAGAATTGTGGAGAGCCATGAACTTTGTGGTGATGGTGTAAGTTCCAGTCCAAGGGCAGGAGAAGACTGATGTCTCTCCTGCTCACAGTTAGGCAGGTGGAGTTTCAGGCCTTCAACTGATTGGATGAGGCCCACCCATATTAGCAGGACAATATGCTTTGCTCACTCTGCCAACTCAAATGTTAATATCATCCAGAAACACCCTCACAGACATACCCAGAATAATGGTTGACCATGTTTCTGGGTATTCTGTGGCCCACTCAAGTGGACACAAACTTAACCATCACACCATTGTTGAAAAGACTTTTCCCATTGGAGGTTTTGGTATCTTTGTTGAAAATCAGATGACTGTATATGAGTGGATCTGTTTCTGGGTGAACAAGATTATTATATTTGTGGGTACATTAACTCAAGGTGCTGACTCTTTCTTCTTTTTTAAGAAGTTTTTTAGTCTAATGAGGATAGCAGACATGATAGCAAAAAGGGTCAACTGTCAAGTAAGACTCACAAATTCAGTGATCCTGTGGAGGGACTGAATTTAACTAATAATTTAAATAAGAGGTTGGCAACAATTATTTTCTGTAAATAGCCAAATAAGAAATATTTTAGGCTTTGTGGCCCACACCTGGTCTGTGTCACACATTTTTCTTCATATTTTTTAAACAACTCTTTAGCTTACAGGCTGTTGTTTACTGACCCCTAATTTAAAGGGAACAGGTCCTCACAAGCTACAGAAAAAGAATGAAGAAGTCTGAAAAACTGTATATTCCTTCACTAAAATGCACTCAGGCCAGATTTAACATGGGGAATATCTGAGTTATGCATGCAGAGCATCACTCACACAAAGGGGACTATTTTGATTACAAAACATTTCCATTTTATATAGTAATAATTTTATATGGGGATAATGATATAGCTGACACAGATGAACTCCCCCATACAAAGTGGGAAAAATCCAACCTAGATAAAATACACTTAATCTGCTAAAAACATTTTAGTAAATACTACCAAGAGGTCTGGTTAGTATGTTTGCAAAAAATTTTGCCCAGGATGTTTCTTTTTTTTTTTTTTTTTCTTTCTTTGTCCAGATTCTTTCCCCAGGTGTGCCAAAGATAGAATGAATGGGTTATAGAGCAGTTGCTATCCCTTCCTTCCTAGCAGGATCAAAGAAATTGGTTATTAATGCTGAGATGATCTGATGATGGAGTCAAATGATAGAAAGATAATAGTTTCAGAAACGGAGACCTGATTGAAATAAAGAGGGCTGTTTGTCAAGAATTAGGATTGTGCTTGGCAAGAAGTAAGAGTGCTTGTTAAGCAAGGATTGGTTGTGGTTCAAAATGACTACATAGTTGGGAAGGGGGAGAACTCTGAAACTACAAGGTTGCAGCTAGCAATTGCTAGCAGATGTGCTTTGAAAATGGCTGGTGGCATCCTTGAGTTTGAAACAGTTCAGAGAAAATTCAAGTTCAAGGTAGTACAGGGACATATCTGAGAGCAGATCCTCAAAGGCTTGCCCCTTGGTTTCATTTTTGTATGCTTGGACTATGATTACTCCTTTATAATTTCAAATTGTCATCAAGATCAAATCATAAATTATGAAAATAAGACCTTTGAGAATGGGTGAGGTCTTAGCCTTAAATTGGAGAAGACTTATCTTTCTTCAAAGACTGGCCAAAGGAAGAGAGGGAGTTTAAATATAAAGTGATGCTTTTACATGGAAAAAATGTGAGAAAGGTATATTTATACTGGATAATCTTAATTTGAGGAGTAATAGTGAAAATTGAGTATCTGCTACAAATGAAAAGGGAAGAATGAATATGAAACTTGAGGAAAGTGGAAAGGTTTGGAAGAACTACTGTAAGGGACGTGGTAAGGCCAACAAGAAGCTATAAAAATTTAGCAGCTGTGATTATTTTATTGTAGTAATAAAATGATGAATAATAATCGCCTAATGTGGTTGAATGCCATTAATGTATGAGACGTGATGGGTAAGGAAATTTACAAACATTGTTGCAGAATAAAACAAGGTAGTATAATTCACAAGTGTTAGGTTCTGAAGTCAGCCAGTAAGGTGAATATTTCAGATACTCAAATATACTGATTGGGAATTTCTAAGTAAGGACTGATCAACTGCTTCTCCTTAAATCTAATACTGTCAGGTTTTCCTTCAGCACTGAAACAGATTGCAATTTCTGTTTGAAACTGAAAGTTTACATTTTGGAAATATGTTGCATGAAAAATATATTTGACTAAGAGATTAGCCAATTTATATCCCTCATGTCCTGCTTACTCCAGGGAAGTGATGAATTTGGTAGAATGGCTGATGGGATCACCCATTCCATTTACATTATTCTCTCTTTCTCAAGCAAAACTATTTCACTTTGAGTAAGTTAAAACCCAGGTAATAATGGCTTTGTGATTCACGCAAAGACTCTAAAACTGAAGGTAACCTTCTGATTTTACAGATGAGGAAACTGAGGCTCAGATAACTTCAGTCACTTGAGAAAGGCCAAATAGTTAACAGAGCTGGGACTGGAGCCAATTTTCCCTGAATCTAAAGCATGTTGTATGACGTCAGCACAGAGGTTTTTGTTTTGTTTGTGTTGTTTTTAATATTCCTAGCTAATATTTTGCAGCTTTTAAGTAAAATAAGAACAAATATACAGAAATGACATTGACTAGTGATTGATGAGGAGAACACAGAGACTTAAAATGACATTGGTTTTTAGACTATTCAATATATTGACGAAATGCTTATCTTAGACTCCTGACTGGTTGGGAAACAAAGGGAAGGCAAAGGTGAGCACATAGTGGGACAATTGAAAAGGTCTAGATATTAAGGTTCGATATAATTTAACATACATAAACTGAACTACTGTGTTTCAATGGAAAGTTGACAATGACTAGGGCATAGTAGCTGAACTATAGAATGTCATGTAAGTAAAGGTCAGTTTTAGTGAGATGGAGTTTAATGAATGAAGTTCAGAGCAGCTCTGTTAGTACTTAAAAAGTACGTTCACCCATGTGGGCATTTAGAGTTGTTAATATTAGATGCTGTGGAAATAAGCCATCATTTGGTGGTAAAGGACAGAAACACTCTAAAACAAGTTAATGTGAACCAGAGTTTTAGTGAGAGGCTTATGAGGAACATCACAGACCCCTATTACTGAAAAAAACAAAAACTTCTGAAATGTTCATTGATAATCTCACTACATGAATGTCTATATATTTTGATGTTTGTATATATTTTCTTCTTACAAGGTGTACTCTATAGTAGATAATATTTAATACATGAAAATTCATTTCTTTGAGATAGAGATTTTTGATTGGTGGGATTTTACAAGTTGATTCAAATAAAAAGCTATGAAACAAGTTGTCACTCACATAAAGGATTATAAGCTATCTTCAAAGTATTCTTTACTGACAGTTGTGTGGTAAAGGGGTATAATGCTGAAATACTTAGCAATAGTTACAAATTAAAGAAAGAATCAGGGGATTATTTCTCTCTCTTCAGAGTGCATGGGGTACCAAAATATAATGTGGGTTTAGCACAGTTTTCAGTAAGACTCTAAGCTACTAAACTGAGAAAGAGATAAGAAGGAAACCTCAATGCATATATTTAATATTACTAATCTGTTGGATTGCTTTATTTTAGTCAGGCTGTGTAAAAAATTGGAGAATATAGGGATGAGGAAGAGTGAATGTGTCTTTTTCAGTGCATCTCCTACCTCAAAACCATTCTAAGAGAATAGAAAATATATTTCTAGTCACAGTTGAGTGTATTTTTAGGAGTGATTTTCAAAACTTGAAAGAGACTTCAAAGAAATGTAAATATCCTGCTCTGTGCTCTCTCATTCCCTCTAAGGTCAGTTTCTTGGCAGTGTCCTTTTCAGTCAAGACAGTTGTCTTTGCCAGTACCAGTCTATTGGGAGACAATGTGTGTTGGGCAGCTGCCTTTTCAATGAGAGATGTGTCTTTTCTACAGATCTTTTTCTTGCATCTTCTCAGGTCTGAGAAACCAGTCATCTAGTTGTCACTCCGTATGCTATGCCATACGCTAATTTGACATGAAGCTGTGTTGCAGGCAAGTTTGTTTCTCCAGGACTTCACTTCAAGAGAGTTGACAGACAGTAGGGCCACGTCAACAAGAGGATAAGTTTCATAGCCATGAAGTGGGCCCACTGGTTGTTTATACTATCCTCATAAGAGGTGAGATGTTTTAGAGATGTTCAATCAGTCTTGTTTCAGAGATGATCCCTGAAAGCTAGTAATATGATCCAGTGATAGATGCAGAATTCACTGTCACAAAAATTCTTTGTTAGAATTTCTATTTCAAAAGAAAGCCTCCCCAATAAAAGTGGATAAGCCATTTTACAGCTTTTAGATGAACATAATTTGACAGTGACTTTATCCAAAGTCTACCTGTTAGGCACACTTGAGATGTCATTGTGGAGTTATTTTTTGAAAAGCATGGAAAATAAGATTTTTAATGAAAAATAAACAAGAATGCATTTCAGAAATATTTTGAGAAATTATGCTGTTTCATCTTTACCAAAGTACTTGTGATGGTGCATCTGCCTTAGAGTAATAATGGAAGATATTAAAGGAGATGTAGAGAAAGAAATAGGGGAAAAAGCCAAATGCATACTCCCCCCACCTTTAGTGCCCAAAGAGTCATTAAAACAACTGAAAGCGGAATGGAGTTTTGAGAATAAGGGCTGGTGGAGCACACATAGCCTGGGCTCTAAAAGTGATTGGCTCTAAGAAAAACAAAACAGCCTTCATTGTCTTACTTCCTGGGAAGGTTGAAACAAATTGACCTATAATGGTAGAAACAAACAAACTATAACCCAGAGCTTTTCCTTTCATTATGGAAATCTGGAAGAGTGGGCTATGTTTGATTTCATGGGGTACTACTAGAATGGTGAAGTTTATGGCCATTTCTTCTGCACTGCACCTTAATTCTCTTAAGAAAATTTCTGTTGTAATGTATGTCCTTGAGCAGCTGGCCTCAGACACATTTGTACTTGCTCACCGTGCCAATCAGGCATTTTGTTACAGGAGCTTGGCATTAAAAGTCATGTGTATGGTACACATATTAGAGGTAGTGGTGTTTAAATAAAGCAGGATGATGAGGATAATGATGATGATGTGTGTGATTTCCTTAAGTTGGAAGAGGAGGGGAAGTTGGCGGGAAGGGGACTGCTGGTTTTGTTGTATGTGTTTCTACTTCAGGAACTACTCATTCTTATAGATTCCAAAATTCAATTTTTCTGAGCTCTAGCATGGCTTATAGGCTCTGTGGATTCAATGCTGACTAACCTCTCAAGGGACTAGTGATAAACAGCAATGTCAGTTTATTTACAGTGGAATATCTATCTGACCTTCAGTTGCTTCTCCAGTTTTTCCAGTGGGAATATTAGCAATCCTCACTGGGAAAATGTTTACCAGAATTAAACTAGACTGCTCAATAATCTGGCCACCTAAGAGGAGGAAATACAGTCTCAGAGTACTTTTAACCCATTCAGATAAATCATGGTTAACATCATGAATACCATAGTTGAAACCTTTTAAATAAATGCTAGGAAACAGCCATTTGGCTTTGGAGGCTCTCCCATCTTTCTTACTGTCATCAGTTCTTCTCAGCTCCTCTTTCATCCATTTGTTCCTGTAGCATTGGGTAATGCCTCATTCTTCAAAAGTACCCTTCCTTACTTCATCCTATGACCTGTAGCCCCTGACACTGCAACACTTAGTTTTCTCATGTCAGACTCCTGAGGGTCTGTAACTAAGTATCAGGACAGAGAGAGAGAGCTCTGGTCCAGTAACTTCTGAGGTACACAGGACTAGTAACAGTACAATCTATTTCAGATTATCTTTAAAGAGATGACTATATTAAGGGACTTCCCTGGTGGTCCAGTGGTAAAGGATGCATCTTCTAATGCAGGGGACACAGGTTCGATCCCTGGCCGGGTAACTAAGACCCCACATGCCACAGGACAACTAAGCCCGCATGCCTCAACTACTGAGCTCGAGTGCCTCAACAAGAGAGCCCACATGCTGCAAACTACAGAGCCAACGCGCCTTGGAGCCTGCGTGCCACAACTAGAGAGAGAAAACCCGCATGCCACAACTAGAGAGAAGCCCATGCTGCAAGGAAGAGCCTGCATGCCACAGCAAAAGATCCCGCATGCCTCAACAATGATCCTGTGTGCTGCAACTAAGACCCGACACAGCCAAAATAAAATTAAAACTAAAATAAATAAAATAAATATAAAAAAGAAAAAATATTTTTTTAAAAATGATAACTGCATTCAGAGGATGAAATTTAAGGTCCTTCACCTGCAAACGGCTTCTCATATTTAGGTCATGGGAGATTTTGCTCAGCAACACCACACGGTAATGCTGTAGACATATGATTTCTGGGAAAAAGAAAATTGATCATTCTCTTCTACTCTGTATGGGACAAACTATAATTTGTCATTTCCTCATTTCTAGCAGTCCCACTCATTCACTTATTTAATTGTCCAAACATTAAGCATACAACGTATTCCAGACAAAGCATCAGCCTTAGGTGATGCAAAAATAAAACAATTCAGTTTGTGCCAAATATCTTGCATGCTGTGAAGAGGAAAGAGAAAAATGATATTAATAATAGCAAGAATAATCATGATAATAGTATCTACTTTTTATTTATTGATCATAACTTTGGGTTATGATCTGTCTCCATTCTTTCTATAACTCATTTAAACTTAATAACACCATATACTATTATAACTATTGTATAATATTTAGTATTATTATCCCCATTTTACAAATGAATCAGAGAAGTTAAGTAAATTACCCAAGGTCATGCAGCTTTTGAATGACAAAGGTTGGATGATAATTCCTATCTAACTCAGAAGCTTGTATGTACTCTTATTCACAATGTTAGAATTTTAGAAAAAAATTATAATACAGTGTTATGTAATAGATATGAAAAAGATGCTTTGCAAGAAAAGAAGGAGGTGGTAAGAGGTTCTGTTCAGGGAATTTTTCAAACAGGAGGCATGACAGGAATTGAAGCTTTGAAGTGTCTTGGGCCAGAAGATAAGACAAGGCAAAGAACAGGGGAGAGTTTATTTAACTCCTGAAGAGAACCACACAGTTCTGTAATTATGAACTGTAAGGGAAAGTAAAACATAAAAACTGGATAGTTAGGTTAAAAGCCAGATTCTAGAAGCCTTGCATGTTTCCCTAAGAGGCTTAAACTTTGTCCTGATAGCAGTGAGAGGACACTAAAAAATTTTAGAGCAGGGTAGATGATACTATGTGTCTCAATATAGGTCAATATTTAAAATAAGATCATCCTTTACTTTCCCATTTGGAAGATACATAAATGCAAAAAAAAATTTTTTTAACATCTTTATTGGAGTATAATTGCTTTACAATGGTGTATTAGATTCTGCTTTATAACAAAGTGATTCAGTTATACATATACATATGTTCCCATATCTCTTCCCTCTTGTGTCTCCCTCCCTCCAACCCTCCCTATCCCACCCCTCTAGGTGGTCACACACCACCGAGCTGATCTCCTTGTGCTATGCGGATGCTTCCCACTAGCTCTCTGTTTTACGTTTGGTAGTGTATATATGTCCATGCCACTCTCTCACTTTGTCACAGCTTACCAGTCCCCCTCCCATATCCTCAAGTCCATTCTCTAGTAGGTCTGTGTCTTTATTCCCGTCTTACGCCTAGGTTTTTCATGACCTTTTTTGTTGTTGTTGTTCTTAGATTCCATATATATGTGTTAGCATACGGTATTTGTTTTTCTCTTTCTAACTTAATTCACTCTGTAGGACAGACTCTAGGTCCATTCACCTCACTACAAATAACTCAATTTCATTTCTTTTTATGGCTGAGTAATATTCCATTGTATATATGTGCCACATCTTCTTTATCCATTCATCTGATGATGGACACTTAGGTTGCTTTCATTTCCTGGCTATTGTAAATAGAGCTGCAATGAACATTTTAGTACATGACTCTTTTTGAATTATGGTTTCCTCAGGGTATATGCCCAGTAGTGGGATTGCTGGGTCATGTGGTAGTTCTATTTTTAGTTTTTTAAGGAACCTCCATACTGTTCTCTATAGTGGCTGTATCAATTTACATTCTCACCAACAGTGCAAGAGGGTTCCCTTTTAAACCTTCTCCAGCATTTATTGTTTCTAGATATTTTGATGATGGCCATTCTGACTGGTGTGAGATGATACCTCATTGTAGCTTTGATTTGCATTTCTCTAATGATTAATGATGTTGAACATTCTTTCATGTGTTTGTTGGCAATCTGTATATCTTCTTTGGAGAAATGTCTATTTAGGTCTTCTACCCATTTTGGATTGGGTTGTTTGTTTTTTTTGTTATTGAGCTGCATGAGCTGCTTGTAAATCTTGGAGATTAATCCTTTGTCAGTTGCTTCATTTGCAAATATTTTCTCCCATTCTGAGGGTTGTCTTTTGGTCTTGTTTATGGTTTCGTTTGCTGTGCAAAAGCTTTGAAGTTTCATTAGGTCCCATTTGTTTATTTTTGTTTTTATTTCCATTTCTCTAGGAGGTGGGTCAAAAAGGATCTTGCTGTGATTTATGTCATAGAGTGTTCTGCCTATGTTTTCCTCTAAGAGTTTGATAGTGTCTGGCCTTACATTTAGGTCTTTAATCCATTTTGAGTTTATTTTTGTGTATGGTGTTAGGGAGTGATCTAATTTCATTTCCTTCAGCTCTGTTTTTCGTTCTCAAGATTGCTTTGGCTATTCGGGGTCTTTTGTGTTTCCATACAAATTGTGAAATTTTTTGTTCTAGTTCTGTGAAAAATGCCAGTGGTAGTTTGATAGAGATTGCATTGAATCTGTAGATTGCTTTGGGTAGTAGAGTCATTTCACAATGTTGATTCGTCCAATCCAAGAACATGGTATATCTCTCCATCTATTTGTATCATCTTTAATTTCTTCCAAAAAAAATTTTTTTAATTATGTTTTTCCCATTCTTGGTGAGTAAGTGTATTTTTATTAATTTATATACATGTGTATACACTATAATATTATATTAAATAACAAATTAACTTAGTATTGTTGTTTTATTCCACTCTATCACTTTACAACTCTCTATTCCGTATCTGTGGCCTTAATATCATCTGGATCACTTGAGATTCTTTTTGGGTTGGCTAACATACTTTTCCAGAGCATATAACTTCATTTCTATAAAAGTTGTTTGAGATGTAACACATCGTGAATCCATATTTCAAGCTGTCTTTGGTAATTATATTCTAAGCTGCAAGAACCCCATTTCTTAAAAGAAATTATCTTATAGGACAGGATTGGAAATATAAATCAGTCTATCTCCAGAATTTACACACTTACTTATTGTATTTTTTTATGAATGGTCATAAACCGATTTGTGTACAATGGCATAGAACCCTTGTAACTGTTAGCTCAAAACCTCAAGAAACAGTATTAAATCTACCTTTTATTGAGTGCCTATTGTGTGCTCCACATTTTAAAGGTGCCTCTATACAGATTTTCTCACTGTGAAAGCCCAGTCATCTTAGATTTAGGACAATCTACTATGGACTCTAGAATGTACTCAATCTTTTTTGATAGAACAAATGATTATAACAGATGTAGTTACTAGCAAATGCTATTTCCTAAAATATTAATTTATTTTAATTGCATATTTTTATACTCGGCACTATGTAATATTGCAGGCTAGCAGGAAGCAGTGTATGAAACTCTCGCTTTTAGCAGCTCTAGCAAAACTTGGTTCTCTTAAGTTTCATCTGAGTTTAAAACTTAGACCATTTAATGAATATGGTCTAAGTTTATGAATGAATATGGTCTAAGAACATGACATATTATTTCTTTATTGCTTTAATAGATTATTCCCTGCTTCTAGTAATACTGGGAATATTTTTCTGTGTAAAAGTAATTTGGATTTTCTTTTCTGTGAATTTCTTGTTCATATTCTATACTCATTTTGTTTTGTTGTTTTCCCTTTTATCGTTTATTTATAGTAATATTTCATATATTTTGGATTTAGATCCTTTGCCAGTTATGTGTTTGAAATATGTCATCCCAATGCTGGGGCTTCTGTTTTAACTTTGTCTACCAAGTCTTATGCTGAAGAGGAATTTTCCACTTTAGTCCAGACAAATACATCAATATTTTCTTTTGTAGATCCATCAACATTTTAATTAACTAGCCAATTTCCAGAATCTTATCATATGGATACATATGGATAGACAAAGGAGTGAAAAAGAACCATCAAGAGCATTATAGATTAAGTGATGAAGAATTCCATATAAAGATGACTAAAAGGAGATAATATACTTTAATGGAGAAATCATGGGAAATTTAAGTGGTTTTAAGGAAGGAAGCTATGTAAGTACAAGTTATGCATTGTTAAGCAGAAGGATAAAAAATGTAATATATAGTTCAGAGCGCACACATTAGTCATCCTTTTCGTCTTATATACTGAGTATTGAGATTCTTGGTTGTCTAAATGTCAGATATTTTCTTTGATGTTCTTTGACATTTTCTATCAACCTAGAATCCATCTTTTTTTTTTTTTTTTTTTAAACAGAACAAGCTTAGATTGTAGAATGTCACTTGGTTTTACTTTCTTGAAATACATGACTGAATATAGAGTGTATCACTGGGTGGGATAGGTAATACTGCAATGGATACTTGCAAAACATCTTGCATCAAGAGCTAATTAACTTTCCTGGTACCTAGGTAAGAGTAGTGGCCTTTTTAAAAATTCATTTCTTATACAGGGAAAATCAAAGAACAAAGATTGCTGTACTGCCAGCAGTAAAAGCAAATCTGACAAAGATAAGAGTGTAATTCCTATTGTTATGTAAAATGAGAATGGTTTTTCTCATCTACCTCTACTCCAATAAGCTGTCTTTTATCTATGTTACAAAATTCATAATGCCTTTACATGAATTATATAATAATAATATTCATCCCCATTTTAGAGCTGGGAAAACTGAGGCTCAAAAGTTAAGTGACTTAGCTATAGTTAAGGCCCAATTAGCTTTTAGCTGGGCACATCCAGATTTAGTATTCAGGTCTTTGGAGTTCTGGGTCTGGGTTTGTTTTTTGTTTTGTGTTGTTTTGTTCTCTTTATTTTGTTTTTTATCTTTTTTTCATGGAAAGGCATTTTATTTTAAATATAGCAGTGTACACATGTCCACCCCAAACTTCCTTTACTGTATAGATGACTAATTGGTGTGTTGGAACCCTGATGGTCTCAAGAGGGCTCATCCCTATAGTCAGCACAGCAGCCTGGTATTGATTGGTATAGGAATGCATAGTTTTAAAACAAGTAAGCAAATTCTTTGACACCATTCCCATCAAAATGTGAAGTCTAATTCCCCTCTACTTTAATATGGGCTAGCCTTAGTTAATCACTTTTGATTAATAGAATGTGGCAGAAGTGATGCTGCATGATTTCCAGGCTAAATCATAAAGGGCACTACAGCTTCCTCTTGGCTATCTCTCTTGGGACACTTGCTCTTGGAACCCATTCACCATTCTGGGAGGAAGCCAAGCAGCCACATGAAATGCTGAGGTGGAGGAGTTCTGGCCACAGCCCCAGCAAAGGTCCAAGTCAATAGCCAGCATCAAATGCCAGGCAGGTGCATGAGGGACTCTTCAAATAATTTCAGCCTTTCAACCTGCAAGTCACACTAGCGATGCTGAGTGAAACACAGACAAACTGGCTCCACCAAGCCCAGCTCAGAACGCAGATTCAGAAACATAATAAAAGTTGTCATTGTTTTAAGCTATTAAGTTTTGGGATGGTTTGGATACAGTGAATATAACAAACAAAAAGATTTACTCACATACGTGTATTTAACACTCTTATGTGCTGACACTGTGTTTGGTGCCAGGGATGAAAGGACGAAGCTAAAAAAGGGAGGGAACCAACATTTGCAGACTAAATACTATGATCTAGGCACTGCAATCTGTAGAGCCACACATATATTATCCCAAATCACTCTCAAAATAAGCTGTAAAGAAGTTATAATTATTATCTTAATTTGGCCGAGGAGAAACTTGGGGGAAACAAGGTTAAGAGATTTGCTTTGGATCACAGTATTGGTCCATAACTAAAATACAAAGTTAGTTTTTAGGAATCAGAGTTCATCCTTGGTCTTTCTCTCTGTCAAAGGGTGATAAGGGGAGAGGGCAGAAAATATGAAAGTGGGACATCAGATTACTACTTAGGGGGATGATATTAGAAATGAGCCAGTGAAAGAGTATGAGGAATAGGTGTTAGAAAAAATGAAGAGAAACAAAAGAATACGGTTTTCTGGAATCCAAGAAAAGTAGGGAGCCAAAAGTAGCATAGGATGTAGAGAGTTCAGGTAGCATATGCATGCCAAAAAATGCCCATTGCTTTTAGCACTTAGGATATGAATCTGGAAGTTAAGCTGTAGCAGAGTGGAGTTTAAAAAGGCTGAATAGATATATACCCAGGAGCAGAACTCCTGGATTATATGGTAGCTCTGTTTTTAGTTTTCTGTGAGACCTCTATACTGTTTTCCACAGTGCCTGTACCAATTTACATTCCCACCAGATCTATGTACCTCAATGTTCATAGTATCATTATTTACAATTGTAAAGATATGAAAGCAACCTAAGTGTCCATTAACATATGTAATAAAGAAGATGTGGCATATATATATATATATATATATATATATATATATATATATATATATACATATATA
>NW_006790551.1:259439-259904 GCF_000442215.2 Lipotes vexillifer
TATAATGGAAATGTCTCAGACATAAAAAGAATGAAATTTTGCCATTTGTAGCAACATGAATGGACTTGGAGGGTATTATGCTAAGTGAAATAACTCAGACAGAGAAAGATGAATACTGTATGATATCATTTATATGTGGGACATAAAAAAAATAAAACAAACTAGTGAATATAACAAAAAAGAAGCAGACTCACAGATGTGGAGAACGAACTAGCCATTACCAGTGGGGAGAGGGAAAGGGGGAGGGGCAATAGAGGGTTAGAGAATTAAGAGGCGCAAACTATTGTGTATAAAAAAGTTACATGGGGCTTCCCTGGTGGCGCAGTGGTTGAGAGTCCGCCTGCCAATGCAGGGGACACGGGTTCGTGCCCTGGTCTGGGAAGATCCCACATGCCACAGAGAGGCTGGGCCCGTGAGCCATGGCCGCTGAGCTTGCGTGTCCGGAGCCTGTGCTCCGCAACGGGA
>NW_006790551.1:259926-269903 GCF_000442215.2 Lipotes vexillifer
AGCCCCTGCTTTATTTTTTATTCACAGAAGTCAAAAAGGCTTTTTTTCTCTAGTGTAGAAAAAAGAAAAAAAAAAAAAAAAAAAAAAAGCTACATGGACATATTGTACAACAGGGAATATAGGCAATATTTTAAAATAACTATAAGTGGAGTATAAACTTTAAAAATTGTGAATTGTCTGTATTTTAGACCTGTAAATTATATAATATTGTACATCAACTATAATTCAATAAAAAATAATACAAATTTAAAAATAAATAAAAAGGTTGAACAAAGGTGAACTTCATACTGCAAAGGGTAAATGCAAAGAAAAAAATTCAAGAGCAGGGAATTGCTCTTGTTAAATTCATGCAACTTACCTCCAAAATATAACCTGTTCCCTAACATTTTTGTTTGTTTGTTTGTTTTGGTTTTGTTTTTTGTTGCGGTACGCGGGCCTCTCATTGCTGTGGCCTCTCCCGTTGCGGAGCACAGGCTCCGGACATGCAGACTCAGCGGCCATGGCTCACGGGCCCAGCCGCTCCGCGGCATGTGGGATCTTCCCAGATCGGAGCACGAACGAGTGTCCCCTGCATCGGCAGGTGGACTCTCAACCACTGCGCCACCAGGAAAGCCCTCCCTAACATTTTGAATACTATTGTTTGAGCTTCAGAGAGGTAAGAATATGAAGAGAAACATCAGAAAAAATGTTTAGGATATAAGGGATTCTCTAATGATTAACTATATATTTCAAAGAGTTCTGTGGTCTGATTTTAAGAGTTTGAGTAGATGTACAGATCTTTATGAAATGGGAGTCCTGGTGATAAAGAATGATCTAGAAATGTGAGATTTCTCATGATGTGTTATGAACTGAATGTTTGTGTCCCCCCAAGTTGATATGTTGAAGCCTCAGAGCCCCCATGTAACTTTTTTTGGAGATAGAGCCACTATGGTGTAATTAAGGTTAAATGAGGTCATAATGCCCTAATCCATTAAAATTTGTGTCTTTATAAGAGGAGATACCAGAGCACTCTCTATCTGGCTCTCTTTCCCCCAAGTGAGGACACTATGAGTCAGAAAGAGAGCCCTCATCATGAACTGAATTGGCTGGCATCTTGATCTCGGACTTGCCAGCCTCCAGAACTATGAGAAATAAATTTCTATAGTTAAAGACATCCACACTATGGTATTTCGTTCTGGCAGCCTGAGCGGACTAATGTATCATGTCTGAAGTAAACAGGGATGAAGAATGGAATGAGTTTTAGAGGGACCAACTCCATACAGACTGTTTTGTGATGCTGAGTATCATGGATGAGAAAGATAGAGGCAGGGGTCTTTGAGGAACTGTTAGAGCCCTCCTTTCACGGTTTCACTTATACTGATGCTGATGTGAACATGTCTTGGGAAAAACTCAGTCCTCTCCTGCGCTTCTCCTTTGCTTTCACACTACTACCCTACGCACAACACTTCTGACATGGATGGGTGGGGTTTTTTTTCCACCAAGCAATTCTCTGCAACACCAGCTGAGTGTCCTACAATTTCACTGAATCCTGACACTACCCACCGGGAGATAGCATCAGATCCCACAGTTAAGGGCTCAGTACCACTTCCGATGCCAATTGCAAGTCCAGGTCGACACTTGTGCTTCTGACCCATTGGCTATAAATTTGAGGTTCCCATGACCCCCCCCATTGGGTTCTGTTAATTTGCTAGAAAGGCACATAGAACTCAAAGAAACACTTACTTATGTTTAACAGTTTTTTAAAAAAGATATGATAAAGGATATAAATGAACAGACAGATGAAGAAATATATAGGGTGAGGGCTGGGAAGATCCTGAGCCCTGGAGCAACTGTATCTGTGGATTTAGGATATATCACCCTCCTGGTATGTGAATGCGTTCACCAACTAGGAGCTCTCTGAACCTCAGTACATATTGTACATATAGTACATATTGAGATTTGGGGGAAAGCTTCATCAGATAGGCATGATAAATTATTAACTCCATTTCCAGCCCTTCTCCCCTCTCTGGAGTAGTGAGGAAGGTGGGACTGAAAATTCCAAGCTTCTAATTACGGTTTGTTTTTCTAGTGATCAGTCCCCACCTAAGAGCCCACCCAGAAATGTCCGTCTCTTTAGAACAAGGCACTTCTATCACTCAGCAAATGCCAAGGGCTTTAGGAACTCTGTGTCAGGTACTGTGGTCAAAGGTCAAATATTAGAACAAAAGGTGCTCCTAGAGCTCTTATCACTTAGAAAATTCCAAGGGTTTCAAGAACTTGGGGCAGAGAGCAATACTATATATTTTCTATTATCTCACAGCAGGCAGGGGATAAAAGCAAGTGTTGCTGGTGCATCACTTATTTCGTTTTTGCACTCACTGTTCCTGTGTATGCTAACCCAGTAGATTTTTATTGCAAATGCTTGTGACTCTGTTTGCAGGGTTCTCTGACTACTGGAAAGCACTTGGTCCTGTGGGAGCATGTCAGTACTGGGATGTTAATGTTCCTAGAAGTATCTCTCATCCACTAAGTGATAGGAGGTGATGAATAAATCTACAAACTTTTTGTCCCTGAGTGAGGCAACCCTGAAGATTTTTCATGCAGTCCCCCTAATGCTCCCTGTAGAACTGAGCCACAGTTATGTAAAATGATAACCTGCTCATTACTGCATCCTGTGTTGGATTCCTTTCCTCCCCTGTCTTATTTATCCACTCACCTACTGGTGCTTCCAGGGGTCACTGCTTAGGTAAACTATTTACACTCAGGTTTCACTTTTGGAGAAAGGCAATCTAAGACACCATTTTATATTAATTTCTAAGTTGTAGAAACTGCTTATCAAACGGGTGAAAAGTTGTACAAGTCATTTCCCTTTAATCTAGCCCCACCCAGTTTTATATATTAGAATTACAGGCACAGAATATTTTATAATGTCCTTCTTTGGTTAAGATACTATTAGTCTCCCATTATATGCTATAAAATATATCAGCAAATTAAAAAAAGGTGCTTATAAATCCATTAAAATCAAAAACAAAAAAAGAAAAAACCCTATAATTTAGTATGCTACTTGTCTCAGAAATAATTCTTAGTTTTTGTAATAGAAATTTAATATTGATCTAACCAAAAACTGAGATATGAATATAGGGGAAGGATACAGAAATGATATGGAGTTTCTCATATAAGGTAAATTTCCACAACCGTAGTGAAAGTCAATAGATGCTGCCTAAATTGATAGACTGAGAATGCCTTTTTTTGTTTTTTTGATTGTCACTTAAAGTCATGGAGATATACAACAAAAAACAACCAAAAGAATTTAAAATGTCTACTTCTGAGGAGCAAGGCTGGGAAATAGAGAGTCAATGAGTATGGGAGACAGTAATTGAGCCTTTTTTCTATCAACTTATTAGTACTCTGATTTCTGAAAACTATGTGTTTGTATAGTCATGAAAAAATTCAAGTACATATTAAACATTCTGTTGTCATATTATTTGTGCCTGTTTATACCGCTTCTATATGTATTTGAACCATGCTATCATAGAGAAAACAAAGTTCTTTCATGAAAAATTAAGCCTGAAAAAGGAAGTGAGGGAGAAGGTGAAAGAGAGGGAGTAGAGAGGGAGAGGCGGTGGGAGAGGCAAAACAAGAATACACTGGTCTCCTGGAGTCTTCTCGTGTCTAGCATTTTTACAGTTCTTGTCGTTCACAAAATTTATTAAGTTCTATAGTTGTTTGATATCTTTACTTCTTAGGTAGCCAACTTGATGCTATGCTCCTTCAGTCAAGGGTAATATTTTTGTTTGCTTGGAAGAGACATCATCAATAACTTCTTAGATTATTGACCTCTCTATTATTCTTTCTCCTATCTTCTTTCTTACCTTGCAAAGCAGTTCTAGGACTAGGGAAAATTTTTCTACATTGTGTTGGAACATATGCACCTTTACTTTTTAAGTTATCTTGATGTATCTAGGTTGAACTATGCTTTTTCTTATGTAAGCAATTAAAGCCAGCATTTCTTGCTTTCTTTTTTATTTTTGAGCCACTTATTATCTCCCAGGTTTTAATGTCTGTTCTCCTGTAAGACTTCTTCCTAATTATTGTCAATTTATGATATATATGGGAAAACCTTTCATAGTAATCAAGAGAGATTGCTGAAGTGCTAATGTTCTCTTACACTAATTAATGTGCTCAGCTTTAGAAATACATAACCGTACTTTCAATACCTCAAAAATGCTTCAAATAACTGTCTACAAAGCAGAATTATTATTAGTTTCAGCAGATCTGTAAGCAGAATTTTCACATCACCAATGAATGGAAAGGAAAGACAGGAGAGATTTTTCTCTTTTTCACCCTCCCTTCCATCCTCCCTCCCTCCCTCCCACCCTTCCTCCCTTTTTCTTTCTATGTTTCTGCATTCAGGACTAATATAGATGTCAGCACCTCTAAATGCACATCAAGAAAACAAATATGTATTACAAATAAAATGACGCTTCTGTAATCTATAAATGATTGCCAACGCATTGAAAGAAACCACTTTCTTTTCCACATTTCACTTTCTTAATTTTAAACAAGCACTATTAGAGGAGGTTAGAAAGTTGCTTTTTTCAATTTTATCCCTGTATATATGTTACTGTTCTTGTGTATTGTAAACATTTCCTTCGTTTTTTCCATTTTGACCATGTTTAAGTATACAATTCACCGTCATTAAGTATATTCACAATGTTGTATAATCATCACCACTATGAATTTCCAGAACTTTTTCATCATCCCAAACAAAAACTCTCACCCATTAAACAATAACTTGACTTTTTTCTGTCAAACTATTAAAAATTCTAATATAAACATATGGGGTTTTGGGAGTTTTGGGAATTGCTTACATAAAAATTTGAAAATCAAAAAATAATTTAATTTAAGAGAATTTTTCTAATTTGTAAATTTTCAGAATTAAAACAGATACATACTGGTAATATGGCAAAGCTTTATCTTGATCATAGTTATATGAATTTTCTTATTAAGGATTTTCTTAGTAGAAGAAAGCTGGTTTTACTCTTTAAATATCAACTTTGCATTCTTGGAAGCAATTACCATTGCAGTGGTAATACAGAAGTTCTAGGTTTTCTCAACTGACATTTCAACAGTAGCCTTTAAAACATAGATTGAAGCAAGTGGATATTCTCATTCAAGAGGACACAGATGTGGAATTGCAAAAATGTTTAAATTATTTTCTAACTGGAAAGATGTCTTTCTCCAGCCATGATATGATTTAGAAAAATGTTTACTATGTCCAGCAGTGCTGAATGACGTGTATGATGGTGCTTGAATCATATCCACTATTGCGCAAAGTCATTGCATTCTTAAAAAATAATCTGTGAACAGCTATCTTCCCAAACGCAATAAGTTACTTATGTATTTACCTGAGATCAGATACATGTGATAAGGATTTTTAGAACCAGGGCTTATTCTTTGCATGAAAAGAGTTTATTTCTCCTGAGTCCTATTTGGACTTAATATCAAGATACATTATGAGATAGACTATTTCAAGGGAGCTAATGACAAGCATGACTATTTTACCACTGAAAATGATTCATTTACATGAAGATGTTTAATATCTTCATTTCATTATTTTTTTCTCAGTGAAATTACAGATTTCTCATTTTTTTTCCTATTAAAAAATCATAAATTATACCCAAGGTAACTGATAAAGGATGATTAGATGCAAAATGTTTTCCTAGTAGCTTGAATATTAGATGCAATTACTCAATGATAAAAATATCATATATACATGTATATTATATTTACAATTATTTATATAAAATACCTATATAATTAATAACACATATTTATATAAACAAATAAATTATTATATAATATCTAGATGGGAAGATTCTGTGATTCTGAGAATTTTGTATTTGTAAGTCTAGGATAAGTGGTTCGGTTCCTATAAGTTGTATTTTGAAACTTCTAAATTTAGTCCCTTTTTGGAACCAGTTTTGTAATGGATGTTTCTGTGAGTGCTTGGAAATAAGAATCCTAAGGTGACACCTAACCTATTGGTTGTGTATAGTACTTTATATGTTAAATATATTTTATGGATATTATATAATTTATAATATAACCTTATCTACTTCAATAGAATTAGACACTATGAATGCCATTATTTGAAGATAAAATGCAATTGATTTTAATTTAATTCTTTCAGTTTTGCATTTTGAAAACTACAGAACAGTTACTGACTTTTGCATTTCAACACATTAGCATCTATTGCAGTTGAATGAGTACATTTTCAATAAGAAACCAATGAATTATGGAGCCTTTTCAATGGTAACTTACAATAAGCAATAATTCATGGAATTTATATTCTTTACAATGTTTTCTCTCCTGTGACATGTGGGTTGGTTGACATCTCCTATAGCTTGCTTAATCTTTTGTAAATATTTGCAAGTTTGAATAATTGGTATGGATTTTGATGCTGCTCAAGAAGAAAAAAGACCTCAAAGAGGAAGGGAGATACTTAAAAGACAAGTAAAGGGAAAATGTGTAAAAAATAAACAGGGAAGATAGGTCATTCTGTCTTTATAGTATACCTAACGCTTTGTGTTTGAAAAGTTATATCTTGAAAATAGAGAGTTAAGGGTTTTTAATTTTTTGTTTGTTTATTTTTAATTTAACAAGACTTTTGGAGCCAACTGAACTATTAAAAAGAAAAAAACCCACTAACTTAAGCAATTATGCAATCAGTAATGTCGTATAAGTTTCTGATCCCCACGCCTTCAGTGAATTTAATAACAATTTAGGTTTCATATCTGAGAAACTTGATGTACCATTTGACAAAAGTCAAATTTAATTTTGATAATGAAAACACTATTTCCTAAAGAGGAGGAATTTTGTTTCCGCTTCTGTGAGGAACTCAGTCGCACTGATACACCACCCAGTCACAATAGGTCATTCTCTCCTGTCGCCAATATCCCATTTGAGTACATTTGGTAGTTATTACATGCAACAGTCTGTAACACAATTACATTTACTCATGCCTGTGTTTTCTACCAAGAACGCCTTAAGGGCACAGACTCTTTGGTCATTAGTTTATACAGTGACTATTTGCTTCCGCCTGGGTTATTGCAAACCCTCCTAATTGAGTTCCTACCTCCCACCTTGCCCCTTCTCCGACTGGTGCAAAAGAAAGTCAGAACATGTTACTCGTCTCTTCAAAGGCTCCTCTTTTCCTTAAAACCAAAAGCCATAATCCTTATCATGACCTAAAGAACCCTTTTTAATTCCGCCCCTGTGTTTCTGTGCTCTCACTTTCTCTACCTCCATATTATCTCCCTCACTCACTTGGTTCCGGCCACATTAGTCTTCTGGCTGCTCCTTGAGTAAGCCAACACATTCCCACCATGTGGCCTTTGCCTGAATTGTTCTTCTTCCCAGAATGCTTTTCCCCCAGCCATTCATGTGGTGAACTCCTCACTTTAAGACTTTGCTCAGATGTCATATTTTCAGGGAGTCTTATCTCAACCACCTCATGGAATTGCAATTCCACCCCACTCTCACCCCTCCCCTCTCCTTCTTACCCCCTACCCCTGCTGGTACTTCCTTTCCCCCATAGTACTTTTCATCTTTTAACAGTTATATAATTGACTTTCACTATCTGCCACCACTGCTAGAAACCAGGCTCTGTCAGTACAGGAATGTTTTTCTTCTTTTTGATTTGTTTTGTTTTCTGACACATCATCAGCCCTGGTACATGTTGGGTTTTCCATAAATGCTTGTTCATTTATTCTGTTGGTCAGATAACATTATGACCAACAGAATAAATGAGTAGAAGATATCAAATAATGGTCTCAAATGAATGAATTAACTGAAAGTATAGGAGTCAAGAACTCTAAGAAAAGTCTATATATTTTATAAAATATCAATAGTATTATAAAAAGTCTAACCTTACATAATAAAAAACTTAACATTTACCTTGCATTATGTCTCTTTTCTCTAATTTGTAATTCTTACTTCTACAAGCTAAAAATATTCTGTCATATGTGTTGTTTTTTCTCAAGGACGACACAACCTCTCAGAGGAAACTCAGGCCCCCAGTGTAATACTGCTTTTGCCACAACAGATAATTGTGGGGAAATAAATAACTCGGGTTTCATCATTATGATAGCTAATGGCTTCAGGGATGACCTGAAAGCAGACAATATGGTCCAAACGTCGTCTCCATCTGTGTCTTTCCTGTCAAGGGAAATCGGTTTACATCATTTCTTATTTCTTTCTTGGTCCGAGTGACAAGTAGCCTATGCAGTGTTCAGCCCTGAACTTCAATGACTGGTGGAAGATGATGGACTGTGAATTGATAAGTGAGCCTAACTTTCCTTCAGAGCCACAAAACACAAAGAGCTACTCTGCCTCCATAAATTGTGCTCTGTGTGTTTGCAAGTATGTGCACAGAAACACGTGTGTAATTTCCTCTGGAAACCTGTCACGATAACTTGAAATGTTGTTTTCATCCTGATTCAGAAATGATTTGGAAAACAGGAAGACAGTACATAGATAGAAATGACAGATTAATGGGCTGCCATAAAGGTATTCTATCATGAAAAGACCTTAAAGATTTTTTATGGAGCAGATGATTGCCCCAAGAAAATTGTAGACAAAGTCAAACCTTACACAATTTGTGCTTCATCCTTTGCATCAGTGTAAAATTTCAGAGGATTTTCATGCTCCAGTTCTGCAGTTAGATATGTGGCCTGAAATATCTTTAAATAAAATCATCATTATTACTAGTATCATCAGTAACAGAAATAGCTCTTTAAATCCTCAGCTGTGCATGGTGCTGTGAATGCTGCAGAGTGGTGTGGCTCTGCAATCTTAAAAAGCTACAATAAGACAAATGGACAAAATTGTACCTGCATATAATAAACAAAATGTAGTTCAAATCCGTGCTTTTGGCTGGACTGGAAGGCAGAGTAAAGGTTAATATTTAAAATATCTTTACTCTGTGTAGTGATTCTTTGCATGGCATTGGTCATAACTGAAACATAATAAAGCCAACATGTCTAATAATGTCTTACATGTCTAATAATATCTATCCATGCATATTGTTCTGCTAATACACGATATAAATTTGATCTGACTTCATTAGAGAAAAACAATCACCATGATAGAAAGAGAAAAATGGAGATAAGGGATTCTATGCTGAGAAGTGATATTTATAGAATCAACAGTTTTCATTTCCATGTAGGAAAAAATACACAGAGCAACAAACATTTATAAAAACTAGATTGAAAGAGTTTGGAGGTGCTGTACCAGGAAATTACAGTCACACACAGTGACCTTTGTTAAATAATTTGACATGATTTCTATTCAAATAAATTGCTAGCTTAGTGGCCAAGAGGAAAAATAGTACAGGTTTTATATAACCCATTGATATGCTTCAGTTCCATATTATATATCATATTAGACATAAGGGATTGCTTAATTAAACTTACCTCTTAGAAGGAAAGCAGTGAAGTAATATTCACCAGGAATTCCTATCCTATGGGTCTTGGATGCCCCAGTGACCTTGAGCCATGGCCATGAGGCTGAGAATCTATATACTACAATATCGTGGACTGAATAGGCATGACCCTTTTGATATGAGGTCCATAACCTGTTTCAACAATTCATCATTTAAGTATGGGAAATATAGGCATAAAATGTTTCAGTGATGTATCCCTGGTCACACCTCTAGTAAGTGAAAGAGTACTACTTGAATATCCACTAAACCACATATCCTCAGATAAATGCACTTATTGCTGGATCTCTTAGTGAATGGCAAAGGAGCTTATAAATGTAAGATATGTCTTGGTCAACTCAGGCTGCTTGGCTTAAACAACAGAAATTTATTTTTTCAGAGCTCTGAAGGTTGAACGTTGGAGACCAGGGTGCCAGTGTGGTCTGGTTCTGGTGAGAGCTCTCTTCCTGGCTTTCAGAGGGTCTATCTCACTATTTCCCCATATAGTGGAAAGAGT
>NW_006790551.1:269913-286582 GCF_000442215.2 Lipotes vexillifer
AGAGTGATCTCTCTATCTTCCTCTTTTTAGAAGGCCACAGTCCTACTGGTTTAGGGTCCCATCCTTATGACTTCATTTAACCTGAAATAGCTTCAGATACAGTACCTTGAGGGTTATGGCTTCAACACACGAATTTTGAGGGGACACAACTCAGTACACGGCACCCCTTAACTTCTTCAACTTCGATTACATTATGTTTTGTACAAATTACTCAAAACTCCATTTTATCAGGTCTAGACAGTGGCTTAGTTTAAACTTGCATTTTCTTTCAGAGCTTAAATTCAGATTTGTTATAAACTATATTGTCATGAAGAGAGTAAAGGTCTCAGGTGTGTATGTGTGTATTTTCCCCCCAGGGGTGGTCGTGACTCTTATATACAGCAATATTTTTAAAATGTGGAAACATAATTCGTCAATCTGTTTGATAGATGGGTAGACCTTTGTATAGTCTTTGGCTTGGGTCTTTTCAAAGCAGAATATTTTTAGAGATAGAAGGTTTCTACAGATATGGTGGTAGTACATTTCTCTTGGTTAGCTATAAACACAAGTCACAAAATATTAATATTGAGACAGGAAATGCAATTACTTTCCCATCCCAAATTAATACTGCTAACATACATGAATCATATCTGTGAAACTATATTTTATAATGCTCTTTCTGCTGAATAAAAAATTTAGAGTAAATTTGGTACTCTTGATCTATAGAAATGGCAAGAATTCTAATATATGGATTTCATTAACTGTGAATTCAGAATTCCTTTTATGCTGCAAACAATTGCTGGAAAACAATTTACTCTGCTATTTGCCAAAGTAACTGAAAATATGTGGAAGAATAAGAGCACAGAAGTTTGACCTATTTAATTTACATGATGATATTGAGGCTTAGGGATATAACATTATTGTACTTGGGACATTTTTGATTGTTATAAAATGAATTGAAATTTAGTAGGATAAGGGCGTTTGCATTTTTATTCTTAATAATGGATCAACAATAATTATTGCTGTGCTGATACATGGATAGTAGGATTAGAGACAGAATGAGCAAGGTATATAATGCATGTTTAAAGCTCCTGTTAACATTCATTCAAATACAAATCAAAATCCAGTAATGAAAGATAAAATAGTAGGTTAGCTATGATATACAAGGAACAATTGTTTTCCATTCAGTTAGGTTTGGCTTGTGATCAAAGGCAGCCTTGAAAGAGAAAAGCTGAGTGGAAGGAATTTCCAAACATATTTCAAAGATTATGTTTGTCTATCAAGGAAAAGAATGGTGCTGTCATAGGTTTTTCAAAATAAATGCAGAGATACCATTACTCTCTCCGTCTTCTTGGTACATTTCAGCTGCCCATCAGTGGAAATAATTTTCCTGTTTCCAGATACTTAATGTTCCACATAGGCTTTCTTTACAGGTGTTGTCTGGCATAGAATATGTTGATAAAAATAGAGTTGTCACTGCTTACTATTCACTAGAAATGGAAACATATCTGAAAGCTTGCTTTTGTCATTCTTTCTGAGATTTTCTTTGAATTCGCAATTTAAAAACTATTTTAAAAATCTGCAATGTGAACGCCTCTAAAAATGAGATATATATGCTATTAAATTCAACAATAAAGTATATTTTTGGTGAAGTTCATAAAAGATTTAAACAGATCCAAAAAGATCCACTGAAAAGGTAAAAACTATTTTCTAATCAATTTTCAATAAAGCAATTTACAATTATTTTTAACAATAAATTCTGAAAACATATTTTGAAAAAACAAACATTTTTCTGCATGCGTATTGACATCTGAGTTGAATTGTTTGCCGTCATATATGGAATTTTTAAAACTTCTTTATGGGAACATTTAGCAGTATAACACAAACTTTTTCTTCTTAATTAATTTCAGTATCACTTTTAGCTATTCAATAAAAAACGAACAAACAAAAACCCTCAAAACACCTTAGAGTAGTTTTGAAATTAAGTTGTTGACTGCCCAATATTCTTTTTTTCTCTGATAAATTTCTTTCTTTTTAAAAAATTTTATTTATTTATTTATTGGCTGCGTTGGGTCTTCGTTGTTGCCTGTGGGCTTTCTCTAGTTGCGGCAAGTGGGGGCTACTCTTCATTGCAGTTCACGGGCTTATTGTGGTGGCTTCTCTTGTTGCAGAGTGCAGGCTCTAGGCGTGCAGGCTTCAGTAGTTGCAGCACGTGGGCTCAGTAGTTGTGGCGCACAGGCTTAGTTGCGCCGTGGCATGTGGGATCTTCCTGGACCAGGGATCGAACCCGTGTCCCCTGCGTTGGCAGGTGGATTCTTAACCACTGGACCACCAGGAAAGTCCCTCTCTGATAAATTTCATTCTTCTCAATTTTTAATCAATTCAGATATGTTATAGTTGCTCCATTTGTCACATGAATACAAACACATTCTTCAAATACCCTGCAGGGGGCCCAGTCAGCAGTTTAAAGGAAACAGCTCTTGGTAATGGATATGCCTTTATATTAGCCCAAGAGGTCTTAGTGATTTTGAGAAGTATCATAAGTTCAGGAAATTCTGCAAGGATTGTTCAGATATAACTTTATGTTCTATTCATATTGATGATTTCCAGAAAACATTTCTCTCAATGAAGTTTTTATCCTTATTGTTTTTATAGTTTGATTTATTGTAAATTTTGTTTAAAAACACATCCAAGTTCTATTTCTCGTCCAGAAGGTATAACAGGGACCAGATATATCCTCCTATCTGAAACATCCGGAATCAAAACTTATGAAACAAAGGTTTGCAATACAATTCTATCAGGCAGTGAAGCACAGTGATCCCAGAGAGCCAAGAAGTAAACTAGGTTAGTCCTATGATTGTCCCAGTTTACTGTCTTGAGATAGTTGTCAGGTTGCTCAGGGAAAAGGAACCCTGGCAGAGCGTGGAAGACTCCTGACTTAAGGACAGAGCTGAGTGTTTGGGGAGACCAAGGCTACTAGAGTTCTCCAGATAGAGTATGGGAGAAGAAAGAGTAGAACAAAAAGAGAATACTGGAGCCCTGTAGAAGGGTCTTTCTTGCTTATTCAGCTGAATATTGATTAATGCATTGTATATGAGGAAAATACCCTAAGCAAGCAAGAAACAGCTGAAAGGATGAGAAGCAACAGTCCCTGGCAGGCACACAGGGCCAGCAATAGTGTCCTTTCCCACCAGCCAGACTAAAAAAACTGTACAGTTCATGGAGAATTAAGTAGGGTCCTCAGAATAATTAAATCTAAACTAAATGCTGTTCTTTCATACCTAAAAACCCTAAAAGCAAGACCTAAAAGGATCAAATTCTTCACAATTAAATTGACTGCATCCTGGGACTTCCCTGGTGGTCCAATGGTTAAGACTCCGTGCTCCCAATGCAGGGGGCCCAGGTTAGATCCCTGGTCAGGGAACTAGATCCCGCATGCATGCTGCAATTAAAAAATGATCCCGCACGCTGCAGTGAAGGTCCCGCATGCCACAACTAAGACCCTGCACAGCCAAATAAATAAATTAATATTTATAGAAATACAAAGTTATACAGCCCCAAAGGTAAAATTTACAGTGTTCGGCACCCAATCATAAATAACCTGGGATACAAAAGAGCAGGAAAATACTATCCATAATGAGGAGAATCAGTTAAAACTGACCCAGAACTAACACAGATGTTAGAATTCGCTGACAAAACATCATAACAATTATTATAATGGTTTTCTATATTTTTAGAACGTTAAGTAGGGGCAGGGAAGTAACAAAAAGACCTAAATCAAACTTCTAGAACTGAGAACTATGTCTTGCCTGACAAATATATGGGTTAGGATTAGAAAGTAGACTACATATTGCAGAAGAAATGACCAGTGAACTTGAAGACATACCAGTAGAACCTATTGAAATTCAAATACAGAGAGAAAGGAGAATTTATAAAAAGAACAGAACATCAGTGAGTTGTGGGTGACTTCTAGTGACCTAAAATGTGTAGATGGAGTCCCTGATCGGGGGTAGCGGTGGAGGAGCAGACAAAGTATTTGAAGAAATATTGGATGAACATTTTCCAAATTTGATGAAAACTATAAACCCACAGATTCAAGACTTAAAAATCTACAGTAATTACAGTGTGGTACTGGCATAAAGATAGACAAATAGATACATGTAACAAAATAGAGAGGGGAGGATTCCAAAATTTATGAGGACATGTTTAGAAGTAATAGTACATGCATTATCTTTATTTGTTTCATGGATACATAAAAGCATTTCATGGGTACATAAATTTGTCAAACTGTATCACAATTTACACTTTTAGTATAGCCAGATTACTTTATGTCAATTAGATCTCAATAAAGCTGTTAAAAAATAAGACATTTCCTTAAGTGTAAAACACTCAGAATGGTTTCAGAAATAAAGCAAAGCATTCCCGGGCTTCCCTGGTGGCACAGTGGTTGAGAATCTGCCTGCTAATGCAGGGGACACAGGTTCAAGTCCTGGTCCAGGAAGACCCCATATGCCACGGAGCAACTAGGCCCGTGAGCCACAATTACTGAGCCTGCGCGTCTGGAGCCTGTGCTCCTCAACAAGAGAGGCCACGACAGTGAGAGGCCCGCGCCCCGCGATGAAGAGTGGCCCCCGCTCGCCGCAGAGAAAGCCCTCGCACAGAAACGAAGACCCAACACAGCAAAAATAAATAAGTAAATTAATAAACTCCTACCCCCAACATAAAAAAGTAAAATAAAATAAATGTCCATAATTTAAAAAACAAATAGGCAAAGGATTTGAATAGATATTACACCAAAGAAAATATATAAATGTCCAGTAAGCACAAGAGAAGATGTCATTGGTCATCACAGAAGTGCAAATCAGAACCACAGTGAGATATCACGTCACACCCACCAAGGTGGCTACAAGCAAAAAGGTAATAACAAGTGTTGTTGAAAATGTGGAGAAATTGAAACACTCATTCATTTTTGGTGGGAATGTAAAATGGTACAGTCACTATGGAAAACAGTTTGGCGACTCCTCAAAATGTTATACATGGAGTTGCCGTGTGACCCAGCAATTCCACCCACAGGTATATACCGAAGAAAATTGAAAACATATATCCACACAGAACACGTACACGAACATTCATAGCAGCATCATTTGTAACCAAAGCACAGATGTTATGACTTTGTTAAATTAGCATGTGTTAAGTGGAGCACAGAGTGCTAGACAGTGAGCTGCAGTTCAACAATAGACCACAAAAGAAAGGGAAATAGAGAAGATTATCAGAAAAACATTCCCAACTGCTTTATAATTTAGTTCTCAAGAAGCTAAAGTTACTTAAAAATATTTTCATATCTAAATTATGCCAGGTTTTAGGCATGGGACATGACTCATTCGTGTTTTTCAGGCTCTGTGCGACCAGTGAAGTATTTATTCAGCACCCATATGATACCATTGCAATGTGCAAAGGCAATTGGAGTTCAGAAAATGACGAGATGTGCTCGCTGATATCAGTATCTAACAATTTAGTTGGAAACCCTTCATTATTATTATTTTATACTGCTTTGTCTACATACATGTGTTTTTTATACAATTGAATACATATTCATTTGTATAACATATTTCAACTTATTTCAGTCTCTTAGAATGAGATCAGTACCTGGTTACTAAGACATTCTTTTTTGGATAAAAACATTCTTCCAAAAAAGAGTTCAAATTTGTTATCAAATGACTACTATCAAAAGACTAATAGTGTATATTTTCAAAGTTGGTGAAGTCTGTAATTTCAAAAGTCATTCTTATTTTATTCGTGTAATCTCCATGATCCCAAATGTTACCTCATATCTATGGTAATTCATTAATATGCTGATTTTCCATCATTTACACATTTTTGTTTTCTGATTTTAAAGAGAAATTGAAACATACTATGCATATTTATAGTAAACTGAACAAACATGGTTTATGTCTAAGTCAAACCTAAATATAAAAAAATAATCAGGTTCAGAATGAGAAAGATACTAAATAGGTCTCGCTTTTCTCCAAGTTTGCTGGGCTCACTCTGCTATAATAAATGATTCCACAACTTATAAGTATTCTATCTCCTGTAAAGATGTATTATGAATGCTATTTTTTTGTTATGTTAGACAAGTATTTATTGCAAAACATGCCATATTATTCACTTATTTCACTGAAATTTAGTTCATTTTGTGGTTAAGTCTTTATAACTTAAGAACAAGGGTTATCTTTTTCAAGAGATATTTATCAGCTCTGAAAAAGATATCATTTAATAATAAAGGGATTATAAGAGAAAATATAAGTCTTTGAATGTGAATGACAGAGACTCTGTTTAGTGGAAAATTACTTAATATAAAAAGGAAAGTCATATATAACAATAGCTCTTATTTGTAGGGTGCTTTAGTAGTTACCAAACACTTTCACATATTATCTCATTTAATCTTCAAAACACAGCTATATGTTAAATCTGATGTGTGTAAGAGCAATTTGATATGCAGAAGATGAAGTAAATTTCTTTCGTTTATTATTGGCACCATGTTTATTTCACAAAGGATTTAGCGTGACAAGTAAAATGATTTGCTGAAACCTCACTAGTAAGTGGCAAAGCTGGGATTTCAAGACATGTTTTCTGACTCCAGTTCATTGATTGAGGTTAACAAAGTACATTGAAATGTTTGCTTTGAATAATGCATTGCTTCCCAATGATGAATCATGGAAGCTCAGGCTTTGGGTTCATTTAATTGTGAGAAAGCTGGTGTCCACAGGTACTAGAAAGTGCCTAGAAAGCAAGTACAATCTGATATGGCTGATGGGGGAAAAGGAAGCTAGTATAACAAAGAAGAGGGTACAGTCATGGTGGGGTGATCAACTCCATTTCACTTACCTGGGCAGTATCAAAATCTTTGAAGATTCAGTTGATTTCCAGGAGTATTAGTTTTTACATGATAGTGAAATTTATAACTGTACCAATTGTTAGTTTCTTTCCTCTCAAAATATGATTAGTAATACTACCTATTCCCACCTTAATACTTGTCAAATCTATGTAATCACTTCAAATATTTGTCATTGCCTCTCCTGGAGAGCAGACAGTGATCAAATCACCAAGGAAAAAGAACAAAGTCACTTCAAATTGGAGTCAGTGGTCTATTAGATAAGTAAAACACTGGGATAGAGGTAGACACTTGCTCCCAGACACTGTGCCTCTTCCCAATTGAATTATCCCAACTCTCCCCAAGAAATAACCAACATTCTGAATTTGAGTTGAGCATTGATTTGCTTACTTATAATTTTTACCCCTTTATTTTCTAAGTAATACTTCTTTGTTAATACTTGTTTAAAAGACAGGTTTCCTAGAGAGAAATATGAAATGCAATGCATTGACTGTTTTATGAAATCATACATTATAAAAATTCATTGTAATATATAAAAGAAAATTTTGAAGTGAGAAGAGAACTTGGATTACCTTGACAAAGAAGTCACAATGCAAGTTTATTATTTTAATTTTTAATGTTAAAAATGAAGATATTCAGAAAGAAATGGTTAGTATTTCCCTTTGGGGATACCATTTTAGAATTCACAACTTTACTAAAATATAGATAACTGAATATTGGACTTGCAGCAGATTTCATCAAATGTGCTGCTATTCTGAGCCAAGTTCTGATAAAGTTCAAATCTTGACCTCTGCTGAGGAAAGCTGGTTACTCTGGACAAGTTAATTTAATGATAAGTGTATATAAAACCATAAAATACTCTTCAGTTGGCCACTTAGGAAAAAATATTGCAGGACAATTATTGCCTATCCAAAATATAACTGTTTAATTACAATATTCTTGGCTTTTGAAGTTGCTTACTCCTTAAGCAAACCCATAGGGTGTTTTTAAAATGAAATGATAATGGTATATTCCATTTTCTTCAGTTGTTAGCACATGAATACCAGTCATAAAAATGTTTCTGTGTAGTCTGCACACTTTATACCTATATGCTAAGCATTGATACTAATTGGACTTTAATCAAAATTAGTTTATTTCTCACCTATTGATAATAACAGTAATTATACTGGGGAAAAACAAGGTGAAGACACCCTCTGGATAGGCTAAATAAAACAGATGCAGAGACTCATCCTTGAACTAATTGAAAATTAAGTATGTGAAAATGTCTTTTTCTAGCCAGGGATATGCAGAGCACCAAAAAAACCCACAAAAAACCTGTTTGTTCTTTCTGTATTTGACAGTATAATGATAAAAAGGATATGCTAAATAGTTGTCCTATATTTGCTTCTTATGTATTGCAGTTACACAAAATTATACTGAGGAGTTCCTGAGGAAGGTGAAGCTAAGGGCTAATCAATGTTTCAATATCATTGCTAAATTGCTTACCATCCTATACTTATATACAGAGCTCTTTCTGTGAAAGATAGGACAGAGGTTGTTTAATAAGAGCATAGTGCTACAATGCTGCAATGTGAAACTAGTAATTCTTTTTTTGGTTTGAACAAAATTTAAAATTCTCAGGGAGAGAGAATGACCTTGAACTACCAGTTTCAGGTAATTTATTACAAATCTGAAGGCTTAAAAAGAACATATCTATGGTTGAAATCAAAATATTTTATTTTTTCTTTCTTTGGTTTCAGCCAATCAGAAAATGAGTTGATCCTTTCCCACATCTTGATGTAAATCATCTCTAAGGAGCTTAAGACAATCAAGGAGCAAAACATCCACAAGAGGAGCAAAGTGTAAAGGAAGATGCTTGCAAGAAGCACAGAATAAAGGACTTTTGAGCAATGGCAGGAGCATTTGGCAGGTAATAAACCACCTGGAAGACTGACCTCTAGTAAGTCTTCTAGCCCCATCATTTGTTCAGGAACATGCTTGCACAATGGATGGAAACCAGGATTTCCATAATCTTTGTGGGGTTGGAGGGCAGGAGCAGCACAGTCCTTGCTAATTAAGGGTACTTCCTCCTCCTTAATATATGATTTTCCCTTGGCTCCCAGGACACCACAATCTCCTGGCTTTGCTTTCACTCACTGGACATTCCTACCCAGCGACTTCTGGTTCTTCCTCTTCTTTTAGTCTTCTCAGTTCTAGTGTCCCAAGCCTCAGTCTTGGCTCTCCCCTTTTCTCCATCTACATTCAGTTCATCTTCCACGAGCTCATCTAATTCTTTATCTTTAAATAGTATATATATATATAGATAGATAGATAGATAGATAGACAGATAGATGATAGCTCTCAATTTGTCTTTTCATTTTATTTTTTGTGTCTCAACTCTCTCACCTCAAATATAGATGCATGTATCCACCAATTTTCCTGCTTCTATCACTCCTACTCTGATTCAAAGCATATCATTGTTCTTGTGGATATGTAGTAGCTTCTAACAGGTATCTTTGATTTGACTCTTATAAGCTACCCCCATGGCCCCACTCTTTATACTCAAGAAACCAGAGTAACTTCTTAAAATGCATAAATCAGATGATGTCTCTTCTCCATTCAAAGCCCTACAGTGGCTCCCCCATTCACTAAATGTAGAAGCTAAATTCCTCATGATGGCTTATGAGGTCTAGGCCACCTTACTTTTCTGACCATAGCTCTACCTCCCTCTCCTCTCTCACTCCATTACAGCACGTTAGCCTCTGTACAGTTCTAGGAATATTCCAGATAAGCTCCTGTCTTCAGACGTCTCCGCCAGCCCTCAGCCTGGAATTCTGTCAGATTTCATTTTGAATTTGAGCTAAATCTTTCATCTCCTTCAAGTTTTCCCCACAGTTAACTTTCTCAACAAAATATACTTTTATCCCTTGTTCAACATTACAACTACCCCATCAACCCATTTTTTCCTGATCTCTGATTACTTTTTCCATAGCACTTATCTCCTTATACACAATAGAATTGACCCCCTAATGATGTTTATGGTTTAACATCTGCCTCTCACCACTAGAATATAAGCCAAACAAAAACAAGTATCTTTTTTTGGTGATGTCCAGGTACTAGAACCAATATTTGTTAAAGGAACAAAATTGGAGAGAGAGGTAAGGAGAGACAGAACATCAATATGTCAATATTTGTTAAAGGAACAAAATTGGAGAGAGAGGTAAGGAGAGACAGAACATCAGTATGTTTATAAAAGCTTTCCCATGTCAGCAAAGAAAACAAAGGAAACTGACAGAAGATCCTCATATAGGAGAAGTATTGCAATTTCAGCATTTGTGCAATTGCAATTCTAGAAACAAAAATAGTGATACTAATTTTAACAAAGTTGGTGTAATTAGGCGAAAAGGTTGAATTTTCAAATAATAAATTTCAAGCAATTACAGAGATTGAGAATTTGCCTCTTAGCATAGGACCCAAGTGGGGCACAGGTAGACATGTGTGGTGCACAGAATGAGATAAAAACAGAGAGTAGATAGACTATAACACTTGGAATGAAATAGAAGAGCATATTCCCTAGAATTGTAACAGAGATGGCTACCGCTAATCTCTGACAAGGGATATACCAATGATTTATTTGAGAGGCAGTACATCAAGAGCCTAAGAGCATAATTTATGGAACCAGGCTGCCTGGTCCAGCTACTTATGAGCTTTGTGATATTGGCCAGTAATTTCACCTCTCTGTGTTTCAGTTTTCTCATCACTAAAGTGAATAGAATAATAGCACACCAGATTCATAGAGATGTTACTAACATTAGAAGAGTCTATATGTGTCAAACACTTAGAATAGTATCTGGCACATAGTGAAAGCTGTGTAAGTATGAATTATTAGCAGTAGTAGCAGTAATAGTTACCCACTGTAGTGATACATAATATAACGACATCTAAAACAGTATTTCCTGAAGGGGTCTCTACACAGAATTCCAGATTCACATATTCGGTGGCAATCAAATATGATTTCCAGTGTCTTGGTGAGAGACACTGTTAAAGGAAGGGCTGTGGACAAATAAACTTGAGAAACATAACATACTATATGCACCTCTTTTGGAGATTCATTTCTACAAAGATCTGCCTTGTCCTGTACTAAAGAAATCCAACTAACTCTGTTTAATTAAACAGTTTCCCGAAAACATTTGATTTTGGAAACCTCAGTTATAAAACATCTACTAACATTCTATATTTATGCTTAAGAGGGAACTGACACATTTATATTTGAAATATTCATACCCTGAACAGTGACTTTCTTATATTGAATTCATACTGTTTTATTACCTTGCTAACTGACAACCTTCTGATTCTGTCAGTGTTGTTATTTATATAGAAGTGCTTGAGCCATCGTATTAATCTCTTCAATGTGCTTTCACTATAAAAAATAAGTATAAATTGAAATATATTTGTGAATAAAAATAAACATTAATTATAAACAAAAATTAAAATCGCAATGATAAAAAATTTTCCAAATAATACTGAGGCATTGAGGCAAAACATTAAGTATGCCCAAATGGCTGATTTTTAGCCTCAGCTGTTAATTCAAATTAATGTAGTCTAGTCTATGAAAAAAAATGCAATATTAACAAAACCTAGGATGTATATTATTAAAAAGTATATTGAAAATCTGAGATTTAAAGAAAGGGTTTTTTAAGTGTTCCAGGGAAGATGACACTTTCAAATGACAGCTTTTCATCCTACTTAAAATAAAAATTAAAGCCGCCATAATTAAGCCTCCCCTTATGTATTCGACCACATCTCCTACCAATCTCCCCTCTCTTACTTTCCTGCAGTCACACCAGGCTCCTTGCTGTCCCTTGCACACGCTGGACCTACTCACACCATCAAGCCTTAGTACATGCTGAGTCTTGAGCCCACAATGCTCCTTTTTTCCCCAGTGTCCCACAGATCTCCCTTACCTACTCATGTCCCTGCTCAGCTGACCCCTTCTCAGTGTGGCCTTCTCAGGCCTCCATCTTAAAATAGCCCCTGCACTTTCATTCGTCCTTCCCTATTTTCCAAACCACTCTCATAAAATCTTTCATATTATGTATCTTAGCTGTTTTTGTTTCCTAACTTTCCCCACTAGAATATTAGCTAGTAAAGGGCAAATATTCTTGTCCATTTGAACATTGATTTATCCTTTTAGACTAGAACAGTTCTTGGCATATAGAAGACACTGAATACTTGGTGAATAAATGAATGATATATTAAAGATGAAAATAAATTTAAAAATATTATTCAGATAAAGATGTTTTTCATAGTTTTAGCTGCTAAGCAGCTAATCTGTCCAATAGGGAATTTGTCCTAGAACCCTTTTCTCTGTGAGTAGTGCCACCCAAGTGCCCATGCCACAGTCAGGAAGGCACACTGAATCTCTCTCCCTCTGTTCCACTGCCTCTAATCATTCGTGGGGAATGCAGTATATCATCCTAAATATTTTTCATACTGACCCTTTTTTACTGCTGCTGCCACTGCTGGTCATATTTTATTTAGAATTTTATAATAATTTACTTAATGTCCCCTCTACCCCATTCTATCTATACCACTCTTATCCCTTTAATGTATGTAACAAATATACTAGACTTAAAGACCAGATCATGGCTCTTCCTTCATCAAAGTTCTTCCATGGTCCTATATTGTCTATGAAAAGAAGGGAAAAAAATAAACTATTTTCATACCATGTGAGGTCTCATACTCACTTCCTCTATATTTCTGCCCTCTAGTCACAGTGATTTATGTATGGTTCCTTGACCTTTTCCACTCTGTGTGTTTGCATATACTGTTCCCTCTGCTTAGAAGACCCTTTCCCTCCCAGTTGTCCTAATGCTACTTCCTGACTCATACCAAGTAGCTATTCTATGAGGCCTGCTTAGAACTCACCAATGACATGCTTTCTCCTCCTATGTCAACTTTGAAGCAATGTTCATGCTCCTCCATTATGCTGTGAGGCCCTCAAAGACAAGGGACCTATTATATACTTTTTAAAAAATTATTTTTAAATTTTAGCATATCCTTCAATGCTTGGCTCATAATATGGTCATAAGCATTGAATATATGAAGAATATTTTAGTGCAAATGAGACTAATTTCACTCATGTTATATTTGTAAATCCTCTGGTTTATGTTTTTAAATGCTATGTAAACTTTAGTTCCTCTAGTGTTCCTTGGATAATATTCATATATCTTTGAAAAGTCTTGCTTTCCCTAAAGCTAAAGTTTTGAAAATAATAAAAACCTTGAAATACATTTTACAACAAAAAAAACCTCTTTTTATTCCAAATCATAAAAGAGAACATGAGAAATGGAAGTTTTCCCCCCAAATATAGCTACAATTACTCATAGGGCCTCTGAGTCGGTCTCCTTAACGCCACAGCTATGATTTCAGGGAAATGCAGTGCTTTGTTTTCTGTGCTCTGTTATGAGACCACAGGGAGCTATAGCTGCACAAGGAAGAGGATCAATTAAGAGACAGAGCATCATTCTTTCTTGATATTGTGGGAACATGGTCTCTACATGATTTTTAATTCTGTTTTTTAATCAGTCTTCAGAGAACATTTCATTTAGATTTATGTATTGTGGCAGCCATGAAAATGTGCCCCTCAGATCTCCTGCTGTGAAGAGTATAATGGACTCTTGACCCCAGCTGCTGCCCCTCTGGATCCAACATTGTATTTGTTGCCAAGCCCTGCTTCCCTTGGCCTGCTCCCAACCAATGACTAAACCTGCTGCCATACTAAAGCTGGCTTATTGAGTGAGATGCAGGACTCCTCTTATGGGTGACTTTGGCTTGAGGACTCTGTATGGGCCTGACCAAATCTTTCTTGCAACTATGCTGGAGACATTCTACTCAATCCTCCTACCTTCCCCCTCTCATTTCACAGGCATCAGACCTGCATTATGGCATGAAGTCTCCCTCTGCCTTCTTCTGTTCAGTTCCCAGTACAGATTTTGTACATTTAATACCCTGTTGGCATTAATTTCTTGGCAGACACAGACTAATTCATATCCCAAGTAGAGTTGACTCTTTATACTGTCACAGGAAGATGGCTACGTAATAAGAGCTGTATAATATTTTGTCAAGATGATTCAGTACTTTCAGAGTATTAATTTATTCATTCATCCACTTTTCTTTCTTTTTATTGGAGTATAATTGCTTTACAATGGTGTATTAGTTTCTGCTTTACAACAAAGTACATCAGCTATATGTATACATATATCCCCATATCTCCTCCCTCTTGCGTCTCCCTCCCACCCTCCCTATCCCATCCCTCTAGGTGGTCACAAAGCACTGAGCTGATCTCCCTGTGCTATGCCATCCACTTTTCTTGAATGACTACAATATATAGGAAATCTTCAAGAGATTCAAGGGATCAAATTAAAAAATCCTACACTTTTCTTTACTGTCCTTTCCTTTCTACTCTCAATATTATTCTTCCCTTATTTTTGTGTTATGATTCATCAATAATGAACTACTATCCCTCTGAACCCGTTACTATAACCTAAGCCCACACCTACGTCCAAGTTGTTCCCCTGCTTGGACTTATCTCTCCTCCCTTCCTCCCTTCCCTTCCTCCCTTCCTCCCTTCCTCCCTTCCTTCCTTCCTGTTGCCCTTCCTTCCTTCCTTCCTTCCTTCCTTCCAGCTGAGTTGGGTCTTTGTTGCTGTGTGCTGGCTTTCTCCTGCTGTGGCGAGCGGGGGCTACTCTTCGTTGCAGTGCGTGGGCTTTTCACTGCGGTGGCTTCTCTTGTTGCGGAGCATGAGCTCTAGGTGCGCGGTCTTCAGCAGTTGTGGCTCGCAGGCTCTAGAGCACAGGCTCAGTAGTTGTGGCACACGGGCTTAGTTGCTCTGCGGCATGTGGGATCTTCCCGGACCAGGGATCGAACCCGTGTTCCCTGCATTAGCAGGCGGATTCTTATGCACTGTGCCACCAGGGAAGTCCGGACTACCTCTTTCTGCTCCTCGCTGCTAACCTAAATGTGTTATCTTTCCCAGCCTTTGCGTTCTTAACAAATAATTTCCTACACAGCCTCTAGTTCTCAGCTCAGATTCTATCTGCTCTGTGAAGACTTCCATAATGCTTTAGAGTGATTCAAATGCTCCTAGGACTGCTAAGTATCTAGTTTTTAAAGCAGCAGTTTAGTAAAAAGTAATCATTAAAAGTTAAGAAAACATGTAGGAATATGGTCGTTGTCAATATTTCATATCACGCATTTATTTTATTCTTGTTCCACAGTTCTTTATATAGAAGTTATTTTAACACATTCTTACAACTGCAGATGCTCTGTCTCCTACACTCCCAATGCACTTTGTATCTACTATCATCATAAACGTTTTCTAAGCATAGTGTGTTGTTTGAGTGCACAATCGTCTTGCTGTGAGAATCTAAAGTTCTCTGATCGTGGAACAGATGCCTTTCGTCTTTGAATCCCTAGTGTCAAAACAGCCAGTAAATAAATATCTGTTTAATGACTGAAGAAGTTCCCAGTTAGTGGGGGAGATGTATACATGCACAGTTATTCATCTAGACAAATTCTTTCAAAGAATATAAATTATTTGTTGTTCAAATAAAGTAACTATATGTCAGAAAAGACATCTCAGGGTCAGAGATCAGTGGAGTTCAATGTAAGTGTGTTTTTTCTCCCCCAACATCTCCTTATTTTAATTATCTTTGATTTATTTTAATAACCCTTGATCTATTTTATATAAGGCTATAATGAATTGGATGAATTAAATTAGAAGTATTTGTGAAAGGAAAGGACATTTTTGTTGGAAATTTGCACATTTATTTTCTAATCATTTCTAATCATGTTGGGACATTTGCTTTGCAGATGGACAAGATATCCTACACTTTTTAATACAACCATCTATTTATATGTTGGGATGGAAGAGTCACAACTCTTATATCTAAAAAAAATTTTTTAAGCCAAAAACCACTCCCTCCCATAGAATGTAAACTCTAAAGGATTCAAAAAATATTTATGATATCTATGATGCTGCTTTTCCATGTTCCAGGGTATATTTTATAAAATTTCTGCAGAAGAGAAACATCGGTATTATAAACTTAAAATGATCTTTTTTTCTTTTTGAATAGTTTTTTTTTACTTATTTCATACCAACTTATTTGCTAGACATCAAAACTAAATATAATTAGTTTATATATTACATATATATCTATTAGCTATATATAAATACTGTTAAATATATAATTAGTAAGGCCCTCTTACTGTGTATGTGACATAGTAATTTTTATAATAATACCCTTTTACTGGAAAGAATTGGTTAATCACTAAACTAACATTTTCTTGACCTATTTCAAGAAATAATGGCTGCTTATTACTGTAGTATGTGCTGGGTGGAATTATAACTCTAGAAAAGCCCCCGATATACAAAGAAAAGCTGTAGCATATGTTGTTCTCTCTATATCCAGTCCTTAGTTTGCCTTTTAAAATAAACAAAACAGCTGTGATGATCTGGAAGCCACATCTAGTTAACATCCTTAGGGTTAACGTGTAAGGTATGAGCCACCAAAATGGCTCCTGGGTTGCTGTGGATGAGGATTCTGGAAAAGTGCAGTCAAAACTTTCCAATCCATTGCTTTGGGACACCAATTCAGATCCCAGCTGACATGCCTAATGGTTTTCAGGCCTGTGACAAATCTGATTTATTTGGATGTTCTTCTTCAGCTTCCATAAAGGAACCGCTGATGTGATGACATATTAGTCATCCCGCCTCTAGAGCAGTTTCTTCTGCTGGTAGCGGAACCTCTGTTCAGC
>NW_006790551.1:286616-305015 GCF_000442215.2 Lipotes vexillifer
GCAGGGCTATAAATTTCTTTCAGAACCAATGTCATGTTTCTGTTCTGTGTGAAGACTCTGTTAAGTCCTCTATTAAGCAAATCCCCTGCCATCCATTTTCTCAAAGTCAAGATGTCTGCCTAGACAACAATTTAGTTAATGAAGGAGAACACTTTGCAAAACGCTGATGGAGTGAGGGAGGAGGGGTGTGAGGAAACACTAGGGCTTGCAATATTATAATTTAAGTAAAATTAGAACTGAGATGTATCTTTAAGTATTATTGCCCCTAATAACATCTAAAGCAGTGTTCTGTTCTTTTCTCCCTCAAAATCTAATTATTGTACAACCAAAACTGCCTCCTCTGTAGCATTTTTTTGGAAGAAACAGTTTTATTTTTAGGGGTTCTTTCTTTCACAGTCAGAGTCCACAGTTCCCTTTAGACCACCGGGAGTTAAACAGTTGATCACTAGAATCTTTCTTTCTTTCTTTCTTTTTTTTTTTTTTTCCTGAGTCTCATCATTCTTTTCCTCCTACCTTCAACTGAACTGTATCTCCCATCACATTTCACTGTGCATGTTGGTGGCAGCTCAGTAAAAGTCCTTCCCTTTCCTTTTTTTTTTTTCTTACCACTCTAGGCTAATGCAAATTTTATTCTTAATGTTTATTCTTATTGACAATATTTTAAGCTAAAATATGAAAGGAAAATAGTGTTAACACCAAAATAAACACTTCGTTCTTTTCAACGGGTAGACTCTAATACACATAATTATGGTTATTGTTAAGTAACATGTTCTAGAATAGTGTGTTTTGCCATACTTGCCCTTTTCTGTATATTCAACTACTATTTTTTTTTATTTTAACTGTGTTTTTACATGAACATATATTTAAAATTGAGCAAGTTGTCTTAACGTTGTGAAAAGTTTACAATATTCTCTTCTTAGGCATGCTGTAATGACTGTGTTTTATCTTGACAAATATCCATTAGGTATGAACATTCAAGAAAATTATCCTGTGCCACCTTTCATATTTAATTGAAACACAAGAGTTTCCTTTTGTCTAATAACCATCAATATTATTTAATTCATAGTTAGATAAAGCTATTTTTAAATATCTTAATTTCATCAGAAGTTTAAAAGAGAAAAGAAAATGATGTTATTCTATTTTAGGGTATTTCACCCTAATATTAGTAATTTGTTCTTATGCATGAATAAGCTAGCAAAGCATGTATTATAGTGCTTGACATATAATAAATACTAAAAGTATTATGGAAGTTATTAAAAATCATTTTATAATACAGATACCTCATGTCTTTATTAACAATTATCAATACCTTGATTCTTCCAATCAGTAGTGTATATCTTCCAGTCCCACATGGGTATAACTATGACTTGCCCAAATAGGAATGGATAGGTTTGTCTCAGATACCGTGCTATATGGTACACTTTGGCTGGTTGGCTTGCTCTGATTCAAGGTTAATGATTATAATTATACATTTAGTAAAGCTGATTCCTATGCTTAATCTTAATCTATTCATACCTGACTAAATTATTCGTTAGAAATTTTAAATAAAAACAAAAGGGGTTATTTGAAAATGACCAAACCCATGATATGAAATGAATAATGTACAGTTTAAAAATCTGTGGAATCAGAATTCCTGTTGCTCAGCATTCTTACCAGGATTTGGTATTATCTGATCATATATATATATATATATTTTTTTTTTTTTAACATTCTAATGGGTGTGTAGTGGTATCCCAGAGTGGTTTTAGTGTACATTTTCTAATAAAAAATGTTGAGTGTCTTTTTATATGCTTGTTTGCCATTCTTATAGCTTCTTTAATGGTGTCTTTTCAGATCTTTTGCCCATTTTTAAGCTGGGTTGTTGGTTTTCTTACTGTGGAATTTCAAATATTCTTTATGTATTCTGAATATGTGATTTGCAAAAATTTTCTCCCTGTCTCTGGGTTGTAGTTTCGTTCTCTTAGGAGTTTCATTTCTTTTTTTTTTTTTCTTACATCTTTATTGGAGTATAATTGCTTTACAATGGTGTGTTAGTTTCTGCTTTATAACAAAGTGAACCAGTTATACATATACATATGTTCCCATATCTCTTCCCTCTTGCATCTCCCTCCCTCCCACCCTCCCTATCCCACCCCTCCAGGCAGTCACAAAGCACCGAGCTGATCTCCCTGTGCTATGCGGCTGCTTCCCACTAGCTGTCTACCTTACGTTTGATAGTGGATATATGTCCATGCCTCTCTCTCGCTTTGTCACAGCTTACCCGTCCCCCTCCCCATATACCCAAGTCCATTCTCTAGTAGGTCTATGTCTTTATTCCTGTCTTACCCCTAGGTTCTTCATGACATTTTTTTTTTCTTAAATTCCATATATATGTGTTAGCATACGGTATTTGTCTTTCTCTTTCTGACTTACTCCACTCTGTATGACAGACTCTAGGTCTATCCACCTCATTACAAATAGCTCAATTTCGTTTCTTTTTATGGCTGAGTAATATTAAATTGTATATATGTGCCGCATCTTCTTTGTCCATTCATCTGATGATGGACACTTAGGTTGTTTCCATCTCCAGGCTATTGTAAATAGAGCTGCAATGAACATTTTGGTACATGACTCTTTTTGAATTATGGTTTTCTCAGGGTATATGCCCAGTAGTGGGATTGCTGGGTCATATGGTAGTTCTATTTGTAGTTTTTTAAGGAACCTCCATACTGTTCTCCATAGTGGCTGAACCAATTCACATTCCCACCAGCAGTGCAAGAGTGTTCCCTTTTCTCCACACCCTCTCCAGCATTTATTGTTTCTAGATTTTTTGATGATGGCCATTCTGACTGGTGTGAGATGATATCTCATTGTAGTTTTGATTTGCATTTCTCTAATGATTAATGATGTTGAGCATTCTTTCATGTGTTTGTTGGCAGTCTGTATATCTTCTTTGGAGAAATGTCTATTTAGGTCTTCTGCCCATTTTTGGATTGGGTTGTTTATTTTTTTGTTATTGAGCTGCATGAGCTGCCTGTAAATTTTAGAGATTAATCCTTTGTCAGTTGATTCATTTGCAAATATTTTCTCCCATTCTGAGGGCTGTCTTTTGGTCTTGTTTATGGTTTCCTTTGCTGTGCAAAAGCTTTGAAGTTTCATTAGGTCCCATTTGTTTATTTTTGTTTTTATCTCCATTACTCTAGGAGATGGGTCAAGAAGGATCTTGCTGTGATTTATGTCATAGAATGTTCTGCCTATGTTTTCCTCTAAGAGTTTGATAGTTTCTGTCCTTGAATTTAGGTCTTTAATCCATTTTGAGCTTATTTTTCTGTATGGTGTTAGGAAGTGATCTAATCTCATACTTTTATATGTACCTGTCCAGTTTTCCCAGCACTACTTATTGAAGAGGCTGTCCTTTCTCCACTGTACATTCCTGCCTCCTTTATGAAAGATAAGCTGACCATATGTGCATGGGTTTATCTCTGGGCTTTCTATCCTGTTCCATTGATCTATCTTTCTGTTTTTGTGCCAGTACCATACTGTCTTGATTACTGTACCTTTGTAGTATAGTCTGAAGTCAGGGAGCCTGATAACTCCAGCTCTTTTTCGTTCTCAAGATTGCTTTGGCTATTCGGGGTCTTTTGTGTTTCCATACAAATTGTGAAAGTTTTTGTTCTAGTTCTGTGAAAAATGCCAGTGGTAGTTTGATAGGGATTGCAATGAATCTGTAGATTGCTTTGGGTAGTAGAGTCATTTTCACAATGTTGATTCTTCCAATCCAAGAACATGGTATATCTCTCCATCTATTTGTATCATCTCTAATTTCTTTCATCAGTGTCTTATAATTTTCTGCATACAGGTCTTTTGTCTCCTTAGGTAGGTTTATTCCTAGATATTTTATTCTTTTTGTTGCAGTGGTAAATGGGAGTGTTTTCTTGATTTCACTTTCAGATTTTTTCATCATTAGTGTATAGGAAAGGCAGAGGTTTCTGTGCATTAATTTTGTATCCCGCTACTTTACCACATTCATGGATTAGCTCTAGTAGTTTTCTGGTAGCATCTTTAGGATTCTCTATGTGTAGTATCGTGTCATCTGCAAACAGTGACAGCTTTACTTCTTCTTTTCCGATTTGGATACCATTTATTTCCTTTTCTTCTCTAATTGCTGTGGCTAAAACTTCCAAAACTATGTTGAATAAGAGTGGTGAGAGTGGGCAACCTTGTCTTGTTCCTGATCTTAGTGGAAATGCTTTCAGTTTTTCACCATTGAGGACAGTGTTCGCTGTGGGTTTGTCATATATGGCCTTTATTATGTTGAGGAAAGTTCACTCTATGCCTACTTTCTGCAGGGTTTTTATCATAAATGGGTGTTGAATTTTGTCAAAAGCTTTCTCTGCATCTTTTGAGATGATCATATGGTTTTTCTCCTTCAATTTGTTAATATGGTGTATCATGTTGATTGATTTGTGTATATTGAAGAATCCTTGCATTCCTGGAATAAACCCCACTTGATCATGGTGTATGATCCGTTTAATGTGCTGTTGGATTCTGTTTGCTATTATTTTGCTGAGGATTTTTGCATCGATGTTCATCAGTGATATAGGCCTGTAGTTTTCTTTCTTTGTGACATCCTTGTCTGGTTTTGGTATCAGGGTGATGGTGGCCTCGTAGAATGAGTTTGGGAGAGTTCCTCGTCTGCTGTAGTTTGGAAGCGTTTGAGAAGGATAGGTGTTAGCTCTTCTTTAAATGTTTGATAGAATTCGCCTGTGAAGCCATCTGGTCCTGGGCTTTTGTTTGTTGGAAGATTTTTAATCACAGTTTCAATTTCAGTGCTTGTGATTGGTCTGTTCATATTTTCTATTTCTTCCTGATTCAGTCTTGGCAGATTGTGCATTTCTAAGAATTTGTCCATTTCTTCCAGGTTGTCTATTTTATTGGCATAGAGTTGCTTGTAGTAATCTCTCATGATCTTTTGTATTTCTGCAGTGTCAGTTGTTACTTCTCTTTCATTTCTAATTCTATTGATTTGAGTCTTCTCCCTTTTTTTCTTGATGAGTCTGGCTAATGGTTTATCTATTTTCTTTATCTTCTCAAAGAACCACCTTTTAGTTTTATTGATCCTTGCTATCGTTTCCTTCATTTCCTTTTCATTTATTTCTGATCTGATTTTTATGATTTCTTCCCTTCTGCTAACTTTGGAGTTTTTTTGTTCTTCTTTCTCTAATTGCTTTAGGTGCAAGTTTAGGTTGTTTATATGAGATGTTTCCTGTTTCTTGAGGTAGGATTGTATTGCTATAATCTTCCCTCTTAGAACTGCTTTTGCTGCATCCCATAGATTTTGGGTCATCGTGTCTCCATTGTCATTTGTTTCTAGGTAATTTTTTATTTCCTCTTTGATTTCTTCAGTGATCACTTGGTTATTAAGTAGAGTATTGTTTAGCCTCCCTGTGTTTGTATTTTTTACAGATCTTATCCTGTAACTGATATCTAGTCTCATAGCGTTGGGGTCAGAAAAAGTACTTGATACAATTACAATTTTCTTAAATTTACCAAGGCTGATTTGTGACCCAAGATATGATCTATTCTGGAGAATGTTCCATGAGCACTTGAGAGAAAGGTGTATTCTGTTGTTTTTGGATGGAATGTCCTATAAATATCAATTAAGTCCATCTTGTTTAATGTATCATTTAAAGCTTTTGTTTCCTTATTTATTTTCATTTTGGATGATCTGTCCATTGGTGAAAGTGGGGTGTTAAAGTCCCATACTATAAATGTGTTACTGTTGATTTCCCCTTTTATGGCTGTTAGTATTTGCCTTATGTTTTGAGGTGCTCCAATGTTGGGTGCATAAATATTTACAATTGTTATATCTTCTTGGATCGATCCCTTGATCATTGTGTAGTGTCCTTCTTTTTCTCTTCTAATAGTCTTTATTTTAAAGTCTATTTTGTCTGATATGAGAATTGCTACTCCAGCTTACTTTTGGTTTCCATTTACACGAAATATCTTTTTCCATCCCCTCACTTTCAGTCTGTATGTGTCTCTAGGTCTGAAGTGTGTCTCTTGCAGACAGCAAATATATGGGTCTTGTTTTTGTATCCATTCAGCCAGTCTGTGCATTTTGGTGGGAGCATTTAGTCCATTTACATTTAAGGTAATTATCGATATGTATGTTCCTATTCCCATTTTCTTAATTGTTTTGGGTTTGTTATTGTAGGCCTTTTCCTTCTCTTGTGTTTCTTGCTTAGAGAAGTTCCTTTAGTAGTTGTTGTAAAGCTGGTTTGGTGGTGCTGAACTCTCTCAGCTTTTGCTTGTCTGTAAAGGTTTTAATTTCTCCATCAAATCTGAATGAGATCCTTGCTGGGTAGAGTAATCTTGGTTGCAGGTTTTTCTCCTTCATCACTTTAAATATGTCCTGCCAGTTCCTTCTGGCTTGCAGAGTTTCTGCTGAAAGATCAGCTGTTAACCTTATGGGGATTCCCTTGTGTGTTATTTGTTGTTTTTCCCTTGCTGCTTTTAATATGTTTTCTTTGTATTTAATTTTTGACAGTTTGATTAATATGTGTCTTGGCGTATTTCTCCTTGAATTTATCCTGTATGGGACTCTCTGTGCTTCCTGGACTTGATTAACTATTTCCTTTCCCATATTAGGGAAGTTTTCAACTATAATCTCTTCAAATATTTTCTCAGTCCCTTTCTTTTTCTCTTCTTCTTCTGGAACCCCTATAATTCGAATGTTGGTGCGTTTAATGTTGTCCCAGAGGTCTCTGAGACTGTCCTCAGTTCTTTTCATTCTTTTTTCTTTATTCTGCTCTGCAGTAGTTATTTCCACTATTTTATCTTCCAGGTCACTTATCTGTTCTTCTGCCTCAGTTATTCTGCTATTGATCCCATCTAGAGTATTTTTAATTTCATTTATTGTGTTGTTCATCATTGTTTGTTTCATCTTTAGTTCTTCTAGGTCCTTGTTAAATGTTTCTTGCATTTTGTCCATTGTATTTCCAAGATTTTGGATCATCTTTACTATCATTATTCTGAATTCTTTTTCAGGTAGACTGCCTATTTCCTCTTCATTTGTTAGGTCTGGTGGGTTTTTATCTTGCTCCTTCATCTGCTGTGTGTTTTTCTGTCTTCTCATTTTGCTTATCTTACTGTGTTTGGGGTCTCCTTTTTGCAGGCTGCAGGTTCTTAGTTCCCATTGTTTTTGGTGTCTGTCCCCAGTGGCTAAGGTTGGTTCAGTGGGTGGTGTAGGCTTCCTGGTGGAGGGGACTAGTGCCTGTGTTTTGGTGGATGAGGCTGGATCTTGTCTTTCTGGTGGGCAGGTCCATGTCTGGTGGTGTGTTTTGGGGTGTCTGTGGACTTGTTATGATTTTAGGCAGCCTCTCTGCTAATGGGTGGGGTTGTGTTCCTGTCTTGCTAGTTGTTTGGCATAGGATGTCCAGCACTGTAGCTTGCTGGTCGTTGAGTGAAGCTGGGTGCTGGTGTTGAGATGGAGATCTCTGGGAGATCTTCGCCATTTGATATTATGTGGAGCTGGGAGGTCTCTTGTGGACTAGTGTCCTGAAGTTGCCTCTCCCACCTCAGAGGCACAGCACTGACTCCTGGCTGCTGCACCAAGACCCTGTCATCCACACGGCTCAGAATAAAAGGCGGAAAATGTAGAAAGAAAGAATTAATAGAAGCAGAAAGAGAGAAAGAAAGAAAGGAGGGAGGGAGGGAGGGAGGAAGGAGGAAAGGAAGGAAAAAAAGAAAGGAGATAAAGTAAAATAAAATAAAGTAGGATAAAATATAATAAAGTTATTAAAATAAAAAATTATTAAGAGAAAAAAAAGCAAAAAAAAAAAAAAAAACAGGCGGATAGAACCCTAGGACAAATGGTGGAAGCAAAGCTATACAGACAAAATCTCACACAGAAGCATACTCATACACACTCACAAAAAGTGGAAAAGGGGAAAAAATAATAAATCTTGCTCTCAAGTCCACCTGCTTAATTTGGGATGATTCGTTGTCTATTCATGTATTCCACAAATGCAGTGTACATCACGTTGATTGTGGAGCTTTAATCTGCTGCTTCTGAGGCTGCTGGGGGAGATTTCCCTTTCTCTTCTTTGTTCTCACAGCTCCCAGCGGCTCAGTTTTGGATTTGGCCCCACCTCTGCGTGTAGGTCACCGGAAGCCCTCTGTTTTTCGCTCAGACAGGCCGGGGTTAAAGGAGCCGCTGATTCGGGGGCTCTGGCTCACTCAGGCCGTGGGGAGGGAGGGGCACGGAGTGCGGGGCGGGCCTGCGGCGGAAGACGCCGGCGTGACGTTGCACCAGCCTGAGGCGCGCCGTGCGTTCTCCCGAGGGAGTTGTCATTGGCTCCTGGGACCCTGGCAGTGGCGGGCTGCACAGGCTCCCCAGAAGGCGGGTGTGGGTAGTGACCTGTGCTCGCACACAGACTTCTTGGTGGCGGCAGCAGCAGCCTTAGCGTCTCGTGCCCGTCTCGGGGGGCCGCGCTTTTAGCCGCGGCTCGCGACCGTCTCTGGAGCTCCTTTAAGCAGCGTCCTTAATCCCCTCTCCTTGCGCACCAGGAAACAAAGAGGTAAGAAAAAGTCTGTTGCCTCTTCGGTATCTCCAGACTTTTCCCGGGACTCCCTCCCGGCCAGCCGTGGTGCAGGCGCACTAATCCTCTGCAGGCTGTGTTCACGCCACCAACCCCAGTCCTCTCCCTGCGCTCCGACCGAAGCCCGAGCCTCAGCTCCCAGCCCCGCCCGCCCCGGCGGGTGAGCAGACAAGCCTCTCGGGCTGGTGAGTGCCGGTCGGCCCTGATCCTCTGTGCGGGAATCTCCCCGCTTTGCCCTCCGCACCCTGTAGCTGCGCTCTGCTCCGCGGCTCCGAAGCTTCCCCTTCCACCACCCGCAGTGTCCGCCCGCGAAGGGGCTCCTAGTGTGTGGAAAGCTTTCCTCCTTCACAGCTCCCTCCCACTGGTGCAGGGCCCGTACCTATTCTTTTGTCTCTGTGTATTCTTTTTTCTTTTGCCCTACCCAGGTACGGGGGGGGGGGTTTCTTACCTTTTAGGAGGTCTGAGGTCTTCTGCCAGCGTTCAGTAGGTGTTCTGTAGGAGTTGTTCCACGTGTAGATGTATTTCTGGTGTATCTGTGGGGAGGAAGGTGATCTCCACGTCTTACTCTTCCTCCATCTTCCCGGAAGCCTCAGGAGTTTCATTTCTGTAGCAAAATATTTAAATTTGATAAAGCCCAATATAGTATGTTTTTCATTTTATGGCTCATACTTTTGGTTTTGTATGTAAAAATTCATCATCAAACCGAAAGTCACATAGATTTTCTCCAGTATTTTCTTTTAGATGTTTTACGGTTTCATGTTTTACAGTTATGTCTATGATCCATTTTGAGTGAATTTTGTATAAGATGTGAGGTATATGAGTCAGCTTATTTTTTTGATTTTTTTGTTATGGATGTCCAGATGCCCCTAGCACCATTTGTTTAAAAGGCTATCTTTTCTTCAATGAAGAAAATTCTGAAACTTTGACAAAAGTCAGTTGATTATAATTGCATGGGTCAATTTCTGGACTCTCTATTATGGTCCATTGAAATGTCTATCCCTATAATAAGTCTTGAAGTCATGGAATGAGAATTTTTTAACTTTGTTTTTATTTTTTAGAATTAATTTGGCCCTTGTGGTTACTTTGATGTCCCATATAAGTTTTAGATTATGAATGTCTGTGTCAACAAAATGCTTGCTTGGATTTTGAATGAGATTGTGTTGAATTTTTACATCAAATCAGGAGAAAATTGTCATCTTAACAATATTAAGTCTTCCAATCCATGAATATTATATCTTTCCATTATTTAGATCTTCCTTGATTTCTTTTGTCAGTGTTTTGTACTTTTCAACCTACATATGCTACACGTGTTTTGTTCATTGCTAATGCAAATGAAAAATGGTACAGAACTTTGGAAAAGAGTTTGGCAGTTACTTATAAAGTTAAATATACATTTACCATACATACCAGCAATCCTGTTCCAATTTTTTAATGTTTCTTTTTTTTAAAAAATCAATTAATTAATTATGTCTGCGTTGGGTCTTTGTTGTTTAGCATGGGCTTTCTCTAGTTGTGGCGAGCGGGGGCTACTCTTTGTTGCAGTGTGCGGGCTTCTCATTGCGGTGGCTTCTCTTGTTGCAGAGCACGGGCTCTAGGCACACAGGCTTCAGTAGTTGTGGCGCACGGGTTCAGTAGCTGTGGCTCACAGGCTCTAGAGAACAGGCTTAGTAGTTGTGGCACACGGGCTTAGTTGCTCCATAGCATGTAGGATCTTCCTGGACCAGGGCTCGAACCCATTGGCAGGTGGGTTCCTAACCACTGCGCCACCAGGGAAGTCCAATCCTGTTCCTATTTACTCAGTAACTTAAAAACATGTTCATACCAAAATCTGTATGGGAATGTTTATAGCATCTTTGTTCATAATTGCCAAAATCTGGAAGCAACTGAGGGGTTTGCAACCTATGGATGGATAAACAAATTGTACCTCCGTACAATGGAATACTACTTAGTAATAAAAGGAGTAAAGAAGTGATTGACATAACAGGGAGGAATAGCTAAATGAATGATAGCAGATTCCAAAGACTACATATTGTATGTGGTTCCATTTATTTCATCCTCTGAAAAGATAAAACTATAGAGATGGAAAATAGTTCATTAGTTGTCAAGGTTTGGCTACATATGGTCAACACAAGTGAATTTTTAGGGTGATGGAACTGTGCTCTAAGAAACTTTGGTGGAGGACACAGGATTAAATGCATTTCTCAAAACCAATACATGGGTATGTCACAAAATGAGAACTTTAATGTATTAAAATTTTAAGAAACTAAGGATCCCAGGATGTAATGCAGTCTCTGAGAGTAAATCTAACTGCAAATGTGTGACATAATCTCACTGCAAAAGATGGGGATCCAATTCAGAGTACCATTTGGATTTAGTTCTCTCTCTTTTATTTTTTTTCACATCTTTATTGGAGTATAATTGCTCTACAGTGTTGTGTTAGTTTCTGCTGTACAACAAAGTCAATGTTAATTCCAAATAAAGTCTGTACTAGTTAATGATTGAAAAAAAATGGGGAAAAGGAACTAAAGTAACTTTGGAAAACAGTGTTTTGACTGGATACTATAAGGCCACAGGAAAAAAAATTGTATGAATTAAACACTATACTCTAGTTGATAAAATATTCTCACAGATTCATGAGTTAGCAATTCTGAAACAATTTTACATGTTCACTAGGTTTGACACAAATTGTAAATAACGGGGTCCAGGTTTTTCACTGTTAGAGATAGAGTTACAGAGAAAAAAAGGGGGAAACTAGGATAAACTGTGATGCTGAATTAGAGTTGGAGGTTTAAGTGTGAATACATGCTTATTTTAATATAAATGCTGACAGATAAAATACCTTAATAAATATAGATATGGATGTATCCTTGGAAACTATACATACATAACTCTCTATTGAAAGGGTCTAGCATCAGTGAAACCTCAATAGCAAAGAGCTATTGACTAGGACTCTGATCTTAATTTCTGACTATCAGTCTCTAACAAAAGAAAACAGGGGTCACTCCTGGAGAAATGGCTCATCCTACGAACCTAAATTTAGGCAGGGAATGTACAATATGAGCCTAAAGCATCTTGCAGGGCCAGTATGTGAGAAAGTTAAAAAAATTTTTTTTAAAGATGAGCCAAATCAAAACAACACAGAAGTCAATCTGAAAGAGCTTCCAATAATTAAATCTGGAACAATTTGAGCAAGAAGATAAATAATAATTGTAATGAATTGTAATCCAAGAAAAACATAAATATCCACAAGCCCAAACCGTTATAAATGAAAGATAGAATAAATAAATGGGGGAGGTGGGATAAATATTCTTTTCAGAAGAATTCAAACTAATATATGTAAAAGAAATGAGAGAAACAGAAAATCACAGATGAATGCTAAAATTAGAGGATAAAAAAGTAGACTGAGTATTTAAATATCCACAAAGTACCTCCCGCAAAATAATTACTGTGGTTGTTTGAACATATGTCCACAAATTCTTTGATACTCCTCCTTCCAGGAAGCAGAGCTTAATTCCCCTTCTTTTGAGTGTGGGCTAAACTTAGTGACTCACTTCTAACAAATAAAGAAAGGGAAAAATAGTAAGTTTGCAGGGAACAAACCTGGCTGACACCAGCATCACCAAGTGACCAAGGTTAAATCATCAGTAATGAATGATTTCCACATCATATACCCCCTGATATGGTGCAGTGAGAAGAGCACATCACCTCTGCTGTATTCTTCCCCCAAATCTATACTCTCAATCAAACCATGAAAAACATCAGACAAATACACATGAGGGATAGTCTAAAAATACCTGATAACCTGATAAGTATTCTTCAAAAGTGTCAAGATCATGAAAATAAAGAATGACTGAGAAACTGTCACAAAATGAAGGAGACTATGGTGACATGAAGACTAAATATAGTGTGATATCCTGGGTTGGATTCTGGAACAGGAAGGTAACATAAGCAGAAAACAAAGTGTATAGTTTAGTTAGTATTTTTGTATCAATGTTAGTTTCTTAGTTTTGATAAATACGCCATGGTTATAAGATGTTTTCATCAGGGGAACCTGGATGAAGGGTACCAAGCAACCGTCTGTACTGTCTTTTAACTCTTGTGCAAATCTAAAATTACTTCAAAATGAAAAGTTTAAAAATTGTCTGAGGAATTATCTTCTTCATGTTCAGAATTGCTAGTCTACCTTTAGAGAATGGCTAGGGACGTGTTTCTCCCAGATTTGTTTTTTGGGCCTTTGATTTTATTGTCCTATCGGTTTTGCACAACCTACTCAGCTGCTTCTGCACCCCATCCCCCAAATTTTGTAACTCTTCTCAGAATTATCACTTCTTTATGTTAGAAATAATTTTTAATTGTAAATAATTACTTCATTTTCACTGTGTTTTGTTTTTTTTTTTGGTAGAGTAGGTATTGTAAATAATACTTGGAATTAGAGATAAAAGTCATTCTAAATTATGTGATTCCTGGATTTAGTTCTGATATGTGTATGTGTGTGTAGTTAGGGACTGTGTTTGTCTGAGAGGACATGGTGCATTTTCCAGACTTCAGGTAGTCTGATGAGAGAGTAGTGCAGGTGTGTATTTGAATGGGTGGAAGTTGTGGTTGGGAAAATGAGCTGGGGCCAGATCTTGAAGAAGCTAGAAATCAAACTCCGCAAATAATTTTTTTTACAGTATAGGAAATAAGAAAACATTCAAGGATTTTAAGTAATGCGATAACAATCAGAAGCATATGTTAGATAAATTCTTCTGGCAGAGTGAAGAATAATTTGCAAAAGTGTAATTCTGGAGGGCTAACATATATTGCTTGTACTAAATAATTAGATGAAAAGTTGAAATTTTAAGTAATCTGACTAAAGGTCCTTTACCATAGCAAAGGTGCATCTAAAGATGATTGCTAAAAAATAATCAGTTTTCCATATATAAATATGAAATTTCATTATGTCAATAGTGCGTAAACAAAACTGAAAGATAAGCACTGACTGGAAGTAGACTTGCCAGACATGTGGTCCAGGCTTATAGTTCTACTTTTGTTAATACATATGAAAATATATGAGAATACCAAAAGAAAAATTAGTGAAGATCATGAACTGAATGTTATGGGTTGAATTGTTTTCCCCCAAAATTCTTGTGTTGAAGTCCTTATGCCCAGTACCTCAGAATGTGACCTTATTTGAAAATAGAACCTTTGCAGATGATCAAGTTAAGATAAAATCATTAGGGCTGGCTCCAATGCAATATAGCTAGTGTCCTTATTAAAAGGGAACATTTGGACACACAGACGCATGTACAGAGGGAAGACAACATGAAGACACAAAATGAACACCACGTGCAGATTGGAGCCATGCTGCCACAGACCAAAGAACTACCAGAAGCTAGGGGAGAGCATTGAAATCAATCCTTCCTTAGCATTTTTAATGGCAGTATGACCCTGCTGACACATTGACCTTGGACTTTTAGCCTCCAGAAGTGTGAGATAATAAATTTCTCTTGTTTAAACCACCCAGTTTGTAGTATTTTGCTATGTCAGCCCTAGTAAACTAATACACTGAGTTTACCAAAAAAAGCAATATAAATGACCAGTAAAATGTGACAAGTTCTGTCATATTTACCATTAAAGAAATTCAAATCTAGGAAATAAAATTTAATTCTAATGATCAAAAAGTTTTTTAAAGTATTGATAAGACTATATTAAAATTAGCACTCTTTTATACTGCTAGCGGAAGTGCAAATAGACTTAATACATGTTAAGATACACTTAATGTATTATAGCACAGTGATTGGTATATTGTAAGAACACAAGTGATAGTTATAATAAGTGGTGTAATTATATATCCATATTAAAGTTATACATGCTACATAATGATCTCAATAACAATAAAATATCTCTGGATAGGAACTTGGCAAAATGTATCAAAGGTCTTAATAGTATACTCTTTGATCTATGAATTCTACTTCTAGAAATGTATTCCTTTTCTGTATTTAATATTACCTTCTCTCTGCTAAGGAAAAAAAAAAGGAATGAGATGATACAAAAGAAATAAAAGTGCAAGGGGATAGGGAAGGACTGGGGAATGTTTGGGATGAAAAGCATGGGGGACAAAATTAATTGTGTTGTCAGGAAAGTCCTCTTTTTGAGATGACATTTGAGCAGAAACATGAATGAGAAGCAGAAGTCAACCACACCAAGGTATCTGAAGAGAGAGAGATCTGTGGTCTGTGGGACCCGTCAGAGCTAGGAGCTCTGATCCTGGGGCACACTCTTCAGCATCATCACAAGTGATGTGGGAAGCCTGGAGTACTGCACAGATGTGTCACTATGCCCCAAGGCACCCAGGCAAGCACTCACCAATGGGAGGGGCTAAACTAGAGATTGAACAATTGCCTTTACCCAAAGAAGTTCACACAGGCATCACAGAGGATGTGATTTTTGAGTGGGAATTACCCAAGTGAGGATGAAAGAAGCTACTCCAAACAGTAAACCATACACGGAAATGTGGACCATTTTGCAACTTTGTAAGGATTGGTAGGTCTTAGGAACAGAGAGAAAAGAAAGCTGGCTGAAATCAGACTGTGCAGAGTAATAAACAGAAATTGGGGTTGCTAAGTATCTGTGAGACCAACTTGTGAAGGATTTTATATGTACAGATAATAAAATATTATAAAGGGGGCAGGAAAATTCTATGGACATTACTTTCCAGTCACAATATTTTAAAATATCATTTTATAATTAAATTCAAAACATGGATTCTAAACATAATAGTGTCATGTATTGATCCAAGAAAGTCTCTGATAACGCTCCTTCTTCCATCCAAAAGGAGTAATATCATATCAGTATAATGGAAATCCAACTTGACCTTTATAATATGAAAGTTCAGTATCATGAAGTGAACGAATTAGTGTTCGTAAACACTAGCTTATAACTTGCAGTACTGAATGATTCATAATTAGCTAGCATTAGAATACAATATCTAGAGTCAAAGGCATCTGAAGTCATTCATTCAACCATTTTATTGAGCATCTACTCTCTGGCTCAGTGTGCCAGCTTGACAATCCATGCTCAAGAGCTCATATTCTAAAGGGGAAGGTAATTAAGTAGGAAACAGCAAATGTCAATGTGTACATCATGATAAGATGAGTGAACTGGTTGTAAGAAAATTAGCAGTGGGGCTTATCCTGATATGAGTGAGAAAAATGTGCATTTGGCTGTTCCAAGAGATGAATTGTTGTATACTTTATTACTCTTTGAAAATCTGATTTAAGAAAGTATCTCTGTTGTTTACGTCACTGTATTCAAATACTACTTCTCTTCCTACACATGTGTAGGATGGGGAGAGAGAGGGAAGGAAATAATTTTAGTTTTTCAACAAGAATCAAAGTCTTAAGCCAGAAAATAAGGCAGAATTTCTGGTATTGGTGTAAGAACTATGTTGATGGGCAGAGGTAAGAAATCTTTTCTACAATTACTTCATGAAGCTCCCTGTTTTTTTTTTTTTGCGATATGTGGGCCTCTCACTGTCGTGGCCTTTTCCCGTTGCCGGATGCGCAAGCTCAGCGCCCATGGCCCACGGGCCCAGCCGCTCCGCGGCACGTGGGATCCCCCCGGACCGGGGCACGAACCCGTATCCCCTGCATCGGCAGGCGGACTCCCAACCACTGCGCCACCAGGGAGGCCCGAAGCTCCCTGTTTTTAAAGATAGAGGCAGACTGGCTGCAAACAAGTTCTGCAAGTTCCATGTTATTCAGATCACCTGTGTACGCACTGAAGGGTCCCAAATTTAGTTAACAGCATCAAAATCTTCCCTCTTTTTCTGACTGAATTTTTTCATGTTGAATTCATTTTATTCATTCCAAAATTTCTTTCAAGGCAATATGCTGGAGGAATAAAACATTGTTCCTGACTTTGGAGAGCTCACCAGCTAGTGAATTTTCCTCCTTTTTTTTCAAAACTTCTTGGTCCCCCATATATTGTCCTAATTCTATGCTTTTTCCTCTCAAGCACAGAATTGCTTGTTGTATTCTTACATCTTCTTCCTTCTCTTGTTTTATTCACAGAAAAACATCAAACATTTTTCCCTTAGGTACGGTCAGTAAACAGTGTGCTTAGAGGTTCCACAAACAGCACTGATAGAAACATCAGGGTTTAGTACAAAAACCTGGAGTGGGAGGTGGGACTTTGTAAGAAGCATTAAATATGCCTTCTTTTACCATAGGTTAAGTAGATGTGAAAAAAGCCCTGGAAAGCTTAAGTGCTTTTTGATGGTGCTTTCTCCAGAAGATGGAGAGAGGAAGAAGAACCAACGATGTAGCATCTTATGCAAGATGCACTTAAGATCAGATCTCTTTGTTATTACTAAGCAAGTCTTCCCAATCTTGAAGACATTATCTGGAAGAATTATGGTCCACAGAAATTGTAATTAGTCAATCTCCAACAAAATGCCTAAGGAGAGGAGAAATATGTAACAAGAAGAAATAACATAAGAATCAATTCTGAGGTATCGTGGGATCCCCCCGGACCGGGGCACGAACCCGTATCCCCTGCATCGGCAGGCGGACTCCCAACCACTGCGCCACCAGGGAGGCCCGAAGCTCCCTGTTTTTAAAGATAGAGGCAGACTGGCTGCAAACAAGTTCTGCAAGTTCCATGTTATTCAGATCACCTGTGTACGCACTGAAGGGTCCCAAATTTAGTTAACAGCATCAAAATCTTCCCTCTTTTTCTGACTGAATTTTTTCATGTTGAATTCATTTTATTCATTCCAAAATTTCTTTCAAGGCAATATGCTGGAGGAATAAAACATTGTTCCTGACTTTGGAGAGCTCACCAGCTAGTGAATTTTCCTCCTTTTTTTTCAAAACTTCTTGGTCCCCCATATATTGTCCTAATTCTATGCTTTTTCCTCTCAAGCACAGAATTGCTTGTTGTATTCTTACATCTTCTTCCTTCTCTTGTTTTATTCACAGAAAAACATCAAACATTTTTCCCTTAGGTACGGTCAGTAAACAGTGTGCTTAGAGGTTCCACAAACAGCACTGATAGAAACATCAGGGTTTAGTACAAAAACCTGGAGTGGGAGGTGGGACTTTGTAAGAAGCATTAAATATGCCTTCTTTTACCATAGGTTAAGTAGATGTGAAAAAAGCCCTGGAAAGCTTAAGTGCTTTTTGATGGTGCTTTCTCCAGAAGATGGAGAGAGGAAGAAGAACCAACGATGTAGCATCTTATGCAAGATGCACTTAAGATCAGATCTCTTTGTTATTACTAAGCAAGTCTTCCCAATCTTGAAGACATTATCTGGAAGAATTATGGTCCACAGAAATTGTAATTAGTCAATCTCCAACAAAATGCCTAAGGAGAGGAGAAATATGTAACAAGAAGAAATAACATAAGAATCAATTCTGAGGTATTTTTATAGATATAGATAGAAATATCTATCAAAACAGTTGAAGAAAAATAACTTTATATCAGGGATATAAGTGAAACATTATTATTACCTATTCAGATTATCTTATGGCAAAGTATTTTGTCAGATTATACACAAAACAAAAAATGGTATTCAGAGTCTAAATTGAGAAGAGATAAGATGTAGATTTGCAGATATATACCCAAATGAGGAAACAAAAAAATCAAGTGATTTAAGAACTAGTAAGGGACAATGATTTTCTTTTCAAAATTTCTGGATAGATTTGTATCTTGATAAAATATTTTACTTTCTTTGAAGCCACATTTCACCATAATGGAATTGTATATATAAAAGGTACCAATGAACTCTTTGCCCTGCCAGACAGCCAGAACAAAGTTTATTAGTCATTCCTGC
>NW_006790551.1:305025-307240 GCF_000442215.2 Lipotes vexillifer
CCTTTTGTCCCCCAAAGTGGCTACTCTGATTGGAGTTCCTTTTCTCCTACTTCTGTTCCCAAAGCAATGCTCAGCTCAGCCTTCTGGCACTAAATCTGTATTATAAAACATATTTCCTCCTTTTGCATGAAATCTAGATGTCAGCCTGAGACTCAAATTAATTTTTATTATCTTTAAGCATGTGTATGTCTCTTACCAACTGCCCACTGTGTCTTTTGATCCATTTTGTGACTTTTTTTACTCTCACTGTAAATTTTGTGTGTTGGCCAAATCAAAATAGAAGCTTTCACAACATGAAACTGTGAAACATGTATTTATTCTGTTGGGTTGTCTGTTATCATAGTCCTTGCTTGGTAGTTTATTGTGGCTGCAACACACTGCGTTAATCTAATCATTGTTAAAATGTGTTGGTTTTAAAAGGTTTAGTATAAGGTGACTGAGCGATACTTCTATTCCTTGACATACTGAAAATTACAGAAACATAGGCTCTTTTTTTCCCAAAGTAGGCATTCTTAATTATGGTTCTAGTTCATTTACATATTTAATTAAAGCATTTGATATTCGTTGGTAGCAACGAAAAATAAATCCCAAGTTCCTTGCTGGTTCACAATTTGCCAGTGGTGAACCAAAAACATCAAGGAATATGTGGGAGAATCCATGACAGTGTCTCTCATAGCTGTAGCTTTATGGGGAAAGCATTTTAAGAATACTAAGCACAGATTTTAGCCTCATTTCAACTTCAAAATCATAAGTTGTACTGACAGCTGAGTCATTAATCTCTTCCAGTCAAAGTAAAGAAAAAAATCAGGAAATATGCTTATTTTATAACAGTGAATGTTCTATTTAAATCTTGAATATAGGACATGTATTTTATCCCACTGCACTAGAACATAAGAAAACATTTTACCCCCATCTCAAAACTCCTGTTTTGTCATTACAAGCTTTCACTTATTTTTTTTGTTATATTTGTTTGGGCATCTGTTTTCTACAACTCAATGAAGTCTAATCCTGCCTTGTTCTGTGCCATGGGCAACTCCTGGGCAAGCAGTTGCACTTCAGAAATGTCAGGCGTGATAAAAAAGGGGAAAACCACCAATGGCAACTGCTCCTATGTTGCTCTCTGAAAGGCAAGCCCTCAAGCAATTGCGCAGTTGGGGCACCTTTGGTGTTGCTGGTGTATGCTGGAGAGCATAGCATACAATGATTTCAATAAAGAAGTACTTCTAAGTATAGAGTACTTTTGAAATGTGTTGTTTGCTTTGAAATCCATCTGTTAGGTAGAAAGGGCAAGATTTTTTTTATCTCCATTTTTTTTAGATAAGGAAGCAAACGCAAAAATTGTTCAGTGGATAACTAATTTACTTCTGATTTACCAGTCTGTAAAAGTACCTCTCATACATCGATTGTAATACTCACCAACTACTTGCTATCAGCTCTTCAGAAGACTGGGAATGCGAGGAGCTAATTTTACATTAGTTGCACACATCTATTAGCAGTGGACCCCAATTTCGGAAATGTTAAAAGGGACAAAGGAGAATCAAGAGACTTCTGTGAGGTAGCTAGTGCCAGCACTATAACCAGGTCCAGCTTCCTTTACTTCCTGGAAATGACCAGGAATAAAACCAATATTACAAATGAATAGCAAAATAATTAAAATGGATATTCTTTTTGTTCTAAAAATATAATGAAGAATGGTAAAACTTTTAAAAAATATTTCATAGTAAGGTTTTAACTACCTTGCATTTTTTCTTTACTACATATTGGATGGCAAATATAATATAGAGTGCCTAAATACAAAAGAATAGTGATAATAAGTTTTCATGAATATTCATAGTAAAATAGAAACAGACTCACAGATATAGAGAACAAACTAGTGGATACCAGTGGGGGGAGAGAAGAAGGGAGGGGCATATTAGGTGTATGGGATTAAGAGATAAAAATTACTATGTACAAAATAGATAAGCAAAAAAGATATACTGTATAGCACAGTGAATTATAGCCATTGTAATAACTTGTAATAACTTTTAATAGAGTATAATCTGTAAAAATACTGAATCACTATGCTGCATGCGTGAAACCAGTATGTAAATCAACTACACTTCAGTTACAAAAGAGTTTTCATAAACTCATACATAGTTCTTTAAGACCGTAAATGAGAAGTAGTGTCTGAATTGGATACATTCAGTTTTCTTTTTTTTTTTTTTTTTTTTTTGGG
>NW_006790551.1:309034-327802 GCF_000442215.2 Lipotes vexillifer
CGAACCCGTGTCTCTTGCATCGGCAGGCGGACTCTCAACCACTGCGCCACCAGGGAAGCCCGTTCAGTTTTCTTTTAAGTTAAGACTTTGTGCTTGATAATAATGAACAGTATTCAATACACAAGATTGTTCTTAGCTAAAGGACTTTTATGTAGAGCACATTTTTTCATGGAGTCTTAAGTTCCTTTAATGCAAGTAATTCAATTTATTAAGCACCTACTGTGAGCTAGGCTTTGCTTCTCAGAGTCTTTCATTTAATCCTCACAATTTCTTGAATTTGAGCTTAAAAGGTGAAGTCCAAGGATAAAAAGTAGAGAGTTAGTAATTGGAAAAACCAGGATTTGATTTCAGAAATGTGCCTTCAGAAGCTAAAATCTTTTCTTCATCTTATTCAGTAAAGTTCTTTTTAAATTATATATTTTACAGAATGAAATTTTAAGGAGATGGAGATATTGCAGAATAAAAATCTTAGATTTAACAACTCATTTTAAATGTGATTTCTGAATAATAATGTTTGCTGTGGGTTTGCCGTATATGGCCTTTATTATGTTTTTTGTTTTTTGGTTTTTTTTTTTGCAGTATGTGGGCCTCTCACTGTTGTGGCCCCTCCCACTGCGGAGCACAGGCCCCGGACGCGCAGGCTCAGCGGCCATGGCTCACGGCCATGGCTCACGGGCCCAGCCGCTCCGCGGCACGTGGGATCCCCCTGGACCGGGGCACGAACCCGCGTCCCCTGCATCGGCAGGCAGACCCTCAACGACTGCGCCACCAGGGAAGCCCATGGCCTTTATTATGTTGAGGTAGGTTCCCTCTATGCCTGCTTTCCGGAGAGTTTTTATCATAAATGGGTGTTGAATTTTGTCAAATGCTTTTTCTGCATCTATTGAGATTATCATATGGTTTTTATCCTTCAGTTTGTTAATATGGTGTATCACATTGATTGATTTGTGTATATTGAAGAATCCTTGCATTCCTGGGATAAATCTCACTTGACCATGATGTATGATCCTTTTAATGTGCTGCTGGATTCTGTTTGCTAGTATTTTGTTGAGGATTTTTACGTCTATGTTCATCAGTGATATTGGCCTGTAATTTTCTTTTCTTGTGATATCTTTGTCTGGTTTTGGAATCAGGGTGGTGGTGGCCTCCTAGAATGAGTTTGGGAGTGTTCCTCCCTCTGCAAATTTTTGGAAGAGTTTGACAAGGATAGGTGTTAGCTCTTCTCTAAATGTTTGATGGAATTCACCTGTGAAGCTCTCTGGTCCTGGCTTTCGTTTGTTGGAAGATTTTAAATCATAGTTTCAATTTCATTACTTGTGATTGGTCTGCTCATATTTTCTATTTCCTTCTGGTTCATTCTTGGAAGGTTGTACCTTTCTAAGACTTGGTCCATTTCTTCCAGGTTGTCCACGTTATTGGCATATAGTTGCTTGTAGTAGTCCCTTATGATGCTTTGTACTTCTGTGGTGTCCATTGTAACTTCTCCTTTTTCATTTCTAATTTTATGGATTTGAGTCCTCTCCCTTTTTTTTCTAGATGAGTCTGGCTAAAGGTGTATCAATTTTTATCTTCTCAAAGAACCAGGTTTTAGTTTTATTGATCTTTGCTATTGTTTTCTTCATTTATTTCATCTATTTCTGCTCTGATCTTTATGATTTCTTTCCTTCTGCTGACTTTAATTTTTTGTAGTTGTTCTTCTTCTTCTTCCTCTAGTGGCTTTAGGTGTGAGGTTAGGTTGTTTATTTGAGCGGTACCTTCAATTGAATTAGAAATTTCCAGCTCTTTCCTGATTTCCAGAGAAATGATACCTATTTGGAAGTTAAAAGGTATAAGAGCAAGATATGGCTAAAGATATACTAGGATGTAAATTAAAGTAAAATGCTTGATGTTATGATGAGGGGGCATTAATATTTATAGAGTGCTTGTAATGTTGCAATAAGTTTATTTGTTTTGTGAAAGAGGCTTTATTATCCTTGTTTTACAGCTGAAAATTATAAGGCATTGTAAATATAGGCAATTTACCTGTTGCCTAGTACTCATATAAATAAGAGTCCAATACACGATTGGACTCACAATTCTTTATGCTATCTGCTACACCAAACTTCATTACCTAACAGCATGGAAAATGTATGGTTACGTATTTCCACATACTTATACCAGCTAAGCTGTATGTTATGAATAGAGCTGACTATGCATTCCTAACCTTTAAATTAACAGGAATACCAGTTAGCTAACACTTAATATTGTAATCAGATATTTACCGTGACACAGTGGTTTAGTAGAATAGAATAAGAAGAACCAAAACTTATTTAAGTATAAATGGGACTTTTATTTGTTATATTGATGGAATTATCTGCCAGGAAAAAAGCCTCAACTGCTTAATAATGGTGTTTGACAACTGACTAACCATTTGGAAGAATATAAAATTAGACTCAAACATCTCATTATACATATAAATATATTTCCATTGAATTGGAGCTCAAAATGTAAAAACAATTACAGAATCAAGTAAATTAAATAAAAAGCATTGGATGGAAACATCTAGGTATTTTCATAACTTGGGAGTGGATACACTCTTATTCCCAGAGTTTATAGAGGTAAAGAAATTGAACTACATTGTTGCACAAAAATGTTGAAGTCTGTAAGAAGACAAAAATAGGCTAGGAGAAGATATTGACAACATCCTGGGCAGAAAATATGTTCTTTTCTCTCTTAAACAAAATGATTCTAAAACCATCTAAGAAAAACATAAACAAACATCATAGTGGACAAAGGATATACTCAAAAACTTTAGAGAAAAAAGAAATGCAAAATCCCCATACACTTGTAAATAGACGTTCACTCTCACTAGCAGGTTCTGTTTCTTCTGCGAGCAACCAGCAACCAAGGTTCCCGCCCTGAGAAGGCCTCCTTGCTTGGTGTTTAATGCTCTGTGGCCGTCATCTTGAAATTCTTAATATTTTTACTCTTGATTTGGGGTTTTGTAAGTGAACTCGGAGAGGACATTTAGAGCATGCATCCTGGCTCCCGGGAGATCCAGCCTATTCCCACCTTCCTGCCCCCTGTTACTTCCCTCAGATGGGTTCCTCCCCTCCCTGCTGGGGGCAGAGATCAGCTTGTGTGGCTGGGGAAGACCCCCGTTTTTCTGTTGCCCTTCGAAGACCAGGGCCTTTGTGGGGTGCGGAAACAGGCGGACCGGCACCTGCCCCAGGTGGTCCTGGACGGGGCCAGGCAGGGGTGATCCAGTCTTGGCTGCCTGCCTCCCTGCTGCTTCTGAGGATTACTTGGCAGGCCTCTCTTGCCCACCTGCAGCCAGGCACCAGGTGTGTCCAGGTGTGAAGACTTCATTCCCTTAGAAGTCACCCATCAGCCGTGGGTTGCAGGGCTGGGTTGTGAGAAGGGGAGACTTGTCTTTCTGGATGCCGGCCGGCTGGGGCCCTGCATTTACATTGTGTCCCGGGCCGCACCAGTCATGTAGCTGGCCCTGCTCACTAGTAGCTATGGTAAGGAATAAAACAACCATATTATTCTCATCAGACTGACCAAAAAATGAAGTGGTAGCATTCAGTGACGATGAAGGAGTGAGGAAATGAGTCCTCCTCATTCTGTTGGTGAGACTGTATAACACCATCTATGGTATTTTTTTTTTTTTCAAATTTTTAAAAGCTCTTATGATGCCTCAGCAGTTCTACCTTGGGGAATGTTTCATATGTTGTCAAAATATTATTAAATATTAATATTATTAAATTAACATAAATGTATTATGCCAAAATAAATTTCAAAGATATTTATTGCATCATCGTTTATGGAAGCAAAAAAATGGGCAAAATCTACATTTAAATCCAAAAAGGAATGGTTAAATTTGTTCATTTAAACTATGGAATACTGGGAAACTAATAAAATAAAATGACGTACACGTGGCTACAACAGTCAAGTGAAAAAAGGTACAAAATGTTATGTTTAACAGAATTTCATATTGTTAAAAAATTAATTAAAAACCAGTACATATGTATTGGAAGAGGAAAATAACATCACTGATTTGTACTAAATTGACACTGATGGTTAAGTCCATGGGGAAAGGGAGGAAGGAAGAAGCTAATGATTTTTAAATTTCCTATTATTTACTTTGTCATTTAAATGGCATGAACATACTTTATATTTACCTTTGTAAATCGTATGAATGGAATTACATACATATATGTGTGTCTGTCTTAAAGAATGCCTATTTGTGTACACATATATGGATATCTGTATACACATACAAAAGAGACACAAAACCCTAAGAATCTGAAGATCTTCTAACTGCATAGGAATTAAGGGAGGTTACACCAAAATCTGTATCTTTTTTGAGAGAGGACTAATTACAACAGTGAGCAAATTATTAATAGCCTGTGCTTTGATAAAATCTGATTTTAAATATTCAACGGGGCATCGCATTTAAGCAAACAAAAAGAGAAAGAGAGGCAAACGCTTTCCTTGTATCCATTTTGTAGGACTAAGGTGTTGATTTTTTAACTTTTTGGAAGAAAATCCAGGTTTTGCTGACTTTGTTGATTTTATATAAATCTGTTGGTGGTACACTTACGCACTGACCTAAATCCTTAGTCTCACTTGTGCCCCACTTCTTTAGTTTGATTCTAAATTGCTAAGCCCAGGAATAGCATCTCCTTTATCACAGTCTATTCTAGGGCTGTCTTTGACTTTCTTGCCTTAAAAGAAATCCCTGTTTTCCTAGGTTTGTATGCAGCGTTATTGTCTTAGGTATTGTCCACAGATGCCCACCTCCTTTCCCTATCTTTTAATTACTGCTTTGAGGGAATATTTCAGAGTCTTTCCAGAAAACGGCTAATCCAGCCATTCTACAAAGAGAGGAAAAAACAATATTCTTTATCCTAGAACCAGGAGAAATAAAATGTCTCCATAAATTCACGTCTGTACCTTCAAATCTGTAATGTTTCTTAGACTGATTTAGTGATATCATTTTCTGCATTGTTTTGCTAAGGGTAGGGATAAGTTCTCCAGTTATACTATCCATTATTATCAGAGAAGGCACTTCTTACACTGCAAAATATTATCCAAATAACACTTATTGCTGTTATAATTATTATATGTGACTTGGGGGCCTGTAAAACAAATATGCTCCCTCTCTCCCATCCTCCTCTGAGCTGAGCATCATGTTTCTCACATGACAAATTTTAAATCCATGCTTAAGTTTTGATTACTATGTAAATTTGACATCACGTTGACTAAATCACACACAGAAGGCAGAGCACCGTTTTATAACCCACCACTCCTTTGCTTTGCACCAAATCACATACCACACAATGCCCTGAGCTGTAGAATAATACATGATTATGAAAGCATGGGAGCAAGGATGTCCTCAGATGCTGATGTTGTTTACAAAATTTTTGAGCATGTTTACAGTTGTGAAGATTCAGTGGTCCTTTCCCCTCCCTGTCATGACATCGGCCGTAAAAGTTAGTAACTCAAAATTCCTTCTACTTTATTGCGGGTGCAATACTTAGGTGTGTTTTCAAAGAAAACTAAACTTTCTATATGCACAGAAATAATATTTATATAAAGATATTACTTCTCTCTGAATAGCTAACCTTATTTGAGGGGGGCAGTCTATGACTTTCCTGTTGAGTGTGTGTGTGCCTGTGTGTATGTGTGTTGAGCCAGTGCCCTCTGACCTGGGAGTTTGCAGAAGAAATATTTTTTGATGTTGCTTTATTCCATTAGATGTGTAAATCACTAGTCTGCATTCTGTTCTCTTAAGCTCGGTGACTCACCACACTTATTCACTTGCCCTCAATCCTTCTCCCTCTTCTCTCCATTAGGTATTAACTGGAACCTGCTTTCTTACTCTGAGCAATTAAAGAAGCATAGTTAATCTTCTTAGGAGCTAAATGTAAAATGACAAAGTATGTGGTAACATCCTTTTAGCACTCCATTTATTCCAATGTAATTTCTGAAGTAAGAAAAAAATTCCACAGTTCATTTAATTAATGTATAACTACAAGTGAGGTGGATTGAGAGCAGAAAAAACTCTTTTCCCACAAAAAAATGTCGAGTTCTTATCAAACTATTTTAAAGAAAAGTTTTAGAGTATTCTCTTGTCCAAAAAAACATCGTAAGGAATGACAGCTCCCTTCCCCTCAGCTGTTGTTACTCTGAACCAGAAAATACTTTTAAAAATTGACAATCAAAGCAATTAGTACAGAATTCATACCTTCTTTCTCCCCTTATTTTTTCCCCCATTCTTCTTTTATCCACTTCCCTTTCCCTTGATAGTTTTCTATCGCCTCCCTTTATTTTACAGTCTCTGAAAAGACAATTTTTCTTGAGTTTATACATGATGTGACTATTAAGTGAAGGACTCTTTGGTAAATCTGAACAGATATGTAACATTTTACTGATATACTAGACCAGTTTACTAACCTCATATTTAGAACTCAGTTATTGTCCTAAGGTTCTAAACTTATAAAAGTGTTCATCTAAAGACATCTTAGGGTCAAATTAATTTTAGATACAATCATTTTTCCTAGTTGAAAATATTTTCAGATATTTTTGATTTTTAGTCTGTGTAAGTTCAGTGAAAAAGTTAAGGTACTTAAAGCATTAACGCATGTGGTAAAGTCTTTAAAGTTCTCAAAATAATTTCCCCAATACAATTATGTAAAGTCTAATGTTAAGGTTAAAATTTAAATTTTCTCATACTATCAGATGCACCAACAAAAAAGGTTCATGGTATCAAGTCTTCAAATTATATTTAAGGAACACTTTTAGTCTTTGCAAAAATATACAATGATATGAAATCACTGTGAACAGAACTTTGCCATTTAAGGTTTTCACTTTGAGTTTAAATTTATAAGGTTTTTGCCTGGAGTTTCTAAGAAGTTTGAGATATTTTAATAAAATAATATATTACTAAAATAATATTCATGTTGGTAATGGGAATAAAATAACAAAATTAAAACTGGAAGAGTTAAAAGAAATCATCCTAGACATCACCTAAAACAAGTCCTAAGGGCTCTCTCTGATCTGTAGAATGCTATCGCACTTTTACCCCGTGCGTGTGTGTATTTTATATATATATATATATATATATATAAAATATATAGTCATATATTATCTGCATGTATTATTGTCCAGCCCAACTTTTCTCTTCTAGTTTTAATAAAATAATTATTTTAAAAAGTTTACTTATTTTCTTTCTGCACTTAATTGGACCATTTTGTATATCCCCAGTGGAAATACTGTTATAGACATTGAATTTGACAGATAATTTAATTGAGTTATTCTGTTAGCTAATTAATTGCAAAATCTAGTTGGAAAATAAGCTGTCGACTCTATGTCCAAAAATTCTTTGAGCATGTTGAATTTCCTGTCTAAAAATTTAAATACTTTCATGTATTTCTGATTATTAATCCAATAAACATATCACTCTTATTTACTGAATATCCATTAAGTACAAGGAAAAAGTGAGTTAGTTTTCTTATTTGTAGGCGACAACTCGAGGTCATATAACTTTAAGAGTTTCTCTGTGTCCTTGATGGTTGGCTCATAAAATTAGATAATTCACTATAAGTGGATATGTTGTGTCACTGGGTTTTAAACTAATAGGAATAGAAAAGAGAAGAGGTAATGGAAAGAAATGTTTCAAAAAAAAACACCTCTACAGAAGTAAGGTCTGTGTCAAGGACCCTTGGCAGTGAACCAACAAGAAATCTACAAGGGCTCTTTGAGTCATGGCTTTCCTGATTTTGTAGTTCATGTTAATTCATACATTCATTCATTCAACAGCTACTATTGAATGCCCACTTTGTGATAGGCACCATGACCCCATGCCATCCACTGCCCTCACATAACATCCTCCCAAGTCCCAGAAGTCCATTGTCTTATGTAATTTTCACAAAGACATATTCATTCTGACAATCTCATTGCATTTATTTCACTCAGGTGCAACACGTCTGGGTTTTGTTTTTAGGTTGTGGGAGATATTTTGGAAATTAGAGCAAAGAAAGAAAGGACTGTGGGTTTGAATTACCTGGGGGCAAAAGCAGCAGCATCAACAGGGAAATCAGAAAGTTAAGGAGAACCCAAACTCAGAAACACAAAAGAAGACTCTGAGATATAGAGAATGTACTGAGAATTTACGCCAATATTTGAAGATGTTTGATTGTTGATTTTTGGTTGTTGATCATCAAATATAATGATCAACTATTGGGAAAAATAATTGTCTCTAATATCGTGAGGTTATTTTGCAGCATGTCTGCTACATGTAACTGTTAATAGTTATTTTCTACCAAGACATCATTTTCTCTTCTTTTTATTTACTTTTTAATTTCAAGACATAATTTTCTGAAACCAAAAAAAAAAAAGTGAAAAGGCAGAATATTATCAAATTCTTGCCCTATAAAATGTGTAAACTATCTGTATCTCTTCTAAAACTTTATTTGCTATAATTAAATGTATTTAAAACTTATCACTGGTAAATCTGGATTAAATCTGAAGACCAGTAAGAAATACAATAACAAAATACTGGCATTATTGAACATTTGCAGTGTGCTAGGGATTAATCTCTGTGTTTTAGACAAAGTACTTCATGTGTTCTTTACATAATCCCTGTGGAGTTATTCTATTATTAACCTCATTCTACATATGACAAAACTAAAACCTCAGAGATCCAGTGATGTCACCCAGCTAGTAAATTCTAGATCCAGAATTTGAAACACCTGGGTGGGTCTGACTCTAGATTCTTCTCTCTTTCTTAATCACTGCTACCGTTTCCAGTCTGCTATGTTTATTTTACAAATCCAGATCTTAAAAAGGATGGCAAGTTTCAATTACATTCACTAGGACCCTCCTATCCAAAATAATTGTCAATTATTTTAAAATAATTTTATTTTAAAATTAAGACCCTTATTGGAGGAGTCTATCAAAGGCTCAGGAGACCAATCATCTCAACTGAAAAGACAGGTTTGCATTTATCCTGCACACCAGGAAGGGACAGCCATGCGGGTCAGGTGCATTCTCTTGGAGCAGAGGTGACTGCAAATCATATATAATGTTTTGGGGGAAGCATGGAGTTCAGGGATTGGTAGAGTACAGGGGCAGAAGCAGGTTGAAAACTGGGTGAGGTTGTTATTGTCTTCTTGGCCTCAGAGGTGTGTTTAATGGAGTGTCTAGTCCCTGAGTAACTGAATTTCAGAAAGGAAGGACTTTCTTATTAGTCAGCTTGCAAATTGTTGTCATACAAGGAATGGATTTTTAGCTGGTTCTGACGGCTACTTGTCACTATGGCTACAAAAGACCAGTCTTTCCTAAGAGTATAGGAAGTTTTAATCTCAGTTCCAGTTAAAACTATAAGTTATATCTCAATCTGGTTAATATTTTTGGTTTATTTCTATAAAAGAATAGACATCTTACTTCCTTCTGTACTAACTATAATATATAAAATTCACCATGAGAATATACCTATCCATTATCATGTGTTTGATTGCCAGACATCTCAAAGTCAGCTCGTATGACATGTCATTATTGATACTTCAAATCTTTTTTCTTTTCCTTAAAATTTGAGTAAAGAATGAATTGTGGTGGACCATTTGGCATGCTTTTATAGGAAATAGTAATATTTAAGTAATACCTCACTGATAAATATATCTTCTTATTATTTACATTCATAGGAAGTTATTTCAGTAGCATTAAAATAATTAGTAAAATAACAAAATAGAATAATAAGTAATGTAATAAATCATAAAATAATTATTCAAGAAATTCTTCTTGCAGAAGTTTTAACTGGTTTCTTTTTTTCTTTGCCTTCCCTGGAATTAAGTTATTTTATCATTATCTTTGCTTCAAGTCATTCATGCATATACATTTTAGATTATCTTTAACAGGAACATTGTCATGAAAGGTGAGAGAGTGAGTATGAATATTCATATATACAAATTTTATAGTTTGGGATGAGGCTCCTGGAATCAGATGGTCTGTATTCAAATCCTGGCTCCACTTTTTCTCGTATGAGTGACCTTGGGTACATGACTTGACCATTCCAGTCCTCAGATTCCTGCTTTATGAAATGTAGAGACTCTTAGACTCTTCCTCATGGGGTTACTGTGAGGAATCAATAAGGTAATACCTGTAGAATTCTTCACATTTTACGTGGTTAAAAGGGAACCTTCTGTAAGTGTTAGTTGCTAACATTACCATTATTATTATTATTATTTTTTTTACTACTGTTGAGATTTTCGACAAATTAAGTTATTGATAGATACAATATTATTTTCAATGTTTATCATTTAAACAAATTAACATATTTTTTAAGCAGACACTATATCTGTGCATGTCACTAAATTAAATGCAGGGAAAATAATTAAAATTAATATTATATTTTGCTTGTCTTTAAGAAACTAATACATATGGTATAATATTGGGATTCAATTTTATATTTTTAGAGGGATAGTCACTTTGTGTCCACACCATTTGTTTTACTTTGGCCAAAATCCTATTTATTTGATTACCATTTCTTTATACTATGTTCTGCCATCATACACATTTTATTTTCTTTTCCTGATTCTTCTTCTCTTAAAATTTCTTGGCTAGTCTCAGATAGTATTTGTTATTTAAAATATGAAACATACAGACACACACAAAAAAATTGCTAAATGCAATTCCCCCCTAATATCATTTTTGAGTTTCCAATTGGATCTGCATATGCATTATCTTTTGGAAAGCTGATCTACATATGGCAAAAAATCGTTTCATATGATAGAGACACGTGGTCTTCCCATATATTCAGATAATATTTTATGACATTTGATGAGATTAAATAACTTGTTTCTTCTAAGTCTTTTGCCTCTCTAACTTTATTTTCAACTTTTAAAATTTATTTGGTGTATTTATATAATTAGATTGACTTTTCCTTTTCTAAGAATAATGCTAATACTACTAATAAAGAAAGAAACAGCCTGTATAAGATATAATACTAAACTTTGATAATTGGAGGAAAGCAAGACTAAGTTTGTAATAAATAAGTTAATTTTACAGAAATACTAGTTGTTCCAAATAGTATTTTTTTTTTTTCGGTACGCGGGCCTCTCACTGTTGTGGCCTCTCCCATTGCGGAGCACAGGCTCCGGACGTGCAGGTTCAGCGGCCATGGCTCACAGGCCCAGCCGCTCCGCGGCATGTGGGATTCTCCCAGACCGGGGCACGAACCCGTGTCCCCTGCATCGGCAGGCGGACTCACAACCACTGTGCCACCAGGGAAGCCCCAAATAGTATTCTTATATCTACAGTCACATTGCAGGATCATGTTTAACTCATTCAGCTGAACCAACTATTAACCTTATTTTGTTCAGTCCCATTAAATAGAGCTAATTGTTTTTATATATATATTATTTTTCTTCTCCTATCATATTTTAAAATATGGAACTCTCTAAAGACAGGAAAATAAGGAAAATTCCTTCTCAAACGTTTTCTACTCTAGATATTCCATAATGATGCCATCTACTAACTACTCTTTATTTCACAATTTTCTGTGATGACCTAACATTAATTAATAGATGTAGAGTGGTTGCCACTATGTGCCAAACACTGTGCTGTGTCCCAGTAGCTTATAGATATAAGCCAGGTATGCTGTCTGCCTTCATAAATCTGAGAGTCTATAGCAGAGAATGGTACCCTTTGCAAAATGCTAGTAAATCTCTCCATCTATACACACTTAAATGGCTTCTGAATTGATTATAGATATTTTTGTGTAATCAGTTGATGATAATATTAAGTAAAAATGAAACTATGACACATTAATAAAAGTGAGATAATTAGGTCACAGATAAATCTGTGCCTGTGTTGCTGTTACCCCATGTTTGATCATCATGATTAGTTTACCTTATTCTTTGTCCATGATAGTAGCCTAAACACTTAAAACTAGGCAATTATTGCTAGGATGATTATTCCAGATATTGTGACTGTTTCAACACATATCCCCATTGGGGAGAAATGCTTTTCAAGTTGACCAGTAGCATTATCTTTATCTACAGAGGGCAAGACCTCTTCTTTAAATAAATGTTTTTTTTTTTTAATGTATTGTCATGAGACATTTGCTTTTTTGTGGTAAGGTACATGCCATGTTAATATTTGTCTATTATCTCATCATTTTACAATACCTATTGCAGGTAAATTCTGAAGAAAATTTAACTTAGCAATAAGCTAATTCCAACTTAGCAATAAGCAACCCTCCTGCATAGAATTAGGATTGCTGTCTCCAACTTTGCTTTTCCAATGATGTATTTAACTACAAAACTAAATGTTACATCAACACAAAAGCAGTAATTTAATTTAATAAATATATTTGTATTTACCAGGCAGTCAGTACCCTCAATTATGATACATATATTCAAGCAATACATTTTACAAATCTCTTAAATAATAGTTTTATGCTATCATTTTTAGATGTGAATACAATAAAAGTGTTATATAAAATTTTGTATTCAAAATTTGATATTAAAAAACACACTGGCAAAAATGATCATAAGGTGAACATTTTATTAATAGACACCATATAACGTTTATAAAGGTATAGGATCAAGAATGCATTGGTGATTTTGTATCTGCTATTATATATACGATCACTCATTTTATAGAAATCTCTTACTCTGTTCAAGTTTCTGTTTTCCCTCCCTCTCAAATCTCTTGTGAGTTCCACCATCTGTTTTTAAAAGAGCAATATACCTGTCTAGCCTCCAGCTATTTTGCCTGTGACTCTAGCAATCAGATGAAACATTCAGTAACTTGACAGAAATGGCAGCTCTTTCTGTTCCTTAGCCCCCTCCCCAGAAAGAGCATTTTAACTCCCTACATGTGAAAGCAGTAAGCCTGTTTCCTTAGGATTTGGCATGTCAACCTAAGAGCTCTGTGAAGAGGACCTGAGAGCAGCTTATAGAAGCTGAGAGCAATGTCTGGGTGTTAGGCAGCAAGAAAACAAGGGCTTGAGTCTTATAGGAACGAGGGACTGGATTCTTCCAACTCAAATGCATCCCCTTCCCCAGAGCCTCCATCTCTGTGTTATTGGGCATTTAGACTGTTTAGGGTTTATAAATGTTTAAAAGTGTAATTTCTGAAGAAAGACTACTTAAATTTGTATTTCAACTCCATTGTAAGCTTTCTGTGTGACTTTGGGAAAGTCACTTAACATTTCTGTGCTTCTGTTTCTACAAGGGTAAAATGGGTCTAACAATAGTACTTAATTTATAGGGTTATTGTGTGGAGTAAATAAGTTAATATATATAAAAAACTTAGAATTCCTGGCATATAGAAAAGTCCTAAATTAATGTTAGCTATTTATACTGTATACCATGTTTTTGGTTTTTACAACTGTTATAAAAATGCCTAGATTAGAAATGTAATGACAAATAATTAAATCACTGAATCAAATCATTGCACATAATAAGAACAAAATCATTTTCTATTACAAATAGGTAGTAAATTGTAACCTATAGAGAAAATTGAAAATGAGGTAAACCTTTTTCCCCCCCCGTGGGAGGGAATAATTTGAAAAAATGGCAAGTACTTAATTTCTCCTACACTCTTAGAACTTGGATAATATTTGAGGTGATGCTTAACCCAAATTGAGACCAATTTAGAGTTATTTCCATGGCTCAAATTATTTCTCAATTCATTTGCCTATTCTGAATTATTTTAAATTATTATTACAAACCATTAGAAGAAAGGAAAATCCCTCAAGACATTAAAAAAATGGTGGCACATTTACTGCCATAAAATTATGAATCGGGGCTTCCCTGGTGGTGCAGTGGTTGAGGGTCTGCCTGCCGATGCAGGGGACATGGGTTCGTGCCCCGGTCCGGGAAGATCCCACATGCCGCGGAGCGGCTGGGCCCATGAGCCATGGCCGCTGAGCCTGCGTGTCTGGAGCCTGTGCTCCGCAACAGGAGAGGCCACAACAGTGAGAGACCTGTGTACCGCAAAAAAAAAAAAAAAAAAATTATGAATCAACACAGTGCCAAGTACAAATATAAATACAAATCCCCTGGGGAATAAGAAGAGTTCTCACTCTCCCTACATTAGCTGGAATGGTTGTTATCTAACCTGGGATCTTGTTAAAATGTAGATTTTGATCCAGTAGTTCTGGCATGGGAAGCCTCTGCATTTGTAAAAAGTCCCCCAGTAATACACACGTCGTTGGCTCATAGACCCACTTTGAAGACAAAGGGGTAGGTGGAGCGTCACCATTACCCACCAGAACTGCAGGTTCATATGGCCCATTTGCCATAAGCCCAGGATTTTAATTGAAGTTAGTTTCTCTAATGTTTTGCTCAAATTTCTTGGAAATAAAGGACAAACATTTGAAGTATATGTTTATAGAAGTAACTTACAATAATCCCCAAATCACTATGATTTTTAAAATCAGTTTTAACTGTAGAGTAGTATCATTTCCAAGATCAACATGAAAACTGTTGCCTATCAGAATTCACCCCCTGCGCTTAGCTGGTGACTTAGAGATCACATGTGGAGTCTAGGCAAGGTTACCTAGAGAATATCTTCACTACACACAAACCACTTAATAAATTAAATAGTCCAAGGACACTCAAAAAACAATATTGACTCAGAGCCCGTTGGTAATTCTTGGGTCACAGCCAATTATACCGGAGAACCTGCTATAGAGGCATATTTGCATTGGCTTTGCTTTTAGACCTATTTTATTTACAGCATAAATTGAAATTACTAGGCAGTAATAAGCTTTATCTTTTTAATTTCCTTCTTTTAAATTCCCGTCATGATTTTGCTCTCTAAAAGCTTTTCCCTTTGTTTGATTAATTAAGCAAATTTATACACCATTTACAAGGCATTTCCCCAAGTGTTACTGGAAAAACTAAGCATACATTTTGCACTGTACGTAAAGAAGGCTTGAATTATAAAGGGTCCATCTAAATGATACATAAAATCTCCCCTTTACAATTAATATGCACACCAAGAAAACTGCAGCTAGCAGGTTAGCACCAGATTAAAGTGCTTGCACTGGATCCATCATTTTCTCAGCACCAATCTCTCACTGACTCTGCTCTTAGATAATTAAACAAAGCTCCTATTAGGTTTAATTTCATTAAATGAACTAAGTATTTTCACTTTGTCTCCTATCTGATGACATCTTGTATAAGGAAATGGAAAGAAATTAAGGTAAACTCAGTTTGCTGCAGTTTATGAACAAAATCACAACTGCTCTCGTTTTTTCTTCCCTGCCTAGAGCACCTTATCAGAATATACTTCCTTTGGCCTTTCAGATGGTCCTAATTTGGGTAAGGAAGTGTCTGAGATTGAGCGGTTTAGTGTTGTTTGGCAATACACGGGGAGAATATTTTTTCATTGACAAAGCAATGAGACAACAATTAAAAGTGAATTCTTCTTTATCCATTCATCTATTGATGGACACTTAGGTTGCTTCCATGTCTTGGCTATTGTAAAAAATGCATACATACAATGGAACACTACTCAGCCATACAGAAGAATGAAATAATACCATTTGCAGGAACATGGATGGACCTAGAGATTATCATGCTAAGTGAAGTAAGTCAGACAGAGAAAAACAAATATTGTATGGTGTCACTTATATGTGGAATCTAAAAAAATAGTACAAATGAACTTATTTACAAAACAGAAACAGACTCACAGATACAGAAAACAAACTTATGGTTACCAAAAGGGAAGGGGTGGGGAGGGATAAATTGGGAGTATGGGATTAACAGATGCACACTACTATATATAAAATAGATAAACAACAAGGGTTTACTGTACAGCGCAGGGAACTATATTCAATATCTTGTAATAAAGTATAATGGAAAAGAATAGAAAGAAGAATATATATATACATATACATATAACTGAATCACTTTGCTGTACACTTGAAACTAACACAATATTGTAAATCAACTATACTTCAATAAAAAAAGGAAAAAAAGTGAATTCTTCATTCTTTAGTAATAAAAGAGAAAAGAATCCAAACATTTAGGAAAAGAAAATTAAGATATTATCATACAGACGAAAAGATATATGAATCCAAAATTCACAAAGATTCAGCTACTGTTCCCTTTCTTTGTGGGAACAACTTCAGAATACATACAAAGCTAGTGGCAGAAGGAAGCAGTGACTGAGCTCTCCCCTCAGTGTATGGTTTTGTTTGAAAGAATTGAACTAAAAATTAGATTTTAAGTTTCATTTACTCCACTTTCATAGACAAAACTAATGGAAATGGCCATGGATATTGTTTTGACCCCTTACTTGTATGTGGCTTGGGGAACAGAGAAAGAAGCCATGTATGAACACACTGCCTTGAAATGCACTGATGTGACTGTCGGAAGTGCCTGACACGCGGGTCCTTCACAGAAAAGCGGGTGTCAAAAAGCGCTTTTTTTCTTCAAAAGTGAGTGAAGAAACTTCATGCCTTCAGAAGTTTTAAAGAGCTTCTTTAGCTTTATGCTAAATCTACCTCTGCCTATCAGAATGAACTCATTCTCTTTCCTTCTAAGAGAAGAAAAGAATGGGCAATTTTAAAAACATAGGTTCTTTGGGCATTTATTTTTAATACTGTCAGAGCTTATATAACACCAGTACTAGTTATTGCTGTATGCATTTTTCAGGAAAAATGTCCATATTTGGTATGCACCAATAAAAAATACTTATAGATTTAATATCATTTACATATCATTTTAATTATTTTGAATTATTTAAATAGTTGTCCATTCTACAGTCATTAGATTGTTTTCCATATTTGTTTATTCTAGTTATAATTATCCCCAAAGAGTGAATAAGGCAAATGTGAAATGATGCCTATCAGTAAAACACACTTCCAGTCCAGTTGTGTGCCTTGATTTTTCTTTTTTTATGTAGTTTGAAAATTTGGGGGGTGTACTAAACTGTTTCTTTCCTTTAAAATCTTTCCAACAACTCAAAGCTACATTAGTAATTTGAAAAATAAAGCCTCTAATATCATGTATCACATTTATTATTATAGTGGAAAGTTTTTCACACTTCAGCATTGAACCAAGAATTCTGTCATCTTGTGAAAAGATAGCAAAATTGCCTATACTGGTGAGATTTGTAAATTGGAGACGAGTGTGAAGGTAACATGATGAGAAAAGCACATTAACCAACCCAGAGTTCAATACAAGAGTAACACTTCAGCCTAGACGTGTGTGAAAGGTTGCTAATACAAACTGAAGATTCAAAATTTAAGACAAGGAGGTTTTGATTACTTGTTGTTTTTACATGGTTAAAAACAATTTCTGAAAACAAGAAGCATAACATATCTTGCATCTGAATTAAAGATAATTTTTTATACATTTCAGAATAGAACTTACCTTTATCCTAAATGATTCATTAAGTTACTCTAGGATGTTTTTATGTCTCTCCTTTCATTAAAGAAGATTGGAGTTAAGCTGAAGTTCAGAAAGTTTGATTAACAACTGGAGGAGTAGAGAAAATGGAATAGAACATGGCCTTGGTTCTCGGTATATGCCCCCAAATTCATGCCTTTATAACTGAGCACTCATAGAGCTTGCAACTGAAGACAAGCTTCCCCCAATAATCCTATATCCAAGTTACTGTAATGGCTCCCAACGGGAGAGGCCACACAGTGAGAGGCCTGCGTACTGCAAAAAAAAAGAAAAAGAAAGATATTGATACACTTATACCCTTCCTTTTGCTACCTCCAATTCTTGTTCTTCTAATTATCTCTTGATATCTCTAATAATTATAAAATTAGTAGTAGGTGATAGTTTTTCTTGTTTGTTAGGTTAGACATTGTGCTAAAAGCTTTATATTGACATTTATTGTCTTGTTATATTTCCCCAACAACTGTATGATTTAAGTATTGCTTTTACCCAATTTTTCAGATGTAGAGGGTTATCTGACTCTTCTTTTGCCTTGTTCTCAATCTGTGTCTCTAGGAGATTTCATCCTCTCCATTAACAAATGTAGTCCTTTTCCCCTTTTCTTACTTTCCCTAAGTTACCTACTCCCTTTTCTTACTTCACCGTAAAATAATGTACCTTCAACTCTCTTTTCTTCAGGCTACTTATTTCCTTTTATTCCTTCAGTGAAGAAAAATTTTTTTTTTGGAACAGCCATTGGACTTTCTGTCATCAATTTTAAACTTTGGTTTAAATCTGGTTCAGATCCTGCTGACTTGTTGAAACTACTCTGTAAAAGATTACCACTACTGTCAAGTAAAATTGTCCTTAGCACCAGATTGTCTGACTTCCATACAGCAAATAATATCTCAGCCTTAACACAGTTATAAATGTAGACTCTTAAACTAGAAATCTCATAATTACTCCATTTCTCCACTGCCAGTGATTAGTTATCTATTGCTGTAATACCAACTTAGTTGTCTAAAGGGTGACACATTTATTATCTCACATTTTCTGTGAGTCAGGAGTCTGGGTATGGCAAAATTGGGACCTTTTTTAGGGTGTTATAATGCTGTAAACAAGGTGTCATCCAGAACCTGCTGTCTCATTTAAGACTCTATTGGGAGAGGGTCCATTCAAAGCTCACTCAGGTTGTTATTGGCAGAATTCAGTTCCTTGAGGCTCTAGGACTTCGGGCTTGAGTTCCTTTCTATAACATCTTGAAACTTTGACTAATCAGCAGACTCTGTTGAGAAAGCCATTCTGAATTAATAATAACATTATTATTTAACTAATATTTATTGAGTTTTTTTTTTTTTTTTTTTTTTTTTTTTTTTTT
>NW_006790551.1:327813-375300 GCF_000442215.2 Lipotes vexillifer
GGCCTCTCACTGTTTTGGCCTCTCCCGTTGCGGAGCACAGGCTCCGGACGCGTAGGCCCAGCGGCCATGGCTCACGGGCCCAGCCGCTCCGCGGCATGTGGGATCTTCCCGGTTCGGGGCATGAACCCACGTCCCCTGCATTGGCAGGCGGACCTTCAACCACTGTGCCACCAGGGAAGCCCCTGTTGAGTATTTTGTGTGTGCTAAGTAGACCTCTAAATTCTTTTATGTCTTAACTCATCACAGAAATCCTATGACATAAATAGTATTACTTACTCTATGTTATAGGTGAAAAAACTGGCACAGGAATAAGTTAAGTGAATTCCCAAGTTCATATAGCTAATGAATAATGGAACCAGGATTCACAAATAAGCCTTTGAGTTAAGAATTCACATTTATAACCATCCCAACGTAACAGGTTTCTTATATAAATTATTTATTCTTTTAAATTTGGAAAAGTGGAAGGAAGGCTTGTGAGAAAGTTAATGATGTTTAGATTCCCAATGAAACTGGAATTAATTAAGCAAACATTCCACTTTGTTTTCTTTTCTAATGCTCTTAAGCTTTTTTGTCATCAATAAAATCAGGCTAGTCATTAATGCTGATAAGTGCTACCTTTGCCCCTCACACATTTTAATATATCAATCTTGGGGAAGATGGTTCAATCACGAATAGAGCCCTACTTAAGATAAGATAAATGAGGTGCAGTGAAGGGCAAACTGTGAAAGGAGTCAGGCTGAACGCAGACTGGTGCTGTTGTCATGAATATTCTGCTTATTCAGATAGAGACTGGTATGCCTCCTTGGCTCCCCCCACTAAATAAGTTACTAAAGTATGAAAGTAAGTAGTAAAACCTCCATAGTCAGTTGATGCTCCATCAGTATTGCCTAATCTGTTTCCAGTTATGGTCACAATCACCATAGACAAAGATGCCCAGACACAGGGAATATTCTGCTTTGAGACCAAGAGTAAGATAGCAGGGGAGGAAGGGTATTGATGTCACTGCTTTGATCATTGAAGTTAGGGGAAAGGGGATTGAAATAAACAGCTCATTCAAGGGTATGGCTATTGTATATGCTACCTTGGATTGTCAACATTGAGTGAATATGTTCTAGAGTCTAGAGCAGCTAGCATGCAATGCACATAACTTTATAAGCTTTGGTATCCTCATTTGTAAAGAGGAAGTAAAGAGTACTTATTTCATGTTAAATGTTAGCTTATTAAAAATTAGATAAGTTAATACTAAAAAAATAAGCCCACATCCTAGTGTCCTGGCAGAGAGTAAGAGTTAAATACATACTATTTATTAGTATTAGCCCTTGTAATATTGTATGAGAATTAAATAAGATTTCATATATATCTATATATAACATATATAGTGCTTAGCTTGAAAAATATTTATTATTAGAACAATATTATTTAATTATTAATTATGATTATAATTACAATATTATAGCACACTTTCATTAAGTGCTCGCTTTATGGCCAAATTATACACAATTCATCAAAGAGGTATTCTCCAGTAAGATCTTAGAAAATACCACATGTACTACTGGAAAGTTTGATATCATTTCCTTAAGACTGAGAAGTAAACTGAACATTCATTATTGGATTTCTGCATGGAGATGGGACACAAGAGGGACCTTCATGACAGCGAACTTTTCCACAAGAAGCAGTTTCAAATCTACTCAAATGAAAACATGCTCATATAATCAAATAAAATGTGAGGTCTCATATTGCCTGTATTAGTGGAGCATTGGAAGTTTCAGGGATCAGTTCCACAATCCAAATTCTTTAGGTCCTGAATGTAATTTTGCACAAACTGGTAGGGGTTTTATGACCAAAGTTAAACATCAGTCGGGATACTTTATGACGCCATTTAATAACAGAGATAGATGGAAGAGGATACCCATCACCAATGGCATTATATTCATATTCCTAGTTGATGCTCTAATAAACTTCATATTAGAATATGAAAAAAATGGTTTCAATCTGGGAAAAATAAATTGTTACCTAGCAGATGTTGCAACCTACAAAATGGCTGATCTTAGTGATATCTTGATAAGATGGATAAGATAAGCCAACCAGATAATATGGATACAAAGCAAGAACACTACAAAATACTCAGTAAATTGATTTGGTATTATCTCATTATCCACTGATCTTTGGAGATTAATGATTAGTTTTTTCTTGTATGTCAGGAATAAAACATGGACATATTCTCCAGCCTAGTCTCAGGCAAGTTTACCAGGCTCCCACTTAACCAAGGCAAGTTTCACGAAAAACATTAAAAGCAACTGAGTGATTCCTTGTTATTCCTCTGATGGAGGATATAATGAGCTTAGGGGTAAGTAGAAAGGAAGATAAAGAGAAGTAAGGCCATGAATAAACCAAATTGGGCCCTCTTTTAGTATGTCAGAGTAGACTGAATATCAGTCTGATAAACACAGTTGGTTCCATAAATCCTCACAGTAGTTAAAGCATTTTATCACAGCTTATAAGACTGTGATAAAATGTATAGTTCAGTAGATGTCCTCATATATTCTGGAAATTACCAGCACCCATTTATATGGGACCTGTACTACTAGTTTTAATTAACCGAAATCATCTGTATGGAATTTTGCTCTCAATGTAGCTCACATTTCAATCTCCATAAATTCTTTCTTAGTGCTCTACTCTGTAGAATGCAAATGGGCCCTGTGCCAATCCCCAGGAATGTCTCATGGTATCTGGCAGTGGCATGTTGTTGAGCGTTCAGCAACATACAGCATGGGAGGTGCTATACTAAAGCAGCCTTGTCATATTGATTTAATGTGAAAAACAAAAACATTTTTGTTTACACTGAATTTACCACCTCTTGTTGCCCAATTAGTATTAATATTTGAATCAAAGATACTTGACTTGACCAAAGGAAATTATATCTTCTCCATAAAGCATATAAAATAATACTTGCTTTTTTTTTTTTTTGGCCCAGTGGCTTGCAGGATCTTAGTTCCCCCACCAGGGATCAAACTCGCGACCTCAGCAGTGAGAGCGCAGAGTCCTAACCACTGACCTGCCAGGGAATTCCCAATATTTGCTTATTTTTTATGAAATTGTGGGTGAAATTGATAGTATTCTACATACTATAAAATACTGAATTTTTTCTGTAATATGGTATTTGATGTATTTATCCATATGAAAAGAAAACAGTATCATTAATGTATATATTTTTTGCCATATCAACATTTTTACACTTCATATTCCTTCTGTTCCTTCTTTTACTAAATTAAAAATGAAATATTGTTGAGAAATCTCAACATTTAAGATGTCGCTATATAAAAAACAGAATAAGCATATTATGTTATATATGCAAATGATAATTATCAACTGTATTGTAAGTTAAATAATGCTTAGTATCTAGCTTTCAGAAGAGTGAACTGGGGTGGGGTGAGGCAGGATGCTAGAAGTTATTTTCAACTTATTTTTATTTTAAATTTACTTAAAAAAATACTTTAAAAAACTCACTGAGTAAGGTTTGTAAGTGATGGAAAGGTAGCTATTTGCCTCTTTCTTTATTGTGACCTGTCTACCAGTTCTTCTGTGAAATAAGCAAATGGAAGGCTTTGCTGGGTTTAATTTTACAAATAGACTGAGAAAGTCAGAGTTTCATGGACTTTTATCTGACTTGTCTCTGCATGAATATTGTTTCCTTTTTGACTTTCATATTCCAAGAATAGTTCTCTGTAAACAGTAGGTGCTTAATAAATATTGTTGGTTAACTATGCAATTAAATTGGTAGTACATATTCCTATTTCTTTTGCTTCTTGGCAAACAGACTAAAAGAATACAATGAACTAATTTATATCATATGGGTGAGCACAGAGAGTGTTTAATTCAGTCTAATGTTCTTCCCAAATGGTTCAATATTTCCTTGAATTGAGTCTCTTTCCATGATCGGGCAGAGTAAGATACTCTCTGGGAATAAAGTGCTCATCCATGTGGTGAAAATTAACTCCTTCAGAGAACCAGGGAGTTAATGGTAAATTATTTCTTCTCTGGTACCTAAATGAATCAAATTGCCAATTAATCACTTCCCAGGGCATGCCAGACTACACGCTGCAGTTTTTGAAGATGTCTTGGGAAGAGTCTGTGACTTTTTTTTTTTTGCACGGTACGCGGGCCTCTCACTGCTGTGGCCTCTCCCGCTGCGGAGCACAGGCTCCGGATGCGCAGGCTCAGCGGCCATGGCTCACGGGCCCAGCCGCTCTGCTGCCCGTGGGATCTTCCCGGACCGGGGCACGAACCCATGTCCCCTGCATCGGCAGGCGGACTCGCAGCCACTGTGCCACCGGGCAAGCCCTGTGTCTTCTTTTTAGCTTGCCATGTTGCTGGGTCTTTGGAGTCTTTCCCCCTCCTTTGTGCTCTTTGCTTTACCCTCATCTAGACCAATTTTTAGATGTGTATGCAGAATGAAGGATGTGAATATCTCTTGGATAGACCAACTGGCCTGTAGCATCAGCTGGTTTTCTACTCAGTAGTATTTCCCCCTTGCCATGCTGGCAGAGCCCTGCTTTTATTTCAACGTACAGGATGTTTCAATGTCAAAATAAGAGCTCTGATTTTTGTTTTGTCATCTAACCCGATGGCTTGAAATGAGTCATGGTGGTCTCATTCCCTTTCTCTGGGATTGGTTTAGGTGTGGGTATATGACCCAGTATGCTCTCTGGGATGTGAGGAGAAGTCTGTTGAGGATAGTCCTTGGTAAGGATTACTGATAAAGTAGGACACAAGAAAGAAGGAACCTTTCTCCTACCATAGGGTGTCTGGACCTCTAACTGCTGTAGCTATCTTGCCAACAAGAGAGCAAACAGGCTCAGGATGAGGTTAAGACTGGGGGCCATAGGACATAGGTATGGAAGGAACTGTGTCCTTGGAAAGATCATTGAGCCCTCTGATGCTGCTGGTCCCTACCTCTAAACCTTAACTCTAAATAAGTAAGAGGAGTAAATCTCTGGCATATTATGAAACAAAATATTCCTTATTGCTTACATCAGTTGAGGCAAAGTTGTCTGCTTATTGCAAATGAAACACCTTCTTTGAACCTATCTTATACCACAGGAAATAAATATGTATTTTGATAGGATCTGGGAAGGTCCCTAAAATTATCTGTTCTTGTCAAAACAAGATCCCCAAACACAGACTGGGTCTTGGTCTAAAGACATTCAGAAGAGAAGTCAGGTCTTAGAATTCTGCACTCCCCTGACAGACACAGTAGAAGTATATTTAATATTTCTGCTTATTAATAATTATTTAACTGTTTCTGAGCAAAGTCAGATTTACTCATTTTAAATCTAAAATAATATTCATATTTATTTCTAGTGTTTTGAAAGATTTAGTGGGGGAACTTAAGATCCCATTTCTAGGAGGAAACTTTTTAATTGCAAAGTATAGCCAATATTTTGACTAGGCTTTATCATAAGGACAGAACTATTGTGTACAGAGAAACTTCCTTGGAATGGCAACCCCAAGAACAAATACACAATAAATTTGTTGGGACTAGGTAAAAGGAAAATAAAAATAAAACAGCATACTCTGGGATAAAGCATACATTCTTGGATATAAACTCATCAGGAATAAAGAAAGATAGGAGGGTATAAAAGAATAAATATGTACATGGAGGCTTCTCTACAGAAGCCATTTTATATTTCAATAGCGTCTGAAGAAATAATATGCACTCTGAATTGTTTTCCAAAGATCACAAATCAATATTTAGATAAGTGGTCTTACAGCTAAATATTAGGAAAGAGTAATACATATCGTAATGACATTTCAGATGGGAGAAAAGCACATTTCATAGTTCTAAAAATAGTAAAACATATTCATTTGAACATCTGGTCATCTCACATGAAAAATCTAAAGAGTTTGCAGTGTGTATTATTACACTGAAAGTCAGAGACAAGTACTGGTTGGGAACAAAAGACTCACTTGTGTGATTTTCTACAGTGTTAGAGTCACTTAGATCATTAATTAGTATTAGTTGACACTCATGCATATTGTTAGTTTGCAGTAATGCTAAGTGAATATCCCTATGGAGTGCTCACTAACTATGATCCAGATAACCTTGACTATAAAACAGAATGGCATTTACATCTTACTTTTAGTTATCTGTAAAAATAATAATCTCATGTTCTTTCCTTAAAATAAAACAAGCCTATCTTTCATTGCTCCTAGCTGTATGAAATACAGTTGTAATTGAAGGAGAATTTGCATAATGCTTTTGAAGGGCTTAATAGGTATAATAATTTTAATCTACTATGGAATGTTTATAATATACAAAAAGATGAATTTTTTAATGTAAGGGGATTATAAAGGCATATCATCTAATCAAGAGAATAATGGTGATACACGGATAGATGACATATAAGGGTTTATGTTTTGCAAATAAGTTTGATATTTTCCTGTACTGATTTGGCCAATGAGTCTCTTTGGAAAGGAGTTACTCAGAAAATGAGGTTCTTTTTAATGATTTATCTTAAAATTGGTTTCTTGTCTTCAATGTGATACCTACTCTAGTCTTTGGAATTTTAACTCATATCGTATGAAAGGATCTCTGTAGAGAACATTGCTTTCTCTTTTTATCCTGCTTTTGATCTGACAGTATGATTTCCTCATCCCATAGTTCTAAATAACTAATAGGGAAAAAAGACGCAGTACAGGTGTCTCTGGAGTATTTTGTGAGATATTATAATCTATAATCTGTATAACTTCGCTCTTCCATTAAGTGTCAAGTGGTGAATTTAGTAATTTGATATTAATTATAATAATTAAATCATTTTATGGGAAAAACTGAGTTCCTTTTCAATAATTTATATTAGACTTTTCTGATTATCTTCCCTCTAGATCTAATTGCTTAGGAACCAAAGTCTTGTGTTTGCATATAGAACTGTTTATCGGCTAACTGGGTAACCTCTCTGTTGTTGCCCTTAGTTTCTTTATATATAAAATTAATATAGTAAGAATATGAAATAGAATTATCATGATGATCAAATGAGGTGATCTATGTGAAAGTGATTAGGACATCACATACATGCACATATATATAGTGTAGTAAGTAATAAGTAATATATTTTTTAAATTATGCAATATTCCTAAAGTTTTGATGAGTCAACTCTGTTTACTCATTTAAAATGAGTCCCTTCAATTTCAAGCATCAGTATGAATGACAGTACCTTTTCCATTCTTTAAGTGCCTCAGAACTTTTTGGAAGAACTAGTGAATAAATAATTACATATAAGAATATACCTATATACATAAATACTATACACTTTTATTTATTGCTTTAAATAAAAGAATAGTTTCAAAAAAACTTTTAAAAAGGTATTTAAACATCTTCAACTGTTTTTTCCTATATATAACTCCACCCACAAAAGATTTCAAGGATGTTATGTATTGATTTTAGAAGCTACCATATTTTGTGAGCAACTGTGTTTTCAGTTAGTATGTAAGTAAATGCCAAGTCAGAATTTCATATTGTACATGTGAGATGCTGACTTTATTGTTTACCAGCACGTGAAAGTGTTCAGAATTCATTGCCAGAGAATGCAGAGGCATATGCAGTACATGAAAAATAATGATGTATGTAGCCCAAACACTTAACAAATGATTCATAAGAAGTATTCTTATAAGTCTGAGAAGGCACATGTTTTCTACCCAATGCCATAAAAGTTTACACTTAAGTAGAACGATTTTAATGGACTTTTACATGTATTTTATCTTTTTCTCCTTTCTTTTCCCTTTGCTTATTTAGATGCATTACTACATATTTTATGGAGGTTTTGATTCTTTCTAGAGATGTTTTAGACATTTTTCATACCAGGTCTAGTTAAGACTTTAAAGGCGCTGGCATAAGAAATCCCAAATCTACTGGCTACAGGCCTTGTAGATTATTGCTGTTTCTTCTGGCCATTTGCGTTTGGCATCACTGAGACAAATGTTGCCCTAAAAGGATGCTCAGTGTAGCACATCACCCATTTCGATGAATGTATTATGTGTTTCTTTGAAATGAAGGTCTCCTTGGTTTCCTGTCCTGTACTATGATGATTCTGTGAAACAGGTAAGGTCTCATTTCAAGACAGGATTGAAGTGGCTACTGAAAATGTGACTTGTAAAGATACCATGGGAGAAATAACACTGTGCAAATAAAATAAAATTACATGAGAAATGTAATAACTTCAGTAAATAAGCTAATTTGTTGTATAGAATAATGCCTGCACAATAATATATACAACGCATACATTCATTTGGACATTATGTCATTTTTTTGTACAAATAATTCACTTTTCTACATGCATTGTATATAAATATGACTTAAAAGGTATCTCAAGGACTTGCCTGTCTTGTTATACTGTTCCCATTGCCTTGAACAGTACCTGGAATATAGTAGCATTTTATTAAAATTTTTTGAACAAATGAATACATGTACTATCACAGCATTGTTCACGGCTATCTATTTTAGGGAAAAAAAGAAATGATTTCAGATTGAAATTGCCTACTTAGATGTGTGTATTTGCCAAATGAATATGCTAATTGTTTAAACAGAAATAAAATATAAGCATTTTTTCTTAACTTCTTATATAACGGCAAGCCAAACATGCTTTTGCTCTAAGAGAAAGTTCTCTGCATTGACCAAAACAGAAGCTTTCAAACTTTAGTCTGCACAGAAATTACTAGGAAAATTTATTTATTCATACTTTTTTTTTACTTTTAACTTTAAATGATTAAAAAAAAAGAAAAAATATTTGATTACCCAAACCCGGCTTAAGAAACTGATCATTACTTTGAAGCCCCTCTGTGTGTTCACCTTAGGCCATCACTCTCTCCCCCACCAGGTGTAACCACTTTATGGAGCTCTGTGTTAATCACCCCATGGCTTTTGTTTATGATTTACCTAATATGAATGCACATAGTAGGTACTCAATTAATACTTATTGAATAAATAAATAAATGTGTGTGAATCCATTATTACTTAGATTTTCTGTCTTTGACCTTTATATAAAAAAGGGAGATTCATTTTTAAACATAGATATATGGACCCACTCCCATATATATTTTGATCTGGTAGATGTGGGATGGAGTTTAGGAACCTGCAATCCTCAAGTGATTCTGAGGTAGGTGGATTCTAGGTCACACTTTAACAAATACTGCATCAATTAATTTAACTATTTATAAAGATAGAGATAGAAACAGATAATGATAGGAACATGGATATGGATCACTACAAGGACATCAATCTTTTATTTTAACAAAGACTGCCAGTTTACAAGACCCTGTGATTTACAGTGGTGAAAGCACAGGTTTTGTACCTTCTGCCTGGTTCAAGTCCAGGCTTTAACATGTATTGGCTGTGTAACCTTGAGAAAATCATTTAACCTCCATCAGTCTCAGTTTCTTCTTTAGCTAAATGAATATAATACCAGTATCTACCTTACAAGGATATTGTAGGATTAGTCTATATATGTGCAGTGTTTAGAACAGTGCCTAGCATATAGTAATCTCTAAATTGTAATTATTATTATCACTACTTATTCAGATGTCAGCTTAATAGCTGCTTTTCAGTGCTTTATCTGTGTAGTCTTCTCTGACCTTTCTTCTCTTATGTTTTTCCTTTACTATTGAGAGTAGGTTAATTTTCCTTTTAGAAGTATAGTACATTTATCTAATGACTATAAATGTGCATTTTCATATTTTACCTTTAATGACAATAAGAATGTCAGTGTAAAGGGGGCATTCCTAATGTTACCTCACACTAAACATGCCCAGAACCATCCTAGGACCAAAGAGGAGTTTGTCATTAGGACCCAAACAGACTCTAAAGTCTCACAGACTTGAATATGTCTGACTGCCTTTCTTTACCCTTTGTTACTTGATGAAAAGAAAAGAAAAGCAGCCACAACGACAGCATCTAAGAACAAAGTCAAGGTATCTGTTGCCTTTATAGGTCCTCCACAATCCTAGATGAGAGCATTTGGAAACTAAAAACCATGCTCTTCAATACATAAAATTTATTTCTACTTGTGTTTTTCACATGGGCCATGCTGTGGACTGAGAAGACAACCAATGAGAATTTTAATAACCTAGAGAAGACATTAAAATGCCTTTATTAGAAACCTTGGAAGAATAAATTATTGGTAATTGCTCTATAAACTAAAAGTCTCTGCCTTAATCCTATATTCACAATTATTTAATAAGCACCCTTAGCTAGTCACTGTGCTAATTTCTGGGTATTTACTAACAAAGAAAACAACAGATCATAATGCTTCTTATAGAGTTTATAATCCGTTATACAGGAATTGGTAACAAATGATAAACAAATTGATAAGTAACTTTATCAGTTGTCAGCTTCTCTGGAATAAATGAATTTCTCATCATATCTTTTTGTTTAAGTGGTCTGGTCAAGGAACCTTACGCATTTTTTTTTTTTTTTTTTTTTTTTTTGGAGGATGTGTCAACTCTCATACAGTTGTACAATGCAATACCAGTAACTGTGGAATCAGTTAAGCTTAACACATAATAGCTAATGAAGCTATTGTCTCTAGTTCTGGTTCCTCAAACAAATGTACCTCCTCTAAAATTCTTCCAAAATATGAAAGGGTGTGGATAAACTCAACATCCTGCCAATCTTTGGTTCAAGCTTTAATAGTATTTGATCATTAGGGACTCTCATTTTAGCACAGTTCATCTGTATCAAAATGCAGAGGAGAAATAGTATTAGTACAAGGTAGTAGCAGATCTTAGAATAAGATGCTATAGCAATAGAAATGAGGTGGTAACATTTGTCCGGGAGCAATTTGTCAGGAAAGGAGAAGGCAGTGAATTCCAGGCCAAGAGTACGGCTTTTGATCTTCTCTGAAGAGTTTTGAGGAGAGCAGAAGTATTCATCAGGATTGAACTTCAGGGAGGTGTATTTGCAGTATTCTATAGAATGAATCATCTCCTCAAGTACTCTATTTTATCTTTTAAAAAAGCAGTTAACAACCCAACACTCTTATACTACTGTGTATTGATCTATCATCTGCCTCCTCACATTCTATATTAGTAGGACATATGTCTGGGCCAAGCCATGTGATTTCCACATGATCTCAATCTTATTTATTCTTGAAATCAATATAAATCAGTATAATTATAGACTTAGAATGGACAGGCACCATCTATTGGTGGGTTCATCCATTAATTTCGTCAACAGCTATTTATTTATTGACTCCCTAGTGTGTGTCATGCTACTATTCTAGACCCTGGGGTGTAAAAGTGAACAAAGTAGGCTGAATCCCTGCCCTTACTGAGCATACATTCTCATGGGGAGAGAAAAATCAATGAACAAGATAGATGGGTAAATTATACAGTATACTGAAAACAATGATTAGTGTTACTTGGAAAAATTAAGTGGGGAAGCTGAATATGGAAGCCAGAGTAAGTAGTGAGATGGAGTTACCATTTTAAATGGGAAAGAGGGTATTTAGCAAAGTCCTCAATGAGAAGACAAAATACTTATGAATGGATTAAAATGGGGTTGTATTTAACGCTCCTACTACATATGCACATATACCTGAATATGATCACGTAACACTTTCAAATAATTTGATGGAAACCACATACTCTACTCTCCTGCCATTAGGAATCAGAAAGGCAGATATTTTCTTCTTTTCAAATGACATCATTGCACTATCAAAAATCAGAATGCTTCTTAAGCAGCCAAACAAGTTGGATGTGATTCTCAGAGACTATCAATTCTGTGGCAGCTAGGCTAAAACTGAATTTGCATTTGGCATCATCTAATTACATGAGCCACAGTAAATAATTCTATCAAGAGTCCCTGAGGAGTACGTTTTGCAGCTCATGAACTCAAAAGGAAGCAGTACTACTCACAATCATATGTTCTAGAGAAGCCAACTGAGATTTCACCTCTTCCAAAAGTGATCTCATCCAGAGCCTTCCCAAGCTGCATGGTACATTTCTCCGTGGGACTAAATCCTGGTTAGCAGATAAATAGCATGCTTACTCTCTTGTCCATGGCAGATTTTACTAATAAGTCATGACAGTTTTTGCCACAAAATACTGAAACTATCTCAAAATTCTTCTCAAGTTAGACTTCTGAGAAGTATCAGTTTATCTGCGATGGCTTTTAAGATAAAACAGAGACATGTCTTCAGTCAATAGAGAGTAAAAGCTCTTTTTAAACATTGATTCTACCCATAGGTCCCCTACTGTTTACTTCCATGTGGACAGGGGATGATCCTCCAAGTGGGCAAGAATATAATTCAACTCCTTAATTTCCATAACAGAATGTAACCTTGCTGCCAGACCATCTGGTATCTTTTCAATCATCAACATAGATATGTGTGTGCCAGGTACTTGCCTGAGAGCTCTATCTTGCAATAACTATTATTTAGCTGCAGGCAAAATATGGTTAGGCAAATGCTTCTCATCAATATTGATCTAAAAGACAGGGTACCAATTCATTTCTCTAGGTAAGATCAAGTTACAGCACTAGAAAACAATACAGTTGGGCTTACTTCTCCTTAGCAATGATCTGTTGCAATTGATTGTCTCGTCAGCTTTTCAATTTTACCAATATGTAGCTGAATGATGACACTTTCTGCACTTTCTGCAGATATCAAAGGCATAGTTATTTAATATATTTTACATGTGATAAATTATTTCTAAGGTTATAAACAAGAAAATGTTTAGTTTTCCTGAAAGCTAATTATTTTCTTTCAGGATGACAAGAAGCCATATTATTTCAGTTTGATTCTTACATTGGTGGCCACAAAAATTCAAACCTAAAAGTAAATCTGCAGCAAAAGCTCCTTCATATTTTATAATTTAGCTCTCATCTTTCCTGCTGGCTACTTGTCTAATTTGATTCTGACCTTTAAAAAATACTGTGTGAAGAATATAAGTTTTATTTCAGGCATCTTCAGTATACATAGAAGTAGTTGCATGTGTATTTAAAAGTTTAACATCCATTTCAGACTTTGTTTTGTGGGTACTACTGTAATGGATACACATACTCCACTTCTTTTCTCTTGTCTGGGCTACTGTAGCCATCATCCAGCAGTTAAGAATATAGACCATTACCAGCTCACAGCTCTGTACTCACTGAGGATTGCCCTCAGTGTCAGGGTAGGACCAACCCCAGGCACTGTCCTTCCCGTAGGAGGGCTCGTGGTCAATCACAGGCTGCTGCCAGGATATATAAAGCTCTGCCATTCATTTCAATTTGGAGCAACTGAAGGGCCATTCTAACACCAGAGCTCCACATGCAATCAGATGAGGCCTCACTTGCAACTGCATTGTAGATCAGCTTTCCCCCTGTTCTATCTTGTCCCTTGAGGTGAATCTCTCAAGAATACTACTAGATAAACATGTACACAACTCCTTATCTCAGAGTCTGTTTACAGGAAACCCAACCCAAGTCACCATTTCAATCAGTTTCTTTTGCTTTTGATTTTTGGTTTGTTTGTTTTGACAGGAAGAGCATTTCCTAGGCAATGACAGTCTAGACACAATATTGATGAATTAATTCAGATGGTGAATATCATTACTTGTTCTAGTTCAGCCTGTTGTTTTACCAAATAGTAGAGTGGACCTATTAAATGAGCTTAACCTACCTATTATGCATCTGTTTTATCAGTCTTTTCAAGGCAATATTTCAGGATTTGTATAGGATGTAAGAAGATATTAGAAAAAATTTCAATCATTTTGTTTGTGTTGGTTAAGCCTTAAAGCCAAAGTATGGGATCTCTATGACTGGCTGCTGAATGTGGGAAGATGGAGTGTAGCTACTATAAATTTTTATAAAAGTAAAGAAAGGAGGATTTTCTGAACACACATAGCACTCTTCTGTTAATAAAATGTATATATCATAGCATTATATTAATCTTCAGGCAGGAAAACTGACTGTAAATTTAGGAAATTATACTCCTGTTTATATTTTTAGTCCCAAAGCAATCTTTAAAGTGACAGCTTGCCATTAGTTAATGTTTACAATTGATGAGTAAAATTATTTCTCCTAAATGGACCTCGTATGTTTTAGTAAAATGTGGTATAAAGGAAATTTATTTTAATGGAATAATGTATTCATAACACAGCAGATATTATGCTATTCCTACCATTCACTTCGAGAAAAAAATTTTTAGAGAATGCACTTTTGGACCTTTAAGTTTAAAGATGTGACATACTTTTTCAGTTACAAGTACTAAGAAATTTGCTAAGGGTTTATACATCAATTTTAAAAATTTCTTTTATGACCTTGAAAACATTCTTGACAAATATTAACTAGTTGGGCAAAATTGGTTAAACTCCTACATTCTTTCAGCCAAGAAATAATCACTGAAATGAATTTAAAGATTATTTATCTTTATTATTTCACCATACATGTCAGGCGGCTGACAACTTCTATATGCCTCTGAATATAAGGTAATATATTTAAACAATTATATTTATTTTTTCTATTTTTATTAGTCAACTAATGTATGTCCCTTATAGAAAAAATGGCAAGTAAAGATAAACATCATTTATCTATAAAACTATCCTGAAATGGAATTATATTAATCATAATGTAAAAATTTTTTATGGTGAAATATTTCACATATACAGAAAGGATACAAATATTGTAACATTTTGCCCCATTACCTTTAGATTTTTTTTAAAAAAGTATTATATATTTATTATGTGAAATACACAATTGAAGCTTTTGTTTGTAGCTTTTCCTATTTCTTGTCTCTTCTTTCCTTCCCAGTGTTAATCACCTTTCTAAAGATGGCGTCTACCTTTCTTGTCCATGTTTACTACATAATATGTGTCTGCAAATGTTATGTAGCATTGTTTTTCATATTTTTTTTTTTTTTGTGGTGGTAAATCTTTATTTACATGCATCACTTTGTACAAAGGTCATGGGGCAAACACCACTGTTACCACCTGGTACTGATGGAGCAATCAGGAGGATCAGGTGAAGCACAGTCACCCAGTCTCTCTGAAACTTGCAGAATGACACAGTGGTGTGTAGAGTGCTGTGGGCTGTGCTTTTTCAGAAGGACCTTGCTCCTTCTCTGTGCTTCCAAGTTACGAGCTTAGCACGAGAGTGGTTTGTGACTGACAGAGAAAAAGACTACTTGAGCTCAAACCAATTGAGCTTAAATACAAGTGATCCAGCTCGGTGCTCTGTGACCACCATATTTTTAAGTTTTACACAAGTGCTTTCATATTGCAGGCATCATTATGCAACTTGTTTTTTGCCTTTTAGTATTCTGTTTTTGGGTTTATTCTTTTTAATTTATGTAATACCTAGGACATTTAATTTAACTTTCTTTGTGTTCCATTGTATAAATATGGTACCATTTCTTTAATTCTCCTAGCATAATTTAGATTCTTTTTTGTTATTATTGTTTGAATGTGTGTTTAACAAATAAGATCATCTTTATATATGGTATATATGTGCAAAATTTTCTCTTGTAAATGTTCAACGTTTACCTAGAAGTGCAACTGTGAAAGATGATGCCAATTTCTTTGATAATACAGAATTAAAAACCAGGTTATTTTATATATTTACACACCCAAATTAAGATTAGAAAACTACTAGTTTCTCAACACTTATTTCTTTCAGGATCTCAAACCTACACACTTCATAGTCTTCTATTTCTTGTTTTTAAAGAATTTTTATTCATCTTTCATGAATTTATCTTTCAGTTATTATCATTATTGTATTTCTCCGCAGTTTTGTTTTTTATTCGTTTATTTTCATTAAGTGACTCATCCTGACTGGGAAGTGTTCTTGTCTGTCTCTTTTATCTCCCTCTCTGTCATCTCCTTCCATGTCTCCCCTCCCGCCTTACTATCTCTGGTCTATCATTCGCTCTAGATTGAGCCCTGTTTGTCTGTTCTGCAGTTACTTCCATTTCTACTTTTCAGGATTGTCAGTCAATAATCAGATTTTATAACACAACATTTTAAATCAACTATAGTTCAATTTAAAAAAATAAAAATAAAAGAATCAGATTTTATATATCTCCTCAGAGGTATCAGAGAATTCAGTCACCTACTAAAAGGATTGGCTCAATTCTCTCAACTTTATCCTTTCTGTCCTCCTACTCCCCAGACATGCTGCTTCATTTAATCTGAAAACCCAGGCAGCTGCTGGAAGATGTTTTTTTCTTTTTTTTCTTCCAGACTCCTTTTATAAGTGGGAGAACCTCACTCAGATGCTGGTCATGCAACCATCACAGGGCACTTATAGCCCCTTTACCTCAACATGAACGAGGACCCAGTAAATACACAGCTTCAGGCTTGTTCTCTATTTGACATTTATGTTTTGGTGCATGGAAAAATTTCTCTTCTTTTGAGTCCAGTTATATCTTTTTAAATTTCTGTTTTTACAATTTACCTACAATTGCTAAAACTTGGAGTGGGAGGTGAAGGGGGAGGAAAATCCTACATTTACAATACTATCCAGAGTTCATATTATCTTGATACCTGCTTTTCAGTTTATATGTCATAAATACATACTTATTTCAATACACCTACAACTATATTATTCTTTCGCTGACTCTGTAATAGACTTTCATATGGCCGTACCATACTTTATTTAACTAATGCACTGTAGGTCAGGATTTATTTATTTCTGCATTTTTGTTACCATAAAAACACTTCAGTGAAGACCTTTTAATACCTATCTTTGATACATTTGCTCAGTTTTTCTCTTAAGATAAATTGCTACAGGTAGAATTTGTGGGTTAAAGATGTATATCTTTGAGACTGGAAAATGAAATGCAGAAAAAGTTTTCAAAAACATTATTTTATCTTTAAAACTGGAAAATAAGATTTAGAAAAACTCAAACATGTAACTAAATCATTATTTGGAATTCAATCTCAGAGATTAAATTGATGATATCACAGTTAATTAATAAGAAGTAGCAAGTGTTTATTCAGCACTGTATTATATATTATAGATATTATAAGAAACTAATTTTGAAACTTTTGGTTTCCCCAGAACTTCTTTACATTCTTAAAAATTATTGAGGACACCAAAGTGCTGTTTTAAATGTGGACAATATCTGTCAATATTTATCATATTAAAATGAAAACTGAGACGCTTTAAATTATTTATATGTTAATTCTTTAAAAATAACAATAATCTCATTACATATTAATATAAATAACATTGTTTAAAAAGTAAAATACTCTTTTATAAAACAAAAACAGTTAACATTAAGAGTGGCTTTGCTTTACAATTATCCAACTCTCCTTAGTGTCTAACTTAATGGAAGACATCTGGCTTCTCATAACTGCTTCTTCATTCAGTCTGTTGTGAAACATTTCTTTGGTTGAAACATGTAAAGGAATCCAGCTTGTCATATTATATAGTTGAAAAAGGAAAAGCTTTTGCAGATTAATCATGGATAGTCTTTATTATTACATCAAACTCAACATGTGGTAGTTTCTTAAATGTAAACTGCATTTTGAAATCTGAAAAATTCTAAAAGAAATAATTTGTCATACTCTGTTTTGTTAAAGTCTATCATTATAGCTGCACTGTGAACAGATTTTGGGATATCATGCATTGCTTCTTTGGGGAAGATAGGTTCACTGGGTTATGTACACCTTCCAAATGTTGACAGATTCTATTATTTAACAACAACAACAAAAATCATATTTGTTACTATCACACAAATCTCACACTTTTCTAAAGAAAAGTCTTTAGAATTGGAAAGCTGTCAAACTCACTTTGGTGAGTACAAGTGTTCCAAAATTATAAATTTTTACTCCTGATTTCAAATTTTATCATTGGAGAAAATGTGCTGTCCATTGTTTTTCTTAAAATGACGGGCACATAACACATTCAGTATTAGATCACTACTAAATGCCTGTCATTTTTGATGCAAGCTCAAGTTTAGTTCAACTATATGTGTGTGCACTCTTTTGTCTACTTTGACTGAAGATGTAGATTCTGTGTTTGGAATAAGGATAGCTTGTACCTTAGCTAATAGGAAGCATAATTCTGCCTTGATGTGTGACAACTTAGTAATTTGTTTTTTGAAAGTTGTCCTCGGCTAACACTTAATATATGCCACCAGTTATTTAAGATGTGTTGAGTCAGATTTCCCCAGTGTTTGCATAATAATTAAGCAACTTCTGAAAATGGTGTTTATGTTTTGAGTTAAAATTTTAATATAGCTTTCAAAGATATCTAATTTAGGATTGGCTACTGGAAGAATCTGACTCAGTTTATTATATAATTGGTGGTGGAAGGGCATTATAAACAATACCATGGTGTGAGAATGGAGCATTGGTGTCATAAGAAAACAATAATGAAGCTGTAATAGACAGGTAATTCACCTATCTTGAAATGAAATAACCAATCAAAATTAGATGTTTTGGATTCTCCACCATTCCTCCCAAATACCACAACAATCCACACATAGTAGAAAATATCCAGACAGCTCACAAACATCATCCCTCCCTGACTTTCCTTCCTATGTTTTTCTAATATTTCCAGTAAATGTCACCTCTCTTGTATTTCAGCAACTGTGGCAATTAGGCCACTTTGGTTGAAAACACCAGAAACTCATCCTGTTTTATTTAACCTTAAAAAATTAATGACATTGGAAAAACTGGACACTATGGACTAAAGAATCAATCTGGATGACTTTCTCACTCCATATACAAAAATAAACTCAAAATGGATTAAAAACTTAAATGTAAGACCTGAAACTATAAAATTCCTAGAAAAAAACATAGGCAGTATGTTCTTTGACAGTGGTCTTAGAAATATGTTTTTTTTTAATATGCCTCCTTAGGCAAGGGAAACAAAAGCAAAAATAAACAAATGGGACCTAATTAAACTAAAATGTTTTTGCACAGTGAAGGAAAGTATCAACAAAATTAAAAGGTCACCTACTGAATGAGAAAAGATATTTGCAAGCAACATATCGGATAAAGGGTTAATATCCAAAATATAAAAAGAGCTCAAGCAACTCAACATCAAAAAACAAACAACCCCATGGAAAAACATGGGCAGACGACCTGAATAGGCATTTTTCCAGAGAAGACATACAGGTGGCCAACAGACACATGAAAACATTCTCAACATCACTAGTCATCAGGGAAATGCAAATCAAAACCACAATGAGATATCACCTCACACCTGTTAGAAAGGATATCATCTAAAAGACCACAAATAGCAAGTGCTGGCAAGCATGTAGAGAAAAGGGAACACTTATATACTGCTGGTGGGCATGTAAGTTGGTGCACCACTGTGGAAAACAGTAGGGAGGTTCCTCAAAAAAATTAAAAATAGAACTACCATACAATCCAGCAATTCTACTCCTAGATAAATATTTATCTGAAGAAAACAAAAGCACTAAATCAAAAAGATATATGCACACCTATGTTCATTACAGTATTATTTACAATAGCCGAGATATGGAAGCAACCTAAGTTCCCACTGATAGATGAATGGATAAAGAAGATGTGGTATAGATAGACAGATAGACAGACATAAAGATAGATATAGTGGAATATTACTCAGCCATAAAAAGGAATGAAATCTTGCCATTTGTGACAACTTGAATAGACCTAGAGGGTATTATGTTAAGTGAAATAAGTCAGACAGAGAAAGATAAATACCATATGATTTCACATATATGTGGAATCTAAAAGGCAAAACAAACATAACAAAATAGAAACAGAGTCATAGATACAAAGAACAAACAGGTGGTTGCCAGAGGGAAGGTGGGTAGGGGGATGAGAGAAATAGGTGAGGGAGATTAAGAGGTACACAGTTCCAGTTACCAAAAAAAAAAAAAAAAAAAATGAGTTATGGGTAGGAAATGTACAGTGTGGGGAATATAGTCATTAATAATGTAATATCTCTGGCGACAGATGGTACTTATCATAGTGATCATTTTGTAATGTATGGAAATATTGAATCATTTATGTTGTGTGCCAGAAACTACCACAGTGTTGTAGGTCAATTATACTACATAAACAGACCAACAAACAAACTCATAGAAAATGACATCAGATTTGTGGTTACCACAGGAGGGGGCTGAGGGGAAGGGGAATTGGATGAAGGCAGTCAAAGGGTACAAACACCCAGTTATGATGAAAATAAATACCAGAGATGTAATGTACAACATGATAAATATAATTAACACTGCTGCATGTTACCTATGAAAGTTAAGACAGTAAATCCTAAGAGTTCACATCATAAGGAAGTACGTTTTCCTTTTTCTTTTCTTTTGTATCTGTGTGAGATTATGGATGTTCATTAAATTTACTGTGGTGATTACTTCATTATGTAAATCAAATCACTGTGCTGTACACCTTAAACTTATGCAGTGCTGTATGTTAATTATATCTCAGTAAAACCGGATAAAAAATAATGAATTCATTGGAGAGATGTTTGCTAAAATAGAAAAAGGTAAATCTACTCTGAGGCTTACAAGATGTATATGACTTATTTTGTCAAAATTCAGGTAATTTAAAATTCTATTCCTAATAAATAACATAGGGGATTAGATACAATTGTATCAATAGTTATCTGATCTGTACCCATTATGGTAAACTATTCTGGGAGCATTCTACATTGTTATTTCTTTTCGGTAATAACAGCTAGAAGACACACTTTAAAAAAGGACTGACAAAACAAACAAGTTGATGACTGAACAAGTTGTCATTTCAACTATTGACAGTGCTTCGTGATTCTGGCATGGTGAAGTGTCCCACTATTTATAAGCTAGTCATTATCTCCACACACTAAATAAAGATACAGAATTCAGTTTAATAAGCAATAATTGACTATGTTCCTGGCCCAAGATACAGTGCCAGAAACTGAGGGTACATAGCTCCTGGCACAAAGGAGCTCTGAGTTTTGTTAGGGAGAGAGTTGTACAAAGCAAACTCTAATGCCAGGCAGTCTGTGATAAATACTATAATACAAATTTAAGGACGTTTGATGGGAGATCAGAAGAAAGAATTACCTTTGGCTGGTAAGAGAAGCTGACTTCTTCACATAGAAGCTGCACCTCAAATAAAGGCTGTATTTTGACAGCTGAGAATGGTGAGGTAAACATTTTGAGCACAAGACAAACTTAGTCTCCAATACCTGGTCATGTGGCCATATTATTAAAAAACACAGCAGTCTGGGGATACCCGGCAGGTGGTGCACAAAGGTACTGGGAAGGTGAGGAGAAGTATCAATAACAATAAAAAGGCAGGAGCACATTCAAGTGAATTCTGAAAATTCTGTTTCTTCCTGTGTCTTTTTGCTTGGATTTTCAAATGCAAATAAGTTACTTTCTCCCCATAGATCCAAAATAGATTCTGGAGAGAGAAAATTGATTGGTCCATTCATACTATCTTTCTCATTGAAAAAGAGTGCAGTTGCTAAAAGGGAGAACAGGGCTGAATTTCTATTTTTAAAATTTATTCAACAAACATTGGTTATTTAATATGAGCAAAAAAGTGAGCTGAGAGCTAAGGGTACAATGGTGGAGAAAATAGAAACAATTCTATTCCATACAGAGTATATGATTCATTTGGGGAAATGGACATTAAATAGCCATAGAAACATTTAATTATAAATGGTTATAATGCTCTGAAGGAAAAGTTAAGAGTATGATTAAAGGTGATTTCAGATATTTCTGATTTATATCATAAGTCAGGTTGGTGTTTGCATTTCTCTCAATGGTAGACATGGATTTTCACATTAAATGATTATTTGTATATACAGTTTTCTTTCATAATAGCGATGTTCAGGAGTATGAACTTTGAAGTATGTATTTGGTTAAAATTCTGGCTCAGCTAATTATCACCTAGTTACTGTTATCTGATCCTGTTTTTCTGTAGAGACAATAATTGCCACCTTATAAGGTTGTAAAAAATTAGAATAAGCATATGTAAATGCTTATTCTAATACAGATAAAATTTCTTAAATTAATTAATAGAACGATCAACACCACCATGGAATTTCAAGCTAACACAGGTTATCATTCAGAAAACACATCTCTTAACCTGTATCAGCTAAAATATTGACAAGCTAATAATAGATGGTTGACAGTGTTAGTTTTTAAAGTTGGTATTTAATTAAACACCATCTCTCTTACCCCACCCCCATCCCCTGCAGTTAAGAACTAGTTGATAAACAGAAGAGTGTACCTCTAAATACCAGTTGTATTTCTGGAAATGCTGGAATGGAGAACATGACTGGAATCTAAAGCCAAATTGGTTCCCAAACATTATCTGTACCTCACCCCCCTCCCCCAGTCAGGTGATTCATCTGAGGAAAAGTATCTCTACCTAAACAGAGATAGATAAGGGTAATCATTCTATCTTATCTTTGAAGTCTGATAGGAGGAGTCTCGTGAAAAACATGTCTCTAAGACCTGCCTCTTAGAAGTTAGTCTGGCCTGACCAAAGTCTGCTTTACAGGTGGAAGCAGACACACAGCAGAAGGCACCTACCAGTCCAGGGATGAAACTATTCTTAAAGAAGCACAGAGTGACACTGAGATGCTCACGTTCAGTTTCCTTCCCCCAAGTCAGAAATGTCACCATGGTACATATCCCCCAGGAAACACGATGACAGGTAAATACAGCCATCACAAAGATCCATCAAGTGCAATAATAAGGAGGGCAGTCTAGACCAGGGATACATGGAATTACCTGCACAGAAAGGTGAATATGAAGTGGGACATCAAGAACAGATTCTATCAACTTTACACTGTGGCCTAACACCACTTATCGCTGTGTTATTCTGAAATAAGTTTGCTCACCACCTTTGGCTAGTGGCCAGTTTGTCTCTACATCAAGGGCTTGCTTTTTCTTATCAAGCATATTCATACCATATTCCACTCAACCTATAAGGTTATGTCTCTTTGTAAAATCATTCCCTAGGACTGTGATAGATTCATGTCATTAATTTGAAAAATTCTGAAAATAGTTTTCTTATACAAAAATCTCAGAAATAAATAAAACATAAATATGACAATTCTATAGTTAGTTTAGTATTTTGATCTCTTGACATCTAAGCACAGGAAGATAGCTCTCAATGAGTACAGAAACTCTATTCATTTTTATCTTATTTGAATATTCATATATCCACTCATTTAATTAGAAATAGACATGCTGTGGGGTAGGAGGCAAATTGAGAGAAAAGGGAAGTGTGTGTGTGTGAAAAGGAGATGGATATTGAACAGATACTTTAGTTATGGGCAGCAAAATCGAATTGTTGAATGACAAACATTAGAAAGGAAGAAAGTATTGCTTTCAAGTCTTTTTTTTAAAGATGAGCGAACTGTGACCCAGAAAAAACAGTAGCATAGATTCTAGGCAACCTAACCCTTGATCCTGAGCTTTATCCATGTGACGACACACATTCCCACCTGTCTGCCCCCCACCATGTCCCATGATTTCCTGCCACAGAGCTTGAGATTACCTTGCTTAGAATTCCCCCTTTAAATTAGAGCACTGAAATATCCTGTGGAAATCCAAAGGATAATAATGCTTTAGAATGATTTTATCAAATTATGTATCTGTATTCTCTGAGGAATGAAGTTAGGAGGGAATGGGTCTCAAGCACATCTCAATGGTGTCAGAGTAATAGAGAGACTTAGGCACAAGGCTTGTCAGTCACAATGACAAGGCTGCCTTTCATTGTGAATGAAACGTATGAGAAGCACTGAGCCATATGTGGTTATGGAGGGGATATGAAGGACTTCACTTACTTAACAATTTCGTTATAAAACCAGGCATACTCAGATTTAAGACTTAATCTTTAGAGCCTGACCTATACCATCTTGATCCTGTAATCTACCATGTGTATCTTGCCTTTCCAACTAGTTTAGCAAGTGCACTGGAATAAGAACTGGTTTTCTACATCTGTAGCTGATGTGAAACTCAGCCCACAACTCAGGAGCACAAGAAATATTCATACCTTTTAAAATTTAAATTGGAGGAAAAATTGACTCTTCCTATGATCTCACCAAATTGGTAGCTATTTAATTTTGGAAATTTTTAGATTGTTCTTTTTTTTACTAAATTCAGAAGTCCACCGGTGTTTAGGAAATGGAGGAAAGGTCTCTAAATCACAAGGCCATTTTGTTCATCGCTCACAAAATGGTTTATAAATCACCACTCTCTCCCAGGACCTGTCTACTGAGGGCTTGTTAGTCTCAGAAGTTTATCCCTTCACTAGCATTTAGTTTTCCTGAAAGACTCTCACCCCATCTTGTTGTGTTCTTTAAAGGGGTGGCCTTTACAAGTGTTTGGTCTCTTTAAAAACTTCAAAACTTAGGGAAGATGGAATTCCATTTATGATACAATCCTTGAGTCAAGGAAGTGCCTGCTTGAGTTAAGAATAAAAGTATCTGTGGAGACCATATCCAAAGTCTTTACCTGCATCATACACATATCAAATCCTACCCTTGTGTTATTTCTTGCTTTCAAGGCTACTTAGATATTTAATCTAAATTTTATCTTTATAAATATGATAGTGGTAGCAAAGAAAAACACAACACAACTTGCACTATGGCATTCTAAAGTGCAAAGCATAAAGTGGCCACATGTGAAATGTTTTAGGCTTCCCAGTTCACAAAGAAGTTAGCCTGCACTTCTGACTAGAGTCCTTTGAGGTCTCAGGGATTTTTGACTGTCTTCCTTTTAAGGTACAAGACATGACTTGTACCATGCCACTAGTGTTTTCAAACCCCTTTTCTGCCAGGTGGTAGTATTTGTGTGTTAGTGTTTTAGCTCTAACCATAGTGTTTTTGACACATCAAGTGATAAAGCAACATGATCCTTCACTATAAACCTCTGGTTCATTTTATCTCAATGACTAACTGTTTTTCCCATGCAGGCATCAATTTCCTTTTCCCCTCCCACCTCTGAAGGAACTGCCTGATTTAATTAGGCTTCTCTGTTCTTTCCAACCTTGGTGAGCCCTACAGTCAGTAATAGGAACTAAACATTAATAGGAAGAGTAGGATATAATCTGTAATAGGGGCTCCCTTCATTATGAAACATCTCCTATTCAGCATTTATATTAATGCATAATTAAGTAGCTGTCTCTTTAAAGCCTTTACTTATATCAAAGATCTATCTCCAGAACACCTCATTTTCCCTGAGAGAGAGTGAGAAAGAGTCCCTACAGTATTCGCTTTTTAATGTAACTATTAAAAATGCAACACAGGAATTGAAAATGTGGCTAAATCGTTTAGTAACCTCTTTTGACATTTTCATTACATCTCCTATTACTGGAATCAAAATGAGAATAAGATTATTTCAGAAGTTTAAAAGGAACCCTCCATGGCAGTCTATGCACTGTGATATGCAGTGTAGAATTTCATATTGTTGAATTTATCGTATTTAATAAAAAACAGGAGAGGATACAGGCAGCTTTTCATTTTTCTTCCCTGGGGACCTCTCTCTTGAATATATTTGGGAACAGGCTTCTCACCAGTGGCCATGGGAGCTGAGTACCATTCACTGAGGATGTTATAGTGAGGATTCAAACGTGCAGTGAGAGACTAGACTTATTGTCATTAAAGCACCTTTTTAATTCTAATATTCTGGGATTTACTATGGTTACACAACTAGCAGGTAGCCTTTTAGAGGGAGTTTTCATCTTTGTCCTGTCCTTCTGAGACAGATGCATAACCACAAAATAAGTGTGAAGCAAGGACTTTTAAAATGTTCTGTGTTTTCTACCACCAGCCAAATGATATTTTTCTCCCAGACGTTGGGAGAGTCTCACTGTTGTGGCCATGAGCTTCTAGCATTAGTGGCCAACAGCCAAATAGTTCCTGTTTACAGAACTCTTTATTATGTGCCAGACATGATGTTTACTGTCTTACTTACATTATCTAAATTAAATTTCACTATAATCCTAAGATTTTAATACTATTAGTATTCCTTTGGACAAAAGCAAAAGCCTTACTTAGTCCTATTTCTTACTAATGCCAGGGGACAGTGTGAAAGTCGTTGGGCTGTGGAGGATGCATAGTGTAAGCCAAAGATCTGGCTTCTTACTATGGCGTCGGTGTGGAGAAGAGGCGGTCTATCTCCTCTTGCTTTGTGCGCAAAGGCGTGTAGCAGTGGTCTGTGTTCAGCTGGTGAGGCATTCCACCATTTATACTTTCATTTGTTCATGTATTCATCCATTCACCAATATTTATTCATTGTCTTCCAAGTGCTAAGTATTGTGCTAGTTGATAGAGATAACATAAAGAATAAAACAGACATGGATTGTGCCTGGTAAAGTGTAAAAGTAAGTGAGAGACTGAGATCATCCTAGATTAATGGTAGGGAGTTGGGGTGCTAGGAGGAGGGAGTAGCTTTGGATAACCTAGTCAAGGACCATATCATAATAAATACTATTATATTTATTTGCCAGGAACTTCTCAGGGGTGATTTATCAAATAGTTGGCGTCAGAAACACAGTCCTTGATATTGTGGGGAAAATCTAATCCTCTCATTATGTGATTCCTCCGTCTTGCCCAAATCATCTGGCCAGGGCTCTCCTTTTGCCAGACATCACAATTGCTCAGGGAGTGGCTGAGAAGATACCTTTAGGCCAGTGGGCTACTTCTCTTCTCCATGTGTCAGTTTTGTAATGAAGCTGTCAGCCAAGGTGATTTATCTTTGTATCATGTGGTCCTTTAAGAATTTCTTTCTTGGATAATTGAATGTCACTCATCCAGGGAAGCTCCTACTTCCTGCATTAGGATGTCAGGGGATGCATGGCAATCACGAGCCGGATGGCCACATATGGCAGCGCACCATACCTTACAGGAGTGCCATTTGCAAGGCTGATTATCTTGCGGGGAGAAGCAGAGCGGCCTACCAGCTGGAGACCCCAGAGGACTGCAGAATGTGCAGAAAACGCCTTTACCTCACTAACTGTAAATGCAAAATTATAAAGTTAAATGTTGAGGCATGCCAGAAGAGTTACTTTGCAGTATCCATGCTGCCCTGACATGCCTTCACCTCAGTGGACTACAAACAAATAGAATGTTGAAAGGAATAAAGACTTTCACTTGTATCATTGCACTCCCATCTTGCTTGCCATACTTTGTTGTGTCCAGATACTTGAAGCATTCTCCAGAAATTAATTTTAGGTGATGCATGTCAGTATTTTATTCGATAGAAAAGATCTGAGAGGAGAGTGAGTTAACAGTGATAACCTTTGGATGGTGGGATTATGATATTTTAATGTTCTTTTTTGACTTACCTGTAGCTTTAACTTTTTGAGTTACTTTTGTGACATAAACAAAATTAGTTTAAATGTTTTAAGATTTGTCAATCCAGTAAATTGAGAAGAAAGTATGTTATCTAAATAAAATAAATAACCAGTTATCACAAATTCCCAAGTGTTGGGATCAATATTCTAACTATGGAATATATGATATTAATTAATGTTAGTTACATTTTCCATTTGTCTTTAGACCACAAGTTGGAAAAAATGGAATGCTATATTGAAAGTAGCAGAAACAGATTTTTTTAAAAACCTTACAGTTCTAAGTAATGAATTTTCCCCCTATTTTGGCATTTCCTTTTCTAAAATACCTCTGCTTGTTATCATATTCAAGTTTTTTTTTCATGAAATAAATTTGGTATGCAAGTTCTGGGGTGTCTATTCATTAACATCCTCCTGCTGTTCACATTTTATTAATGAAACAACCCCGTCACCCGCCTACCAGCAGACACTTAATTCCTTCCCAGAATCCATCTGCTTTTCTTGGGCTTCAGAAGCCAAATTCCTTTGCAAAATCAGTTCTAACAAAGGGTCAATTAAATACCAAAGATAGTTAGCTATTTTGCAATATCAGAAGTTCTGAAAGGTGTTTTTGCTGTGATTATTATTCACTTGGTTGGGGGGGACAGTGATTAGGGAATCCAGGTGCTCCCTGTAAAACTAGCCATTCAAATTCTGAATACAGACCTGGCAAGTTTGGCTGCTTTCATCCATCAGTTTTGCTGTCCTTCCTTCTTTCTTTCTTTTTCTCTCCTTCCCTCTCTCCCTTCATTTCCTTCCTCTCCCCTTCCTCCCTTCCTCCCTGCTTCCCTCCCCCTTCTTTCCTTCCTTCTTCTTAATGATAAATGTAACAAACATCTTATTGGCCCATTTATAACTTACTTGTATCAATATCAGACAGCTCTTGTCAATCAAAATTAATCCAAGTGATCTTCAAAGGAGGAACATTTATAGAAGTTACATGAAATGGAATGTTTCTGTGTTATTAATTTTGAGAATCCAGAGTTCTGAGAAAATTTAAACCTGTACTGAGGCGAAGTTGAAATGCATTTTAAACTTGTAGTCTTCTGTGTTATGTTATATATATACATATATATCAGCATTCTCTATATGTGTTAATATCAAAGTAGTATAAACACAGTTTAGCTTCTGCTCTCTCATTGTTTTCTCTACCTTTTCATATGTGACACATTACATTTAATATCTAGCAAATGAAAAAATGCTCAACTGTTAATCTAGCTTAGCCCTGGAACCCTTTCTTTTCTCTCTCCAGTTACTGCTTTATTTCATCTAGCCTCATGCCTTTAGGTACTAATTGTACTTGGATCACCCCAAATTTATATCTCCAGCATAGATCTCTTCTCTGAACCCCAGACACACATAAATACAATTGCCAAACTGACATCTCCACTTAGATGTCAAATAGGCATCAAATTGAACAGGTACAAAGCTGTCTCTATCCATAATCTAATCTTCTACTACAGCCTTGCCTTTTCAAGTAATGGCAACTTTATCCTTCTGGTTATTCAGGTCAATATCCTTGATGTCATGGTGGTTTTCTGTCTATTTTTACATCCCATACCTAACCACCAAGAAATTCTATTGGCCAGACTAAAAATATATCAGAATCTGGTTATTACATAATCTCCAACACTTTTACCTCATCCAAGGAATGATAATCTCTCATCACCATTACTGCAAATCTTCAGACTGGTTTCCCCACTAGTGGTCCTGTTTTCCTACTGTCTATGGTCTGTTCTCAACAGAGTAACCACAGTGATTAAAATAGACTCAACATGTCCTTTCTGCTCAGATCTCTCCCCTGTTTCTCTATTTCCCTGAGAGTAAAAGTAAAATGTTTACATGATCTAGTGCCTGACTACCTCTCAGACCTCACTCCTATTACCCTTCCTTTGTCTACATTCTACACCAGCCACACTGGACTCCAGGCGGTTTTACGAACAAGTTAGGCCTTTATTTCTTACCTATGTCTAAAATACATTTCCTCCAAATGCTTGCCCTCCTGCTCCTTACGTGTCTTTGTGACGTGAAAAGAGAGTCTGAGTGAGTTAAAGGCAAAGAGCCTGGAGCCCAGCGCCCGGCTACCTGTGTTAAGTCCCGCTCTGCCACTTACCAGCTTTATAAATCTTGGGCAAGTTGTTAACCTTTCTGTCCTTCCCTTTCATTTTCTATACTATGGGGTTAATAACAGTACCTCCTCCTCAAGAGTTGTCATGAGGATTAAGTGCGTTAATATTCAAAAAGCACTTAGCCTGGAAGACACTGTTATACAAGTGTTTTTGTAAATAATACAGGAGATCATTTACTTTTTTTTTTTTTAACATCTTTATTGGAGTATAATGCTTTACAATGGTGTGTTACTTTCTGCTGTATAACAAAGTGAATCAGCTATATGTGTACATATATCCACATATCCCTTCCCTCTTGAGTCTCCTTCCCACCCTCCCTATCTCACCCCTCTAGGTGGTCACAAAGCACGGAGCTGATCTCCGTGTGCTATGCGGCTGCTTCCCACTAGCTATCGATCTTATATTTGGTAGTGTATATATGTCAATGCTACTCTCTCACTTCGTCCCAGCTTACCCTTCCCCCTCCCCTTGTCCTCAAGTCCATTCTCTATGTCTGCGTCTTTATTCCTGTCCTGCCCCATTTCAGAACCATTTTTAAAATTCAGATTCCATATATATGTGTTAGCATATGGTATTTGTTTTTCTTTCTGACTTACTTCACTCTGTATGATAGTCTCTAGGTCCATCCACCTCACTACAAATAACTCAGTTTTGTTTCTTTATATGGCTGAGTAATATTCCATTGTATATATATACCACATTCCTTATCCATTCATCTGTCGATGGACACTTAGGTTGCTTCCATGTCCTGGCTATTGTGAATAGAGCTGCAATGAACATTGTGGTATGTGACTCTTTCTGAATTATGGTTTTCTCAGGGTATATGCCCAGTAGTGGGATTGATGGGTTGTAAGGAAGTTCTATTTTTAGTTTTTGAAGGAACCTCCATACTGTTCTCCATAGTGGCTGTAACAATTTACATGCCTACCAACAGTGTAAGAGGGTTGCCTTTTCTCCACACCCTTTCCAGCATTTACTGTTTGTAGATTTTTTGATGATGGCCATTCTGACTGCTGTGAGGTGATACCTCGTTGTGCTTTTGATTTGCATTTCTCTAATGGTTAGTGATATTGAACATCCTTTCATGTGTTTGTTGTCAATCTGTATATCTTCTTTGGAGAAATGTCTGTTTAGGTCTTCTGCCCAATTTTGGATTGGGTTGTTAGTTTTTTTGATATTGAGCTGTATGAGCTGCTTGTATATTTTGGAGATTAATTCTTTTTCAATTGCTTTGTTTGTAAATATTTTCTTCCATTTTGAGGGTTGTCTTTTCATCTTGTTTGTGGTCTCCTTTGCAGTGGAAAAGCTTTTAAGTTTCATTAGGTCCCATTTGTTTTTATTTCCATTTCTCTAGGAGGTGGGTCAAAAAGGATCTTGCTGTGATTTATATCATAGAGTGTTCTGCCTATGTTTTCCTCTAAGAGTTTTATAGTGTCTGCCCTTACATTTGTGTATTTAATCCATTTTGAGTTTACTTCTGTGTATGGTGTTAGGAGTGTTCTAATTTAGTTCTTTTACATGTAGATGTCCAGTTTTCCCAGCACCACGTATTGAAAAGACGGTCTTCTATCTATTGTATATTCTTGCCTCCTTTATCAAACATGAGGTGACCATATGTGTGTGGGTTTATCTCTGGGCTTTCTATCCTGTTCCATTGATCTATATTTCTGTTTTTGTGCCAGTACCATACTGTCTTGATTACTGTAGCTTTGTAATATACTCTGAAGTCAGGAGCCTGATTCCTCCAGCTCCATTTTTCTTTCTCAAGTTTGCTTTGGCTATTTGGCATCTTTTGTGTTTCCATAAAAATTGTGAAATTTTTTCTTCTACTTCTGTGAAAAATTCCATTGGTAATTTGATAGGGATTGCATTCAATCTGTAGATTGCTTTTGGTAGCACAGTCATTTTCACAATGTTGATTCTTCCAATCCAAGAACATGGGTATCTCTCCATCTGTTTGTATCATCTTTAATTTCTTTCATCAGTGTCTTATAGTTTTCTGCATACAGGTCTTTTGTCTCCTTTGGTAAGTTTATTCCTATGTATTTTACTCTTTTTGTTGCAGTGGTAAATGGGAGTGTTTCCTTAATTTCTCCTGATTTTTCATCATTAATGTATAGGAATACAAGAGATTTCTGTGCATTAATTTTGCCAAATTCATTGAATACCTCTAGTAGTTTTCTGGTAGCATCTTTAAGATTCTCTATGTGTAGTATCATGTCATGTGCAAACAGTGATAGTTTTACCTCTTCTTTTCTGATTTGGATTCCTTTAATTTCTTTTTCTTCTCTGACTGCTGTAGCTAAAAATTCCAAAACTGTGTTGAATAATAGTGGTGAGAGTGGGCAACCTTGTCTTGTTCCTGATCTTAGTGGAATGGTTTTAGTTTTTCACCATTGTGAACGATGTTGGCTGTGGATTTGTCATATATGGCCTTTATTATATTGAGGAAAGTTCCCTCTGTGCTTACTTTCTAGGGGGTTTTATCATAAATGGGTGTTGAATTTTGTCAAAAGCTTTTTCTGCATCTATTGAGACGATCATATGGTTTCACTCCTTCAATATGTTAATACGGTGTATCACATTGATTTATTTGCATATATTGAAGAATCCTTGCATTCCTGGGATAAACCCCACTTGATCATGATGTATGATCCTTTAAATGTGCTGTTGGACTCTGTTTGCTCGTATTTTTTTGAGGATTTTTGCATCTGTGTTCATCAGTGATATTGGCCTGTAGTTTTCTTTTTTTGTGACATCATGGTATGGTTGTGGTATCAGGGTGATGGTGGCTTCTTAGAATGAGTTTGGGATTGTTCCTCCTTCTGCTATATTTTGGAAGAGTTTGAGAAGAATAGGTGTTAGCTCTTCTCTGAATATTTGATAGAATTTGCCTGTGAAGCCATCTGGTCCTGGGCTTTTGTTTCTTGGAAGATTTTTAGTAACAGTTTCAACTTCAGTGCTTGTGATTGGTCTGTTCATATTTCCTATTTCCTCCTGGTTCAGTCTTGGAAGGTTGTGTTTTTCTAAGAATTTGTCCATTTCTTCCAGGTTGTCCATGCTATCGGCATATAGTTGCTTGTAGTAATCTCTCATGATCCTTTGCATTTCTGCAATGCCAGTTGTTACTTCTCTGTTTTCATTTTTAATTGTATTGATTTGAGTCTTCTCCCTTTTTTTCTTGATGAGTCTGGCTAATGGTTTATCAAGTGTGTTTTCCTTCTCAAAGAACCAGCTTTTAGTTTTATTGATTTTGCTATTGTTTCCTTCATTTCTTTTCCAGTTATTTCTGATCTGATCTTTATGATTTCTTCCACTTTTTTGGGGGTTTTTGTTCTTCTTTGTCTAATTCCTTTAGGTACAAAGTTCGCTTGTTTATTTGAGATTATTTTGTTTTTTGCGGTAGGATTGTATTGCTATAAACTTCCCTCTCACAACTGCTTTGGCTGCATCCCATAGGTTTTGGGTTGTCGTGTATTCATTTGTCATTTGTTTCTAGGTATTTTTTGATTTCCTCTTTGTTTTTTTCAGTGATCTCTTTGTTATTTAGTAGTGTATTGTTTAGCCTTCATGTGTTTGTATTTTTTGCAAATTTTTTCCTGTAATTGATATCTATTCTTGCAGTGATTTGGTCAGAAAAGATACTTGATAAGATTTCAATTTTCTTAAATTTACCAAGGCTTGATGTGTGACCCAGGATATGATCTATCCTGGAGAATGTTCCATGAGCAGTTGAGAAGAAAGTGTATTCTGTTTTTTTTGGATGGAATGTCCTATAAATATCAATTAATTCCATCTTGTTTAATGTATGATTTAAAGTTTGTGCTTCCTTATTTATTTTCATTTTGGATGATCTGTCCATTGGTGAAAGTGAGGTGTTAAAGCCCCCTACTATTATTGTGTTATTGTTGATTTTCCATTTTATGGCTGTTAGCATTTGCCTTATGTATTGTGCATAAATATTTACAAGTGTTATATCTTCTTCTTGGATTGATCCCTTGATCATTATGTAGTGTCCTTCTTTGTCTCTTTTAATAGTCTTTATTTTAAAGTCTATTTTGTCTGATATGAGAATTGCTGCTCCAGCTTCCTTTTGATTTGCATTTGCATGGAATATATTTTTCCATCCCCTCAATTTCCATTTGTATGTGTCCCTAGGTCTGAAGTGGGTGTCTTGTAGACAGCATATATACAGGTCTTATTGTTGTATCCGTGCTGCCAGTCTGTCTTTTGGTTGGAGCATTTCATCCATTTACATTTAAAGTAGTTTTTGATATGTATGTTCCTATACCATGATCTTAATTGTTTTGTTTTTGTTATTGTAGGTCTTTTCCTTCTCTTGTGTTTCCCACCTAGAGAAGTTCCTTTGGCACCTGTTGTAAAGCTGGTTTGGTGTTGCTGAATTCTCTTAGCTTTTGCTTGTTTGTAAACGTTTTAGTGTCTCTGTTGAATCTGAATGAGATCCTTGCTGGGTAGAGTAATCTTGGTTGTAGGTTTTTCCCTTTCATCACTTTAAATATGTCTTGCCACACCCTTCTGACTTGCAGTTTCTGCTGAGAAATCAGCTGTTAACCTTATGGAGATCCCCTTGTATGTTATTTGTTACTTTTCCTTTTCTGCTTTTGATATTTTTTCTTTGTATTTAATTTTTGATAGTTTGAATAATAGGTGTCTTGGCATGTTTCTTCTTGGATTTATCCTGTATGGGACTCTCTACACTTCCTGGACTTGATTATTTCCTTTCCCATCTTAGGGAAGTTTCCAACTATAATCTCTTCAAATATTTTCTCAGTCCCTTTTCTTCTCTTTTTCTTGGACTCCTATAATTCGAATGTTGGTGCATTTAATGTTGCCCCACAGGTCTCTGAGAGTCTCCTCAGTTCTTTTCATTTTTCTTTATTCTGCTCTGTGGTAGTTATTTCCACTATTTTATCTCCCAGGTCACTTATCCTTTCTTCTGCCTCAGTTATTCTGCTTTTGTTTCCTTTTAGAGAATTTTTAATTTCATTTATTGTGTTGTTCATCATTGTTTGTTTGCTCTGCATTTTTTCTAGGTCCTTGTTAAACATTTCTTGTATTTTCTCCATTCTATTTCAAGAATTTGGATCATCTTTAGTATCATTACTCTGAATTCTCTTTCAGGTAGACTGCCTATTTCCTCTTCATTTGTTTGGTCTGGTGGGTTTTTACCTTGCTCCTCACCTGCTGTGTATTTCTTTATCTTCTCATTTTGCTTAACTTACTGTGTTTGGGGGTCTCCTTTTCACAGGCTCCAGGCTTGTAGTTCCCGTTGTTTTCAGTTTCTGCCCCCAGTGGGTCTCGTTGTTTCAGTTGGTTGTGTAGGCTTCCTGGTGGAGGGGGCTGGTGCCTGTGTTCTGATGGATGAGGCTGGATCTTGTCTTTCTGGTGGGCATGAACACGTCCGGTGGTGTGTTTTTGGTTGTCTGTGAGCTTATTATGATTTTAGGCATCCTCTCTCTAATGGGTGGGGTTGTGTTCTTGTCTTGCTAGTTGTTTGGTATGGGGTGTCCTGCACTGTAGCTTGCTGTTCGTTGAGTGGAGCTGGGTCTTAGCATTGAGATGGAGATCTCGGGGAGAGCTTTCATTGTTTGATATTACGTGGGTACGGCCGGTCTCTGGTGTTCCAATGTTCTGAACTAGGCTCTCCCACCTAAGAGGCTCAGGGTTGACACCTAGCTGGAGCATGAAGATCCCGTTTGCCACACCGCTCGGAAGAAAAGGGAGGAAAAAAAAAGAAAGGAAGAAAAAAAAAATAAAATGAAGTTATTAAAATAAAAAAAATTAAAATTATGAAAAATAAAAAGGTAATAAAAAATAAAACTTAAAAAAAATAGAAAAAAGAAAGAAGCGAGCAACCAAACCAGTAAACAAATCTACCAATGATAACAAGCAGTATAAACTAGACTAAAAAAACAAAAAAAAAAAAACAAAAAAAAGAGAACCTTAGGACAAATGGTAAAGAGAAAGCTATACAGAGAAAAATCACACAAAGAAGCATACACATACACACTCACAAAAAGAGAAAAAGGAAAAAAACAGATATATATGAAAAAAAAGGAAAAGAGTAACCAAATCAATAAATAAATCTACCAATGATAATAAGCTCTAAATAGTAAACTAAGTTAAACATAAAACCAGAAACAAATTAGATACAGAAAGCAAACGCCAAGTCTACAGTTGCTCCCAAATTTTGCCTGAATTTTGGGATGATTCTTTGTCTATTCAGGTATTCCACAGATGCAGGGTACATCACGTTGATTGTGGAGATTTAATCCACTGACGCTGAGGCAGCTGGGAGAGATTTCCCCTTCTCTTCTTTGTTCGCACAGCTCCTGGGGTTCAGCTTTGGATTTGGCCCCGCCTCTGTGTGTAGGTCACCTGAGGGCATCTGCTCCCTGCCCAGACAGGACGGGGTTAAAGGAGCAGCTGATTAGGGGGCTCTGGCTCACTCAGGCCGGCGGAATGGAGGGGTATGGAATGTGGGGCAAGCCTGCGGCAGCAGAGGCCAGCATAACATTGCAACAATGTGAGGTGTGCCCTGTCTTCTCCTGGGGAAGTTGTCCCCGGATCACGGGACCCTGGCAGTGGCGGGCTGCACAGGTTCCTGGGAAGGGAGTTGTGGATAGTGACCTGTGCTTGCACACAGGCTTCTTGGTGGCTGTAGCAGCAGCCTTAGCATTTCATGCCCATCTCTGGGATCCATGCTGATAGCTGCGGCTTACACCCATCTCTGGAGCTCATTTAGGTGGTGCTCTGAATCTCCTCTCCTTGCACACTATGACACAATGGTCTCTTTCCTCTTCAGCAGTTCCAGACTTTTTCCCGGAGTCCCTCCCGGCCAGCTGTGGCTCACTAGCCCCCTTCAGGCTGTGTTCATGCAGCCAACCCCAGTCCTCTCCCTGGGATCCGACCTCTGAAGCCTGAGCCTCAGCTCCCAGCACCCACCCGCCCTGGTGGGTGAGCAGACAAGCCTCTTGGGCTGGTGAGGGCTGGTTGGCACTGATACTCTGTGGGGTAATCTCTCTGCTTTGCCCTCTGCACTGCTGTTGCTTTGCCTTCCTCTGTGGCTCCAAAGCTTCCCCCCGCACCCACTCCCCGTCTCCACCAGTGAAGGGGCTTCCTAGTGTGTGGAAACTTTTCCTCCTTCACAGCTCCCTCCCAGAGGTGCAGGTCCCGTCCCTATTCTTTTGTCTCTGATTTTTCTTTTATCTTTTGCCCTACCCAGGTACGTGGGGAGTTTCTTGCCTTTTGGGAAGTCTGAGGTCTTCTGCCAGCGTTCAGTAGGTGTTCTGTAGGAGTTGTTCCACGTGTAGATGTATTTCTGATGTATTTGTGGGGAGGAAGGTGATCTCCATGTCTTACTCCTCTGCCATCTTGAGAGTCCTCTCCCAGAATGTCATTTTCTTAATCAGGTCTTCCCTGACCCTGTATTGAAAATTTTAAACCATCTCTCACCCCACCATTCTGCAACTCTTTCCTATTTCTTTCTCTCCTCTTTTGTACTTACTTCTAACAATTTGCTCATTTATTTTATTTCTTACCACTCTTAATAGACTCTAAGCTCCATGTAAACAGTGATATTTTACTGTTAATTAACTAAAACAGTGTCTGGAATATAGTAGATGATCAGTAGTTATTTGTCAAAAAATATATGTAATTAGTGATAATGCCATATTTAAATGAACCTTGAAAATAAAGACCTTAGATGCATGAATCCTGCTTAGGAATCATATACTTTGGATTCCATTCCGAGAATCCTTTAGGGTACAACATGGTGTAATTTGAAATATAACCACTTACATTGTTTAGGATTTTATTCTATAAGAACAGGGTCACTGGCTCTCTACAGAGTGACATTTTGGGTTATGTCACCTTAACTATGAAACCCTGCTTGAGATAAATTTCCAACATAACTCGGAGGCAGAGAAGTCAGATTAATGCTATTTGGCTGCATTCTAAATGTCATTGTTTTTATTTCAAAAGGCCAGGAAATAACATTTTAAATACCTGTAGCACCACTATTCAGCATCAACGCATTCAGCAAAAGGCAGAATCTGAAATATCTCTATTCAGTTTTTACCATTTTAGAAATAGAGGCTTTATAGAAATGAAATATCTCTTGACACATAGTAGACATTGGTTTAAAATATTTAGTGAAAGAGAACACATTGATTAAATCTTGTGACTTTATGAAAGCCCACCTTCCCCACAAGAGAAAGGAGAATCAACATGATTCTTAAGCACTGTAACTGTTGATAAATAAATAAATATAAGTTTAAATAATATATATATGTATTGTTACCTTTTCACGTCTCCCTGAAGATGGATTAACAATTACTACCCACTTAGGAATTATGAATAATTAATAATAAATTATTTTTTTGAATTTTATTTAATTTATTTTTTTATAGAGCAGGTTCTTATTAGTCATCAATTTTATATACATCAGTGTATACATGTCAATCCCAATCGCCCAATTCATCACAACACCATCCCCAAATAATAAATTCTAATATTAAATTCCTCTCTATCAAAAAGGCATCTAGATAGTGTGCTTGATTATAAACAATGGTAAATAATTTTTTCCTAAATTTAATTTCAGTATTTTGTTGACATTGGTGTTGGGCTGGAAATGAAACACTTTGAATCATTTAAGGAAGCACACTAGGAACTGGCAGCATCTCTTCCAGAAAACTCATTCAATAAATATTTAATCTGATATGTTTCAAAGAGCATTTGATGAAGATTATATTTCACATGTTTATTTAAGAAGAAGGATTTACCTGTAGGGGGATTTGGGATATTTGGATACTAGAACCATTAGCATAAGTGATGAATAATGTAAGTTACAATAGAGAGAAGCATTGTTATTATTCCTATATAATAAATAGTTTATTGTTAAATTGATATTATAGGCTTTTTAGTTATAAAATGTTAAAAAACTTCTAGCCAGAAATTTATAATTAAAAGGTTAATACTTTAAGAGAATGAAAAAACAAGACTATAGAAAATGTTTGTAAATCATATGTCTGATAAAGAACATTCAGAATATATAAAGAACTTTCAAAACTCAATAATAAAACAACAAACAACGCACTGAAAAATCTGGCAATCAATTTAAATAGATACTTTTTCAAAAAAAGATTCACAGATGGCAAATAAGTACATGCAAACAATTCTCAGCATCATTAGTCATTAGGGAAATGTAAAATGAAATCACAGCTACTGCCTCACACATATTAGAATGTATAAAATTAAAAAGGCTGACTATATCAAGTGTTGCAAATATTTGAAGCAACTGGAACTCTAATAAACTGCTGGTTGGTATGTAAAATATTCCACTTTTGAAAATAGTTTTGCAGTTTCTTACAAAGTTAAACATACACCTATCACATGCTCAGTTACTTCACTGAGTATTTATCAAAGAGAAATAAAAGCTTATTTTCATAAAAAGAATTTTACATGGATGTTCACAGTAGCTTTATTTGTAATATTCTCAAACTGAAAACAACCCAAAGTCCATCTAGATACTCAAATTATGTGTATCTACACCTTGCATTCTTACTTAGAAATAGAAAGAATGAACTACTAATACATATAAAAACATGGATGAATTTCATTGAATGATGCCAAGTAAAAGAAGCTCAACAACAAACAGTATATACAGTGTATGATTCCATACATACAAAATTCTACAAAATGGAAACTAATCTCTAGAGACAGAAAGCAAATGAGTTGTTGCTTGGGGGATGAGACAGCAGGGAAAGGACAGAATGAGGAATTATAAAGGGGCACAGGAAAATTTGGTTGGAGATGAATTTTTGCTACCTTGACTGTGTTGACTGCTTTACAGGTATATGCAAATGTCAGAACTTATCAAATTGTATACTTTAAATACACGTTGTATGCCACTTATATACCATATAGCTGTTTGAGAAAACATACTCACTGAAAAGAAGTAAATGTTTCATTTATATGATCATCATGGATAAATCTATGCCTCAAAGAATCTATATCACCACCTCTGTAATCAGCACTGTGGGAGATCAGCAAGAGGCAGGAGGCTCAGACCCTGCTGTGAAGAAGTGCATGATCTAGAGGAGAAGGGTTTCATTTGTGGACCAATTAAAGGAAGCTGTGGTGCCTACAGACCAGAGTAGGCCATCCTAGCCCCAAGGCTAATTCTCCCACCAGTTGCCCATTTTTATTTTGGAAAATTGCGATTCTGCTAAGAATTTGAAGGCCAGTATAATAATTACTTATATACTCATCGAAAAATAATAACTTAAGTGTTTAATTATTTGTACTTCAATAAGGCTTAGTATTTTGATATACCCATCTATCAAACCATTAAGTACAGAGGAAAGAAGAAGAAAGTCCACTTTTTACAGCATTTATTCAATTGAATTCAACTTTACAACTGACAAAGATCATTAAAATTTTTAAATGTAGAGGTGAATACAGATAAAATGTAGAAGCCAACTCATTTTATAAACATTTAGTAATAGGAACTGACTGATAAGAAGTTGCAAAACAGCCGTAAAGACTTTTAAGTATTTATCAATTATCTTGGTTTATGCAGTGAAAAAACAGTTATTTTTTTCCATATCACTTCTTCTATACGAGTATATGCTTCATAATAAAAAAGCCTAATCACAATATTTATAGACCAATCTTTTTGGTAATCTACAAGGTATAGCAATAGAGATAATTATAATTTTATTAGCCTCTCCTAGTTCTGAAGCTATGATATTAGATGAAAAATATGCCAGATATTTTAATGTATAATTACAGTTAAAAAAACCACAAAGCATAATATGCTATATGCTCTGACTATAAATGAAAAGAGTCAAATCTAAATATACTTATGTCTTTATTCAAGGTTTGAATTTTATTTATAAATTTAAACAAATAAATGAAGACAATTTTTGATAAGTAGAGGAAAATAAAAACCATCAATGTGTATAACTATTCCAAAAATACACTTAGCAAATACTTAAATTTGCTACATGTAGACTAGTGTAAGAATGTGAAGTTCCTGGGATCTGTAGTCTTAGAAGGACCTCAAAACTTTTATGGGTTTTTACCTCCAGAAATACCACCAGGTTCTCATGGTGACTATCAAAAAAAAGATCCCCTCATGACAGTAACAAGGGGAGAGTAATAATTGCAAAATATTCCTAGAAAGTTCTCCACAACCCATTTCTGTTCTCCAGGGGAACAGACTTTGTCAGAGACTTATCCTAGCTGGGGTAAAGGCATTCTTCCCCCTCCAGATCTCTCTGACATCCTGACTCACCTAAAGGGTGAAAAAATAATATAACCACTGGAGAAAAGCTTGTGAAACTTACAAACCAGAGACACAAGCCCATTATTTAAAGACTGAGACTTAAAGAGAACCTTAAGATATTAGAAGGCTTCCTATCCTCTACACATTACTTCTATATCAACAGGGCTCCAGTATGACAGCAGTGGATTTTAGCTGAAACAGTTATAAGAAACAGGCTCTCCATAAGAAGTACTTAAACCCAAGGTCAAGAGAAGAGTCAAAATAAGAACACTAAAGGAATACAAATACAAAGTGTCTGGAACCTAGTTAAGGCAAACATTAAACACAGCCTGACTCCCAGCCAGATTAACATAAATACTCACAATAAAACCCTATTTACCTCATTTGCTATTAGTGAATACAGGTCCAGTTTTCAATAAAAATATTACAAGACATGTTGAAAAACAAGATAAAACAGTCTGAAGAGATAAAGTAGTCATCAGAATTAGACTCAGGTATGTCACAGATGATAGAATTAGAAGGTAGGCAATTTAAAACAACTATGATTAATAAGTTAAAGGCTTTAATGGAAAAAGTAGACAACATGCAATAATACATGGATAATGTAAGTAGAAAGATGGAAATGTTCAAGAGAAAACTCTATAAATCAAAAACACTGTACTAGAAATGGATAATGCCTTTAATGGGCTCATTAGTAGAGAAGGCACAGCTGAGGAAAAAATCAGTGAGCTGATGAAAAGTCAATAGAAACTTTGAAAACTGAAATGCGAAGGGAAAAAAATAATTAAAAATCAAAGCTGAGCATTCAAGAACTGTGGGACAATTTTGAAAATTTGTAACATACACATAATTAGAAGACCAGATGGAGAAGAAAGAGAAGATGGAAAATAACTATCTGATGTAATAATGAGTGAGAAATTTCCAAAAGTAATGACAGATACCAAACCGCAGGTCAAAGAAGCTCAGAATAAATACCAAAAAACAACATCTGGACATATCATATTCAAATTGTGGAAAACCAAAGAAAAGTAGACAATCTTGAAAGAAGCCAGGGAAGTGGGGGGAGGGGTGGTATAGAGGCCTTACCTATATAGGAATAAGGAAAAGAATTACAGAAACCTTCGTATTGGAAAACATGCAAGCAAGAAAAAAATGGAGTGAAATGTTTAAGGTGTTGAAAGAAAAAAAACACGACCAACCGAGAATTGTAAATTCAACATAGAATTACACTTCAAAGTGAAGGAGATGACCAGTTTCCAGTTCCACATGTAAGGAAGCTGCAAGTCATCACTTTATCTTAACGACAAGTAAAAAGCTGAGCAGACTGAAATATCAACAACTCTTCTTGGATTCCTAAGAGAGGCTGTGTCCCCAACAAGAGAGAGACAGGTGAATACAGAGAGTCATGGTTTACCTGAGCAGAGATTCATGAGTGGAAATCTCCAGGGGAACCAATGCTGGAGTAGGAAAACCTGAACTATAATTGACAAATTGCTGGAAGCTCAATGTGGACAACTCTAAGAGTTAAAAACTCCAGGGTGAATCCAGCCACTGGAGAGCCACTGCAACTTTGTGAGATTTACCTCTAGGAGCTCGGCCAGGTTCTCACAGTAAATAGTGGAGAAATATCCCTTTGGGCTTCCTGCAGGAGGAGTGAAAAGGAACAATTTTGAAATATGCCAGAGGACTCTCACAATGCCTACCCTTAGGAAAAACAAGTTCACCAGAGGCTAACCTAGTGCAGTATTGTCAGAGCCTAACTGACCTAGGGAAAGGAAGTATCCAACTCTAGTCAGCTCTAGCCTTGCAAGTGGGAGAAAGGAAATAATTCTAGCCCAATCCAAATAACCTCTCTCACCAAAGGAGGGAGAAAAAAACTGAGAAACACACGTGTCAAGTTCACAGTCCAGAGTCATAGGCTCAATAAAGAATTGAGAATGAAGTAATGTTAGATTATATCCCAATGTATAAAAGAAATATACATGAACTTATGCAGATATAAATAAATAAATAGGGGAGAATATGCAAACCTTCTGTGCAGAAGAATTCCAAATAAATTATATAGATACTCCGCCCTCAATTAGGTGAAGCACAACTCCTCACTTTTAACAGATTTTAACAGGAAAGCTGCTAAAATGACTTTGGCTAGATGAATAGTTCACATTTTTCAATGGTGAAAAAAAATAGGGGTAATAACAATAAACACGGGATCACAAATTAGCAGAAATCTTTGAGTCCCTGAGCTATTTCCTAATATTACTCAGCCATAAAAAGAAACGAAATTGAGTTATTTGTAGTGAGGTGGATGGACCTAGAGTCTGTCATACAGAGTGAAGTAAGTCAGAAAGAGAAAAACAAACACCGTATGATAACACATATATACGGAATCTAAGAAAAACAAAAAAAGGGTTCTGAAGAACCTAGGGGCAGGGCAGGAATAAAGACGCATTTGTAGAGAATGGACTTGAGGACACGGGGGGAAGGGTAAACTGAGAGAGTGGCATGGACATATATACACTACCAAATGGAAAATAGATAGCTAGTGGGAAGGAGCCACATAGCACAGGGAGACCAGCTCAGTGCTTTGTGTCCACCTAGAGGGGTGGGATAGGGAGGGTGGGAGACAAAAGAGGGAGGAGATACGGGGATATATGTATATGTGCAGCTGATTCACTTTGTTGTACAAAAGAAACTAACACACCATTGTAAAACAATTATACCTCAATAAAGATGTTAAAAAAATGAAATATTATATTTTATGCATTTGAAGGTTCCTAAGGATTTTACTGTATTTTAGTATTTGATATGAACAGGAAGAAAAATTAACTATTCCCATAACAGTATATGTAAATGTGTTAATGGATTATTCACTAATAGGGTTTTAAGATTTCTCATTCCCAGGTAATTATTTTTAAAATTTGCTTTTAAATCTAATTTCAGTATAGGATGTCAGGTAGCATTACCTACGGGAAGAGCAACACAGTATGAGCAAAGTTACACCATTTGCCAAAGTGAATATAAAACTTGTTATCTATATTTTTCATTTCATGAGGTAAATGGGAAGGTAGTATCCACAGGAAATAGCTAACTACTATTTTTCATAAATAAATGGAAACAAAAGTATTTTTCTGTTTCCTTTGAAATTTAGAGCAATAGACATATTAAAAGAATGCCTTCGGTCCATTATATTTTATTCAACGAATTTACACTAAGTCAATACATATAAACTAAGTTAACTCTTTTTAGTCTTTAATTGCTTATTTGATTGTGAATTACATATAGTGAATCTGGATGAATGTTTAAAAACATTTTCTCTTTCCTAGAATAAATTTGCTTATATATTAATAATGATATGTTAATAAAATAACAACCATGCCATGACAAAGGCTTTTCTGAATTAGTAGTTTAATCTCATCTCCTGATTTACAAAATTGCCAAATGGGAATAATTGGGTACCACTCAAAGATTTTCTTCAATAAATGAACTAAACAGAAGTTTCTCACCTTGATAACTGGACCCCAATGACCCACATTTAGGCATTTCCAGTATCTGTGATTGTTGAAATTTCTTTCATTTGTTCTCAAATCTCTCACATATTCACTCTTGTGGACATGGCCAAGCATTCATGAGAGGGCTGGCAGCTGGAAACAGAGGGAAGCTCTTTAGGTCTGAACTGAGTAAAAGTTAAGGAAAGCTCAGTTGAATTTGTATATTTATTCTCCAAAGCCCTGAAACAGCTCAATTTTAAATATCAAATAAATACCCTTACTTTATATTTCCCACATGCTTGAAGGTTGAAAATAGTGCTTCGCATCAGGAGTCTGATTTCCATGTCACCCTGTCAAGTAGTTGTTGCCTTCAGCTATAAAAGTGCTGCAGTCTTGGGAGTGCCATGCCCATGTTTAACTGACTTCAAAGAACATCCACTCAATGAAATGAAGCCTTGCGTTGGAAGGAGATTGTCCCAAGGCAAATCAATAAGGTCATTTTAGGGGCTCTAACTTTGAGAGGGAGTTTCTTCTAGTATATTCTCTCATGCATCCAAAAGCTTTTCACTTTTTTTGTGAAAAGCCTAAGTCCATATTATTCCTTTCTTGCTTTGTGTAACTATAATTTAGATGGTTAATTTAAGTGCACTGTGTGGTTCACTTTAAATGAGAACCACTGAAATCCACTTTAAGGAAGAATTTCTTTAAAATGATTGATCTCCAAAATTTTTATGTTGTGATAAGAGTAATGTTTATTTTCAATAAGTTTGGAGTAAGTCATTATAAAATACAGATTTGTTTTCCCCCATAGTAGGCTATAGTTTCCCAAGAAATACATCTCATATTAATACGATCTTTTCAATTTTCATCATGACAAAAATCTCTAATGATGGATTTCTGGTTCTGATGGATCTTTAAATATTCACATTGTTGTGTACAAATTAGTGGCTCAAACTATTTGGATGCAAAAAGACTTGTAAATTTTAAGTAAAGGGTTATTTAGATATGAAGTGATTTTTTTTTTTTTTTTTTTTTTTGCGGTACGCAGGCCTCTCACTGTTGTGGCCTCTCCCGTTGTGGAGCACAGGCTCTGGACGCCCAGGCTCAGCGGCCATGGCTCACGGGCCCAGCCGCTCTGCGGCATGTGGGATCTTCCCGGACCGGGGCACGAACCCGTGTCCCCCTGCATCGGCAGGTGGAGTCTCAACCACTGCGCCACCAGGGAAGCCCTATGAAGTGATTTTGATAAGTTTAGCAATTGTGAGAGACTCATTAGGAGCTATTAAATGCTAATACTGATAACTCTCCATATATAGCCTATATTCATATGTTGCAGATTTTGATTAACATATACTATTTCAACAAGAAGTCTTATCATATGGTCATCATATATATTTATAAGACATTTAAGGAAAGAAAACCTTTAAGTAATTCCCAAACGTCCTTGCAGTTCTTCAAAGCAAAATTATTCTTCTGAGATAGTAGACTTCTTTAAAGGAACATTACAATGAAATGCTCCTCGCAATGAAAGTAGTACTTTCTACTTAGGATATAGTGTTTTGCCCTTAAAGCATAGGTCTTAGTTATAAATAAGGACAAGCTTGGCAGTGAGGATACCAGTTTACAGTGCAACTGAGCTTTCCCCTGCTTTGTTGTCATATTTCATTTCTTAAAACAAATGAATTATTGGTAAACACATTGTATTAAACACATGTCAATTGATGTGGTCCCTAGTGACTTACAAAGCTCATAGGATTTTGAATAATTTGACTGCTGACTTTGTGAAGAAGCCGTCCTCATTGCCTATGGGGTTGGGTATCAGAAACACTTGTAGCAATCACATCAAATTTGGTTTTGTTTTCTAAAGATAACAAACAATTCCAATAATTACTAGATTTTAATGCTATATTTAAAACTATCATCTCTAAAGAGGAAGTCATCTCTATCACTCCTCAGAGATGCCCATCATCACTGAGGTGGGACTGTTCTCTTCTGATAAGGGAAGTTATGGTCTTTGTTTCAACCATTTGTTTTCCACACACTGATAGCCTTGCCCAGGGCATGAAACTTCTAAGCTCTGTGCACTGAGTCTCCCATTTCTTTATCCTTGTGAGCTGATTCTTGCATGGGTCTAGTCAGTCCAGATGGCAACTGTCTCCCTTACTGGGACAATGACTGGTCTGTGCACAGAGCACAGAGAGGGTATTAGTTGCTTGGGCTGTCATAACAAACTGTATGTACCACAAACTGTATGGCTTAAAACAACAAAAATTTAGTGTCTCACAGTGCTGGAGGCTAGAAGTCTGAACTCAAGGTGCTGGCAGAGCCTAGCTCCCTCTGAAACTCAGGATAGAATCTTTCCTTACTTCCTAACTTCTTATACTGGCTGACAGTCCTTGGCATTCCTGGGCTTGTAGTTATATCCGTCCAGCCTCTGCTTCTGCTATCACATGGCCATCTTTACACCACCTTCTCTCTGTGTGGGTCTGTTTAAATTTCCCTTTTTTATAAGGACATGAGTCATAGTGGATTAGGATCCACCTTAATTGCCTTATCTTAGCTTGATTAAATCTGCAAAGACTATATTTCCAGATAAGGACACACATTTTGAGTTATTGCGGGTTAGGACTTCAACATATCTTCTTTTGAAGAAGAGTACAATTCAAACCATACCAGAGGGCTTCCCTGGTGGCGCAGTGGTTGAGAGTCCGCCTGCCAATGCAGGGGACACGGGTTTGTGCCCCAGTCCGGGAGGATCCTGCATGCCGCGGAGTGGCTGGGGCCGTGAGCATCCAGAGACTGTGCATCCAGAGACTGTGCTCCACAGCGGAAGAGGCCGCAGCAGTGAGAGGCCCGCATACCGCAAAAAAACAAACAAACAAAAAAACACACCAGAGAATATAGCTTGCTTATTTAAATAAATTATTTTCAGAGGTGAGGAATGTACTCCTAGACATAAAGAGCAGAAAGAAGAAATTTTGGTTTGTTGTTTATATGTTTTGTTTGGTTAGGAGATTTTAGTGTCTTTAGTTTGCACCATTTACATTCATTTAAGTCTACATTGCTTGGTATATGGTTTGGCAAATAATAATAATTCTAGTCATTATCATAAGACACACCATTGATTATTGAATTCCCATCATAATATATGTCATGAAATCAACAAAGCACCTGCTTACTGGCTAAAACCCTGGGGACATTTAAATAGGACAGGTAGTCAAAACAGTCAGGCTTTAAGATTTCTTTCCCT
>NW_006790551.1:375310-399923 GCF_000442215.2 Lipotes vexillifer
AAACATTCAGTCTTTAAAGTATGTTTCTTCCTTACTCATTTCACCTCTGCCTTCTGTGCTTCCTTTTACCAAGTCCCAGAGTTTTGAACTGTGTTGATTTTTCCAGGAAACAACAGAAAAGCATTTTACTTTACAATAGCACCTGTCAAAGAATGGATGTGTTGTTTTTGCCTTCCATTGGGCTATCTCTCCTTCACTGATATCTGAACATATTTTGCTGTTACCGAACAGTACCTGCACACAGAGTAATGTTTTCAGGTACCAGAAAGTGTCATTGATTTACTTGTGGCAATATAGGATTCCTTGATTAAGAGTTTGACAAATCCCCATTGAAGCTGCATAATAAATCAATCTTTTACTGGAAAAGCCTGAGAGGAGGGTAAGTGAAGATGCTATACATTAATACCTGGGGGAGAGTTACTAACCTCTGTTCTCTGGTGATCAATCACCTCGGCTGGGTTGCACTGACAGTGTCTGGAGGTCATCTGGTTAATGAGACAGCACTGGGAGAGTCTTTTCCAGTATTCCATTGTGTCAGTCAATCATTAACACCCATTTTAGACACCAAGATCCATTTACTACTTTTAAGAGAAAATCTTGTGAAATATACCCAGAGCAGATTAATGATTATAAATGGATTACATAAAAAACAATTAAGAAAAATATGCCATTGCTCTTCATTGGGAAGACTTATAACAAAGTTGGTTCGAGGTTTTATTTGTTTTTTTCCCCAGAATCTCTCTTGAATACATTTTATTGTGCCATAGGATAGGAAAATAACAATTGAGAGATTACGTTTTTAAAAATGGATCAATAGTGGGGATATCAGCATTTGATTGAGATTGTAGACATTGTTGCTCAAATGTTGATATCCAGAACATGGCTGTTTGGAAATTATCTCAGGAATATGTGTACTTCAGAAACATGGAAAAATGAACTTCAAAAAAGAAAAAGGAAAATATTTCTCTTGCACAGTTCTTTTCCTTCTTTCAGGAACCTTTGGCTGTTAGCTGCAGTTATGGATTAAAATGCATACCTTTCGTTTTTCTTCTGAGAAAACAAAAATGGAGAAGGAGTTGGGCCCAATGCTCATTTAGATTTTGTTTTTAATCTCTGATAAACGAAGCAAATCACTTCATTTCTGTCATATGAGTAGGAGACATCATTCATCTTTATATCCTTAGCAACTAGTAAGTAGATGCTCAAAAACTGTTTCTAAACAGTTTTTTCATTGTTTTCTTCATTACTATTTAAAATGATTCAAATCTCATACAAAATTGATATTCAGTATTAGTCTTTCTAAAGAAGAAAAAATCTTTAATTTCTACCCAATATCATCCATTTTTTCTGTGATAATGAAGTATAAGTACATATCCTATATAAATGTACATTTATATATAACTGACAGGCTAATAAAAAATACTGAAGACTTTTATAGCTATTAATATATGCATTTTTGTCATAGTTTTCTGCTAATTTTCATTTTCTCCTTCTTTTCAAAGTACTCAGATAACATATTTTAAAATGCCTGGTTCTATATTATATTTATCTGTTTTATTAAATCTACCCCTCCAACATAATTTAAGTTTCCAGAGATCACTGATGCTATCATGCTCATTTAAATAGAAGTGATTTGGAAATAATCATAATTCATATATGATAACATTTTTTGCACATCAAAATGGTTTATAAAAGATAGCTTCATTCATAGTTTAGCAACTTTTACTGCACTTAAAATATTTTTACAGAGGCTTCTGTTTTAGAGATATCATTTACTTATAATTAATAAGTCATGAATGAACCTTAAGTTTCATAACTTTGAGGTGTTCTTAAGAGAAGCCTTCCGGGGACTTCCCTGGTGGTCCAATGGTTAAGAATCCATCTTCTAATGCAGGGGACGTGGGTTCGATCCCTGGTTGGGTAACTAAGATCCCACAAGCCGCGGGGCAACTAAGCCCACGTGCCACGGCTAGAGAGAAACCCACATGCTGCAATGAAGAACCCACGTGCCACAATGAAATATCCGGCGTGTGGCAACTAAGACCCAAAGCAGCCAAAAATAAATTAATAAATATGTTTTTAAAAAAGAGAAGCCTTCTGAAAATGTTTCTACTTGTAGATACGAAGTAAATTGTTTTTTAAAAAATTTATTAAGCTTGTTATTTTTGTGTATGCACTTTAAATTTCTGTATATATTGCTTAACCTAAAACTGACCTAATAATCCTATAAGTCACATGATCCCTGTAGCAGGATCAGTTTGTCCAAAAATGGCTGCACCAATAACAACAATCACACAGGTCCTTTTGCCATGTGACTCTGCCACTCCCCCATCAAGTGGTAAACTCAAATCACCTTCCCCCTGCATCTGGTATGGCTTTCCTAACTCAGTTATAGCAGTAGAAAGTGGTGAAAAAAGTGATGCAGCATGCTTTCCAAGGCTAGGTAATAGGAAGTCTTGCAGTCCTGCTTCAGTCTTTTGGAATCCTCATTTTTCCCTTTGGGGATGCTTCCTCTCAGAATTCCCCCAGCTGCTTTGAGAAACCTCAGTCACATGGAGGGAGGGGGAGGTATTACAGTCAACAGTCTCAGCTGAGCTCACCTCCATGTTATGGCAGCACAGGCATCAGACATGTTAGTGAAAAAGCCTCCAGATGACACTGGTCTCCACTTATCTGAGACACTAGACATCCACAGATGTTTCAGTTTGCAGCTAAGATCCCAAATATTGTAGAGCAGAGATAAGCCAACCCACTGAGTCTTTCCTGAACTCCTGACTCACAGAATGTATTTTTTGTGTGATACTGCTATATTTGGGTGATTTATTACACATTATTTGAGAATTAGAATACTCCCTCGATAAATAATTGATATTCTCAAATACCTACTTCTGTAAAATATTAAGTATAATTTAATGGACTGTTTTTACAGTCATGTGTGAGATTTCTCAATATATTAAAAACAAAATGTTGGCTACATACTATTGTAGATCATATGTAAAAAATAACTTAAAATGGGAAATACAGTGCCATCTCACTATGACCATATTAAACAAAATAAATCATAATTAGATAAATGAATTCCCGGGACATATAACATGGCTTTTTATGAAAAATAATACTAAATATATAATCTGAACTCAAAGTCATTTAAAATCTTAAACCCTCATAGCTAATTAAAATAACGAGTAGCATATTATAATAAAAATAACAGCTTTATATTTATTAAAGCATGCTTTCTTTTGATTTTCTATATTATCTAGTTTATTTACTTAGTTATATAAAGACTGGTATACTTTATTTACTTAGTTATATAAAGACTAGTATACTTAATGCACTACTGAGGTTTTCTCAAGAAATTAAAGCTTCTCTCCCTACTATATTTCAGTTGTGTTTGCTTTAATTCACAGAGGTCCAGAGTAATTTTTATTCTTAAATATGATGCTATAGATTGATTGTGAGAAGTCTGATCACATAACTATTTTTATTCAAAATACATATGAATCTTGGCAGAAAGCAATGACAGTAAATATTTAAATAGTGTAGCTTATTAGCTAGGCATCTTTCCAAGTGTTTAGGGATCTTTACAAGATCCCTATAATGATAGGGATACCATAGTATGCTACTCTTTTTATCCTTATTTTTTACAGAGGAGGAAAGTGAGGTGTATAGTTTACCTCAGTTCACTCAACTAGTAAGTGTTGGAGCTGGGATTTAAATCCAAACCATCCGGCTCCAGAGACTGAGCTCTTAGGCTCTACACTCTATTGACTCTGTAGAGGTAGAAAAGTAAAGTAAGAAATGAGTTGGTTAGAATTTAATGGACACCTCAGTTAAAATGCAGTTAGAATGTTTATAGATTCTCTTGCAATCATTTTAGCTTTGATGTTATGCTATACCTTAAAAATTCAACAACTGAACTGATTTAAGGTAAAAAGAAATTGAAGCCAGTGGGCATCTTGTTTATATAAAAGAAAACTGAAATTCCATTTTGTTTTTATGACTTTATACAAATCCTACTTAATATAGTGAAGAATAGAATTAATGTTACATTGCAAGGGACAAAGCAAACCAGGAGACAGAGGCATCCAGTTCAGCATCCAAATGAGAGGCAGCTGTGCTTTGGAAACATATGCATGTAGCACCATGACCTGCCTGATACACAACAATTCAAGGCCTGATAACGTGCCCACCTGTAATTTCTTTCTAACTGGTCCACTCCATATGCACTTCACCTTGTACACACAGCTTCAATAATTACTGCTTTGTCAACATGTGACATCTTCATGAAAAGGTTTAAAATAATTGCAATCTGTTAATAGGACTCCTCTTTATCTTTTCATTGCCTGTGCCGGTGGCATTTCTTTATAGTTAATCTTATATCTTTAATGGACAGTATAAAATGCTATATTCAGAAAAATGACCACTTTTACTATTCACTTTTTTAAAAAAAATTTAAATTTGTAGCTGATTCCTTCTTCTTTCAGAAGAAAGGAAATGACTAATGCTATTAAATCAGAGCTCTATCTTTAAAGCTAATTATGTGAGGCCAAGGTATGAAAATCATTATTAACATCATAATTCTGACTGAATATTTTTACAAATTTATTTGATGATTACAGATTTCTCTCTCTACATCTCTCAGCCCTCCCCCCGTTCTGCAGTTTATTCTATCCTCCTCCCATACCACCAACCCCTAATTTACTGTAAACCTCTCTTTGAAGGAAAGAAAAATCAGTAAGACTTGATTAGATCATTTGAGGGATGCTTTGGTTTCCAGAAGTCAGAATTGACTTGTGAATTTATTAACCACATCAAACCTCCAGAAATGGACAGCATGGCCAGCAGGGTAGTATTTGATACAAGCTTAGTTAAGAAGATGACTCCCCCTCTAACTCCTTCTTTTCCTTTTCTTTTTTACTGAGTGCTCTGAGGCATAAAATTAGTTAACTTGAACTCCCTACAACTCTTCCAGATCCTGGTGACTGTTTTTGGAATATCACCTGCACAAACTTCAACCAATTATAATAAACTTAAAGATCTTTATTTTCTTCTTAACTTTCCATGAGTCCCTTCTGACATTGTTATTTTAAAGCAGTTTGTGCTAAAACAGATATGGCACTTGATAGATGCTTGAGGAAGATAAAGACTCTACATCACTGACAACTGGACAGACCTATATTTGTTAGCAGAGATGCTGTGGGATGAGAGTATGATAAATAAGGTCATCTAAGCCTTGGACATGAGAACACTCAATCTGGAAATGCACTTAGAGAATGAGATTTATGGTGAGAGTGGAGTTGTTGGAATGGGGCAGAAAGAGAAGCATTTAGATAGAACAGTGAGCACTGGAGTTGGAGTTATCACTGTACTTCTTGGTAATTTAAGATGGGAAAATTTATAAATTAGACTCACAGTTCAGAATTACATATTATCCTCAACTATTTATACCAATAAATATTCTATGTCTTTGAAGGAAAAATCACTCATTGTTTATGTGCGTGATTATATCTTATTGGTAAAACTCTGTGATTTGCTAATTTATTTTCAGCTTATTCTGGAAAGAATTTGAAGAAATTGAAGCTCAAAAATATATATAATTGGAAGGCTAAAAATAAATAATCGAAGAATAATGTATTATAATAATAAAGGAAAGATAAACACACTGAAATTAATATCATTAAGATATCTCATGTGCTATCAAATAAAACAATTCGTCTTTAAATTTCCAAAATATCAAAGGACAGCAAGAAACATAGTCAATGTAATATTCTTAGTTTTTTAGATAAATAACTGTTGTTTTTTTGCTGATAAGATATGAGCACAATTTCTTTCATGGAGTGAAAGTATTTTGAGGACATCTGTGACATTGTGAATAATATCCTCAAGACATACACATTATCAAAGTTCAAGGTACACTTCAGTAAACAGATGCAGGGAATCTTTGTGTATTATTTCTGCAATGGATTTTTAAATGTTTGTGTCTCTAATAGCCCTAAGCCAACTGCAGGAGTTTTAACAGTGTGATCATCATTACTTCTTCATACTGTTACAGAAATTTATAATATTGTTGGAAACGAAAAAGAATTCTAAGGACTTTTGTTTCAGTGCTGACCCTGTGCTGGGTGATGAATATAAGGTGAGGCAATTGAGACATGACCTCTGCTTGGGCTCTACTTTTTTTTTTTTTTTTAAGCGGTACGCGGGCCTCTCTCACTGTTGTGGCCTCTCCTGTTGCGGAGCACAGGCTCCGGATGCGCAGGCTCAGCGGACATGGCTCATGGGCCCAGCCGCTCCGCGGCATGTGGGATCTTCCCGGACCGGGGCACAAACCCGTGTCCCCTGCATCGGCAGGTGGACTCTCAACCACTGCGCCACCAGGGAAGCCCTGGGCTCTACTTTTGTTTCTCTGTTTTCTGTCTCACTTACCTTTCCTGACCTATGTTATCTGAGCTACCATCATTTGAGTAGTTGTTGATCCACATTTATAGTTTAGGTTCCCTGTCTTTTATGTATTTCTGAACATTGGCCCCAGAGTCATAGTTTATGTCTGCCTTTATTTCATTTGTGCAAAATCTTGGTACTTCTTAACTTCTTTGACATTTGATGATTCCTAAAGTGTAGAAGCAGAAATAAAGGAAAAAAGGAAGAGAAAAAGGACACCAAGAAAAGTCCAAGGTGAAGTGGGTACAGGAGGGAAGCAAAAGAGCCCCACTGTCATCCAGCTGTTCACTCAACACTAGCTAACCTGGGGGACTAAAGATAGGAGGTTAGATTGTCATGCTGAGTTCATATCAGTTTCCTTGGGAGCTGAAGTAATCCTATTCATATTTTAAAAATTGATCAGAAGGGCATGTAATTTTGCATTAAACTCATATACTTCCTAGTGGCAATGTCTTCTTTTATTTCTTAATAAAATTTGGTTAAATTCTGTAAGTTTTTCCAGCTATATAATCATGTATAATGATAATCGAATACTATCCATAAGAATTTGCTTTAAAGAAAAGGACAAAACCAAAACAAAATGAACAGACCATACCACCCCAACAAAAACTAAAATGAGGAGATGACATTAAAAATATCTAATAATTTCAAATAATTTTAATGATAAAACAAATTCACTGATGTGGTTGTCATGAAGAGGCCAGAAAACCTTTTCTAATATGCTAACCTTCAAACTGCTTGGGCTGTGTATTTGCTTTGAATTTGCATCTTTGATTCTACTCTTTGATTAACTTCCCATATCAAAATAATCAGGAAATCCCCTTAGCTCTACCTCCAGAATGTATCCTGACTAGGACTCCTTCTCACCATCTCCTCCTCAATTTCCTTAGTCCAAACTACCGTTTTCTCTTGCCTGAAATACTGTAATAATCTCAGAAATGGTCTCCTTCTCTCCTTGATTCTGGTCTATTCTCCACACAACAGCCAGGGAAATTATTTTAGTGTTATCATGCCAATGAGATATCACCTCACACCGGTCAGAATGGCTATCATCAAAAAGATCACAACTAACAAATGTTGGCAAGGAGGTAGGAAAAAAGGGAACCCTCCTACACTGTTGGTGAGAAAGTAAATTTGGTGCAGCCACTGTAGAAAACAGTATGGAGGTTTCTCAAAAAACTAAAAATAGAACTACCATATGATTCAGCAGTTCCACTCCTGGGTATGGATCTGAAAAAACTAAAACACTAATTCAAAAAGTTAATGCACTCCAGTGTTCATAGCAGCATTACTTACGGTAGCCAAGATATGAAAGCAACATGTGTTCATCAACATTTGAATGGATAAAGAAGCTGTGGTACATATATACACAATGGGATACTACTCAGCCATCAAAAAGAATGAAATTTTGCCATTTGAAGCAACATGGATGGACTTGTAGGGCATTAATGCTAAGTGAAATAAATCCGACAGAGAAAGACAAATACTGTATGATTTCATTTATATAGGAATCTAAAAAATACAACAAACTAGTGAATAACACCAAAAAAGAAGCAGATACAGAGAACAAATTAGTAGTTATCAGTGGGGAAAGAGGGGGGAGGGGCAACATAAAGGTAGCGGGAAAAAGGGTATTATGGGATTATGTAAACTCATGTGTGTGAAACTTTTGAAAATTGTAAAGCACTATAGAATTTAAAGGATCTTTCATTCAGTAAAAAAAATGTGAAAAAAAACAAACTATGGAAGGAATACCATATTCCACATCTACCCAGAGTAAAACAGATATAAAACTATAAAAAGATGCAAAATAAAAATCTCTGCATTCATTTTTAAGCTAAAAAATAAAATATTGTGTTAGCATGTGAAACGTCTCTCTCCTAGATTTCAATGACCCCTCAGGCCCTCCGAGATCTGCACCCCTCCAAACTCACTTTCTACATCTCTCCCAATTGCTCACCCTACTCGAACCATGCTGGCCTACTTGGTGTATGACAGTTTCAGCTGTTCTTCCTTTGCCTAGATACAACTTCTCCAAGAGAGCCACAGGATTTTCTCCCAAATTTCTTAACGTATGTCTTTAAATGTTACCTTATCAGGAAAGACTTTGCTGACCCTTCAAACCCCCTTAGAAAGGGGTCCTTCCTCCTTACCCTATTTCTTTCCTTTCCCTTCTTTCTATATTTTTAAATGTGAGCAATGATATCAAACATATCAAAGAATGTAAAAATATAAATGTAGTGTTTAAAGAAGCAAATTAAATGAATACCTGTCTACCTGTTACTCAATAGGAGGAACATAATTTTACCAACACCTTTGAAACACCTATGTACCCTTCATAGATTGCACCTACTCTATACCACATCCCCTTCCCTGACACCTCCAATAGAAGAACCTACTATTCTGATTTTAGTTTAAGTTTACCCCATGTGTATGTAAAACTGAATAATATATTACCTATTCCATTTTCTATGAAATGAATCATACTTTTAGATAATCTATGTTTTTTGCCTCAATAAAGTGCTTTTATGATTCATCCATGTTAATTCATATATAGATAGGATAGATTAAATCTACTACTTAATCTATCATATGAATATCAAGAATTCTGAAAGGCCAAAGATTTTATCCAACTTGTAGGCTAACCAGTTAGCCTGTCACAGTTTCATGACTGTTGCTAGAAGACATGAAACTCTTTGGGTCAGAGACAAAGAAATTTATTACTCATGAATGACAAGCAATAGGAGCATCAGAACCTTAGCCCAACACCCCAAACTCCAGTTTCCACAGGGCGACAAGAAGAGGGCCAGGTGACACCTACATGCACAGTGGATTGTGTTACAGGAAAGAGGTGCTGGGATTATGAACACAAATCTTTTATCATGAGTGATTAGCATTTTTGCCCTTAGCTACACAGGGAGATATCTTCCGGGACAGTAAGCAGGCCTGCCTTTTGCTCTGGAAGGAAGCACTCACTCTCTCTCTCTCTCTCTCTCTTTCATGGCTGTAAGCAAACATGCCCTTTGTTCCAGAGGGAAATGCTATATATTCCAAGGTTTCTGGCTATATAAACATTCTTGAAAAGATAGTCCAGAACAAAGAGTAGTAAACGCCTCCCTCATAAGATGTGCAGAAGCATAAAAAACCTATGAAAAATTGTCCCTCAGGACTTGGTGTAGCACAAATAATTTATTCTACACTTGTTAGATGTTTGAATAGTTTCCAGATTTTTGTACTATTAAAAATAGTGCCGAAAACATTCTTTTACATGTGTGCTTGTTCATATGTACTAGAGTTTTTAAGGATATATTCCTAGGAGTGGGGTTGTTGGGCTGTTTCCACCAGCAGTGTATAATCATTTTCATTCCATTTCATCCTCAGTAGTCTTTTATATTGTCAAACTTCTAATTTTAGCAATTTCATGGGTGTAAAATCATATCTTAATTTAGTTTTATTTTTTATCTCAATATCAATTAAGTTGATCATTTTTTTTTTGATGCTTTTGCTTCTCAGATAATCTTGTTCACTCTTTGGCCCATTTTTCTACTTAGATATATTTTTCTTATTAATTAATAAGTATTCTTTACTTATCACTTGGTCAATTTTATTTGTGCATATATCTTCCAGTTTGGGGATTGGTCTTTTCAATATCTGCATGACATCTTTTGAAGAACACAGTCTTAATGGACTTACTTTTAATACAAATTGTTAATATATCATTATAATGTGTTGTTTGTAATATACTTAAGAAATCTATTTCTACTGAGGTCATAAAAACTTCTCATTGATGATTTTTTAGTTTTGGTTTTTTTCCTCTTCTATTTAGGATAAGCTAGTTTCTGGAATCAGAGAATGTGTGTCTTCTATTCTAATACAAATCTGAGTCATTATTATTTTGACTATTTCTTCTCTCCCATTTTCTCTATTCCTTTATTTAGGTACTCAACAACTATTAACTGAACATTTATTATATGCCAAACTCAATTTAAACATATGCCAGCACTTCTCTTTCCTTCTCTTAATCTCTTTTGCATATTTGTCATCCCTATTTGAGCTGCATTCAGGTTAATTTATTCAGATATACCAATTCACTAGTTTTCTCTTCATCTGTGTCTAATGTGCTTCCTACCTTATCCACTGAGGGCTCAATGAATTTTTTTTTTTTACATTTTGAAAATTTGATGTCAGTCTTTTTATTTGACATAAATTTTTTGTTTTCATTTATACAAATATTTTAACAATAGAATGTTTCTGTGTAAATCTTATAATTCCAATGCATTCATTTCCACTGTTTTGGTAAACTTCACTTTATAGTTTACTTTTACTGACTCTTACTTTTTTAGCTTTTTATTTATGTGTCTTACAATTTTAGTGTGAGCCCTTCTGTTTTGAACTTTATCTGTAGAAACTATTCATCATCTGGCTGCAAAATGCCTTTTCCTAGGATTTCTATGCTTATGTAGGAGACTTGGGAGTAAAAAAATAAAAAAATAAAAAGTTTAAATTAAACTTTGGTATTTAGGAGGAGAAGATAATTTGAATTCTGGCCCATGTAAGTACAGAAATATGAGGAAAAGTGTTGTTTCCTATTATTTTTTATTTATTTATTTATTTTTTGTGGTACGCGGGCCTCTCACTGTCATGGCCTCTCCCATTGCGGAGGCTCCGGACGCGCAGGCTCAGCGGCCATGGCTCACGGGCCCAGCCGCTCCGCAGCATGTGGGATCTTCCCGGACAGGGGCACGAACCCGTGTCCCCTGCATCGGCAGGTGGATTCTCAACCACTGAGCCACCAGGGAAGCCCCATTTTGTTTTGTTTTGTTTGGCCTTGTCTTTTTCCTCACATTGCACCTAGATCTATAATTATAGTCATATTATCCAATCCTGTTTGTCTACAGGTTAGTTTTTTATTTTTCCTATCGAAAAAGAAAAGTTAGCTTTACCAATCTTGGTTTTATACAGGTGTTATGACTTTGTTAAATTAACATTTGTTAAGTGGAGCACAGGATGCCCCATGGTGAGCCAGGGTTCAATAGACCACAAGAGAAATTGAAATCAAAAAGATTATTACTCACAGGTCCTAGAGAAGTACACCACAAGCCTCAAGGTGCCACTTGGAGGGGTCAAAGCAGGGTGTAGGTAAAGGAGAAATAACCTGGGGGCCATGACTCTATTAGGGTCAGTGGCTGGAGATGTTTCTGGTTCCTGGGCAAAGGTCAGACACAACCTGGGGTGTGTTGTGTCCGTCATTGTTCTCTTGGGCTGTGGCATCGTGAGAGCAATTTTGTAGCCCTAGGCTGGTGACATCATGCCAAGTGGGGCCCTATATTTCTGCACAGACCACACACACACACACACACACACACACACACACACCTGACTGCATCATCTCTGCGTCATTTAATTGACTCCTTTTTTGCTTCCCATTTGTGTGAGCACTAAGGATTTAGTCTATTACCCTCAGCTCTTTACTCTTCAGCAAAAATCAGTCATCCTAATCAAAAAATTTTAACAATCAATTATAATTTTTAACTTCAACTCTGGTCTCTCTTCCACTCTCTCCATGCCCGCTACTGCCTATAGGACACTGCAGCTCAAATGGGTCACTCCTGAAACTTCCATGGTCACTATGCTTTTTAAAAAGTTATTATTTTCCGAGAAAAAGTGACTCCTTTTTTATGTCTCTCTAAATCCTGTAAGTAACGTCATTATTCTTCAAATTATCTAGGCTCTAAACTGAGGGTCAACTTTTACTTTCTCTTTATATACCATCATTTCCTTCTGTATCATCCTACTATGTTTGGCGTTCATCATCTCTCTTCTATATTATAATAGCCTCCAAAGGGGTCTCCCTGCTCTAGAAGTCCCTCCCTTCTTCAATTTGTCCTGCATAGGAGCAACTGAACCAGCTGGGAAAGCCTTATAGTGAAAAAAAAAAAAAAAGGCTTCAGAGATGCTGATGGGAAGCTTTGGCATGGGGAAGCTGGAGGGGACTAATTAGAAGCAGGGCATATTATGTGATTGGTTTGGGGAAATTATTTGACTTTCTCTGATAGGTCCTGAATTGGAAGCAGGGCAAAATATAGGGAAACTGGCAGTTATTGACCAAGTCCTTATGGTTCTGAGCCAATTGCTACAGAAGTTGTTGTTTGGCCTCCTGGGCTGGTTGCTGCAGCATTGGTGGGTCAGAGTATGTGCACATATGGTCTGATCGTATGGTCTGTCCCATTTATATTTAATCTCTTAACATGGATGTTTTATGAGTAAAATCAGACAATTCATTTAAAGCTCTTGGTCAGTGTCTAGCATAGTAAAGCACTCTGGAAACCACTGCAAATATTAATAACGATAATGGTAATTACTATCATTAAGTTTATATTCTAAACATTTTAGAAAACTAAGAAACCTAGAAACAGCAAGTCTGGGAAGTTTTGTTACCTTCATGTTGACTAGAGAGCATGTCAAATAAGACTTATATTGACTTATAGGAAACTGTCATTTTGTAGGTCAAAACTGTTTAAATATCTATAATTTTTAATGGCTCCATTACCAAAATTATTCTGGTAATTATTAAAAATTCTGATACACATTAAAAAATACATAGTGGCCCCTACGTTTACCTTAGTCTTTATCAATAATATCCTTTCTTTTATATTGCCTCAGCCACTTATTTCATTCAGATGATGTCCACTTTTTAGAGGAAAAATACACATAACTACAGACTGAGTGATAATTACATAGAATGACTGGCACAGAACAATTGTTTTAAAAGGGAATAAATCAATAAACATAAGGACAGGTTATTTACACCACCTTAATGTTCCTAAAAATTACATCATCTCTGAAGGAATAAAATTTCTGAAACTCAATCACTTTCCTGCTGTGGTATTCTGCAAAGTGTATTTACAGAGAAGTACTGCATAAAAGAATTAAGTGTTTGTAACTTTGAGAGGGTGAGTTAATTTGCTTTCTGCTAAGCTTGAGAGCTGCTTGGAGAACTCTCACCTCCAGGTCTAGTTTGCTTGCTTTCTGTACTATCCCAGTATGAGGTAAGCCCAGTTACTGCCTACCCTATAATTTGCATATAATCACTCATATTATTTGGTGATGATGCTTTTAGATCTGTTTTTATGTAAATGAGGAACGTGGCAAAATAACTCTATAATAAGCCTAATGGCATTGTTCAGGTTGTATGTCTAATTGCTCTCTTTATTATTCACTCCACTTTCACACACTTAGGCAAATTGGGTGGGGTGGAGGCCTACACATTTTATCTTAAACAACTGTTTAGATTTCAGTTTATGGATGATATAGCACCATTAACAAGCTATGATTTTTATCGTACTGTCCAGGTGAGCTAAACATGAAAATGGAGTTTACTGGCTCTGAAATGAAATAAGCATTAGAGGTTGACTGTAGGTAACTTTTCCCAGACATCATCATTCACTATATTAATGATGAGAATTGCCAGAGGGATCAAGTCAATCCAGCTTTTTTAATACACAGCTAGGATGTAACGAATACTTTGTCTTGCCACTCATCTTTGTAAGAAAACTTTTGTTTTTTGTCACCAGGAGAAAGATTCACTTGTGGTCCAAGTCAAATGTTCAAAATCATAACAGGCTAGAAAGATTTGATCCCAAGCACAAGCCCACAAGGGAGGGGACCAAAACAGACCAAGGAAAGACAACCACCCCATGTAAAAAATGAACGGACAGCTTCACACACACACACACACACACACACACACACACACACAGATGAAATGTTTGGACAGATGTACATTTCACATGGTCATTTCTGTTTCTTTTAAAATACAGGTCTGTGGGGTGGTATTTTTTTTTTCCAGCTATTGAAAAAAAAAGGCCCAAAAGTGCATATGTGAGGGGAAAGAGGCAGAAATTAAGCAATATAGTAATTTTCCCTGGAGGGATATGAGGAAGAAAACAGGAAGCAATATTGAGAGAATTCAGTTTTCTCACCATTGGGCTTCTTGCATTTTATTATTCATCCACTAAAGTTATATTCACATTCTAGCTTTGCTGCATCTTCTTTGCTGGGATTAGACTGACTAAAACACCTCTGTGAACTGTAAGAAAAGATCAGGGACTCAGCCCAGCCCTCAGGTTCTGTGCTCTTCTAGGATGGACTGTCCTGGAAAGGAATAAGGACTGCCAGCAGCCCCTGGGTCCCTCAGCACCACTGTGACAGTCCCTCCTTTCTCTGGGGGTGTGTCAGAAAAGGTCCCCTATTTGGGGGATGGGAGGAGCAGAGGGCTGGCAGCAGGATTCCAGCAGCTGGCTTGCCTTGTTTTGGAAGGACAATTAAGCCGAGTGAAAACAGGTCCTCTGCCCGCCCTCTCACTAACCTGCCAACCGCAGGTTCTCCAACAGGATGTGTCTCTGACCTTGGGTCCCAGAATCCACATTGTGCTTTGAGATCAAGAGGAAACAAAATGGACCAGCTCCTGCCCCAAGGCTCCCACAATTGTTCCCTCACTGCCTCCCTCATCCCCCAAATTGCCCGATATAAGACACTCCACCTGTCTTCACCTTGGCTCTGGCCAAGGAGGGAAAGGGATTGGTCAGCCAGGGGCTCAAGCCTCTGATTTGGGGTAAATATTCCCAAGTCAACTCACAAGCAGTGAGGACTTGATGCTAAGTATGCCTGCAGGCCCCTCCCCCTCCGGCAGGGCACAAGGATGCAAAGATGTCAACCGTGGGGCCTGAGTCAGTGGACTCGGGGTGAAGATGGGAGGGGGAGACCCAGAAGGGTGACAAGAAAGCCCAGGGATGAATAAAGCCAGGCAAGGGTCATCACAGCCCCCAACAAGCAAGAGAAGGGACTTGGAGATGGCACCATCTTTCCCTTCTTCATTCCGGGTCTGTGCTTCCAGTTCTGTAGCCCTGGGACCCTCTCCCTCTGCTTCAGGGAGGCCTTAAGTAAATGAGGAGTGAGCCTGGGCAGGATGCCGGGGCGGGGGGAGCACAGAGCAGCGCCCCTGACTCTGGAGCTCACTCTGTTGCTTTTCCGAGCTGTCGGCCGCCGTGGTGAAGGACTCCGTGGGGTAGTGTGCATTGCACCGGGGCTGCTTCTCATAGCCCTTGTAGTTCTTCATGTGGAGTGTCATCTTGCAGGCCTCGTAGTGGAAGCATGCTTTAGGCCAGAACTTACGCAAACAGCTCACCTTCTCCGTGGGGTACAAGATCTCGCCGCCCCGGGCGCGGCTGGGATTCAGGGCTCACGGAAAGGCAGGGGCTAGGACGCCGGCGCTGGCGCGCGCTCTCCTTCCCCAGAGCGAGCTGGCGGAAGGCGGCCGCGCTGCACCTGCACAGGCGACAGAGACGGCGGCTGCAGCTAGGGAACCGGCCAACTTTTGCTTTCTAATAGTTATAAACACGTACATAAATAGCGACGAAAGCTGAATTCAAGTGGTACTTTATTTAAGCCTATATAAGAAAATTCCATAGGGTAAATGAATCTACCTCATGATTCTGAAAATGAGGGCATGTTTTTGCATCTGGTAAGGTCACTCTTAGCCTCTTCTATCTTTCCATATGTAAATAGAAAAGTAAATGTCCTTGTATCAATTCCTGAAAGACGTTTCTTTAAAGACTTTACTGTTTTAAGGGAATTATTTGGCATGAGTACAAATATCGTTGGGCTTTTATTAAAGTGTCTTTTACACCGCAGTATTTTTAACGTAATCAGGACAGAAGCCAACACGTATAGACTAATAAATAATTTGATGTCTTACAATGGATATCTGCTGTGGTTGCACCTAATCAGAATTATTATTATCTGCCCAGCAGATGGGTGCTTAGCCAGTTGGATAAAACTTCTATTTGAACAGCTTTCACACACACAGAAATGCCTCAGTATTGGAGAACATTTTTTCTTTTGTCATCTATTTCCCACAAAATAACTGAAATAACGTGGTATCTAATTGCAAAGATTCAGATTCATTTAAAACATACTAATTAAGGGGTAGTTACAATACCTTTTATCTCTTTCCACTTACTCTTCCTTAATTTTACAATTATCAAACTAGCACTGAGTGCAGTGAATATAAAACTGCAGAACTTCTCAGGATAATCTTCCAGGCATTTAGCAGCCTTTAGCCATATGGGTTTTGCATGTACAGTTCCAAAATGGCTCTTTTCCATATACATTTATGGAGAAATAAGAAAAAAAAAGAAAATATATTTGGGTGATGTTGAGGACAAGCGTTAGCAACTACGAAACTGAGTTTGCTATAGGCCAGATAGCATCCATTTGTAAAACACTGGGTATAGGCTTGCCTTTTGTGTGATCAATTTATATTAGTTCTTGTCTATCAGCAGCAGTTCTAAGCACCAAAGAATGGAACTTTTTATTTTTGGCTTGCTTCTTAAATTCAAGCCCACTATAAAATCATTTTAGTACAAATACTGTTTCTTGTTAGAACTGTGCAGCTGACACCATGGTGACTCCCCCCAGATCCCTGAGAGCCTGTGCACCCATTCCCAGCACCTTTATGTGTTGCTGTGACCTTCAGAAGATGGTCAGGGTGCTTGAAGCTGCCAAGCCCAGCTAGAGGCAACAAGTGCCTGGGAGTTTATTTTCTGCTGATGCAGCCAGGCCAGAAGGCAATGACTGACTAATCCTCCTGGTAACATTGAGGGAGCGAGGAAGGAAATCCTAGTTCCTTCATCTGAGAGGTGACCGACCACTCCAGAGCCCCTATGCGTGGGAACAGGCTGAGGCTGGGACTTCACCTAAAATTACAGCTTTGCTTGACTCTCTTCCTTCTCTGTCTTGCTTTGCCCATATTCTTTCCCTCAAACCCTTGACTCAAAGTCTGCTTATCAGAGAAATAATTGAAGACAAGTTGTATCTGTGCCTTTCACATCGTGCTGTGTATGATAGGGGGTTGATCAATAATTGTGGAATGAATGAATACTAGCAATGTTAGTAAAGTGTATAAGGAAGAGATCCTTGGTTTAGAGATTTAAGTAAATTTGATCATTCTGATTCCTTTTTTGCTCCTTTCCTTGGGGGGATGATTTGTTATGGTGCATGATTAGAAATTCTTGTATGTAACCTACTGTTTGATACTCAGTGGTGAATTTTTTTTTTTTTTTTTTTTTCCTTGCGTTATGCGGGCCTCTCACTGTTGTGGCCTCTCCCATTTGCGGAGCACAGGCTCCGGACGCGCAAGCTCAGTGGCCATGGCTCACGGGCCCAGCCGCTCCGCGGCATGTGGGATCCTCCCGAAACGGGGCACGAACCCGCGTCTCCTGCATCGGCAGGCGGACTCTCAAGCACTGCGCCACCAGGGAAGCCCCTCAGTGGTGAATTTTAAATGCGGGTAGGGAGAGGGGCATGAGGTACATAAAGACATTTTACCGCATTGAGCAAATCTCTGTTTCTATGCTTCTACAAGTGCACAGTCAGTTGTAAGTGTTCTCCGTGACTGCATGTAATAATCACAGAAAAGTCTCGGGGTAGGTGACAGCACAAAAGCTAACTTTAGTAACTCAGTGACCACGGAAAAGAGAGCAGCAAAAAGATGGTTTACAAGAACCTGCATAATGGTAATGCATATGATGAAGATAAAAATACCCAAATCAGGGCTTCCCTGGTGGCACAGTGGTTGAGACTCCGCCTGCCGACGCAGGGGACACGGGTTCGTGCCCCGGTCCGGGAAGATCCCACATGCCGCGGAGCGACTAGGCCCGTGAGCCATGGCCACTGAGCCTGCGCGTCCGGAGCCTGTGCTCCGCAACCGGCCACAGCAGTGAGAGGCCCGCGTACCGCAAAAAAAACAAAAAACAAAAAACCCAAATCACATATTTTAAAGTTTTAATTTCAACTTTAATTGAACCACAGTCATATTAAAGCTAATTTATCTGCTATTATGATGAGCCCTAACACTTTTTTGCTGCATAATAACATTAAGCATCTTATGAGGATCTAGAAACTTACAATAAAACAAAAACATAATTTGATTACTAAGAACTTCACAATCCAATGCTATATGGTTATTAATGTGTGCATGAGAAGCAGAATCTTTGACTTTTTTCCTAGGGATGTGTTTTATTTTAAAAGAGAACAACACTTTCAAGTAACTATGCGTGAGGTTTTTAACGATTAAATTGTCTGTCATAATTCTTGACTCTAGTCAGTAAGATATAATAATTAATGAATAAGTTAGTTGCTTTTAATGTTCTACAGTTTAGTGATATACAATTTATAGTGCCTCAGAATCTTTTAGAGTTACGTCTAGATGAGCAGGCATCTGATATATTTCTTCTTTGGTAAGAGTATAATAGCCAAAGAATAATTACTAGCTTTGTGACGATGGCATTTTATCAATGGAACTTCCATTAAGTTAGCCTTCCATCTTGTTAATGTCATGCTCTTTTTTCAGGACCTTGACATCATTATAATGTGTCACTGTAAGGGGAAAAAAGATGTACTTTTTAAGTGACATAGATATAAATGTGTATTCCTGTCTCTGGTAAATTAGCATTCAAAGCTTTCTCTCTGCAGTCAGTCATTTTAAGGACTACACAGGAATAATATAGAGATATAAAAAGTATATCACTTTTGCCCAACTGCTTGTTAACATTCACTCTTTACATGTGGCATTCCCAAAAAAGTAGTTTTTAAAAGTGTTTTCATGGTAGAGTCAGCATTCTGCTTCACTTGTCCTAATGGTGAAGCTTAGTCTGAATTTAGTTGAATATTCATAAAGATGGCATTTTAAATAGCTCTTCCATATATACAGAGTCATCGTATTGGTTAGAAATGAAATGCTTTAAAAAAATGAAATGCTCTTTCTTCTTATGTGATTTGATTGTTATTGTATTTTGTGAGGAGAGAGTGGATGAGGAAGTATAAAGTGTACAATTAACTGTAAAATTAACAGTGAAATTGTTATCTTGAATATTAAATGTTATTGAAAGTGGTTATGCCTGCATAATGCCAAAAGAAAACATTAAAAATTTAAAATTTCAGGCATATAGCCAGTTCTTTGATTGATTGTACTACAAGTAACTGATCCAATAGATTACTGCCCAGTTTTGGACGAAGCTGACCAAATCTGTCAACTCTGTAGGTGGTATCTTATTGAATTAGGAACATGTCAATGCACTCTCAATAAATCTGAGTGCCAAATTTTTTAGTAGCCACCCTCATATACTGCAATTCTGGTCATGAGGTAACTACCTCTTGATGTCTTCAAAATGGTTAAAAATATTCTCCTACCCATTTGGAGATGAAAATTACAGAAAAATATCATTTCGACTAAAAAAATGAAACCTGTCATCTTATATTCAGTATATACATTCCAATTTTTTACTAGTGACTTTTTAGGGATTTTAATAAACATGTTAGATCTCCCTATACTCATAAAACTTGTCAGATTTTCTATTATCTTATAATGTACCAGCCAACAACATAAATGAAATCAAATCTAGGTATTTCCAAAGCAACGGGGGGAGGACTTTTCATGTGGAGAAGAGCTGTCTAGGCTTCAGAGTCCCAACCATTGTTCCTCAGATTTCTTCTCCCTTTTAGGGATATAAGAGATATTAAATACTGCTGGGCAAGGCAACTGGAGGCAAGAGAGCTATATACGGTTAATCTCTGGTGGATACCTGACACACAGAACTCAGTAGAGTAATGCTCTTGTAATGTTTTAACCAAAAAGAAAACACAGAAGCCTTCTGTTAATTCCTTATTGCACAACTGAAACCAAGCTGGAAGATACAATCACAGCCTAAGTAAGGGTTCATGTATTATAAAGGTAGAGACTTTTTAGATTTAATAATTCCTTGCTAATGACTCCCACTGGAAGACCCTACACCCTACCACCCCTTGACTTTGGTTTTACCCAAAGTGGGGGAAGCCATTTAACTGCATCACCCAGGACACACTGTCAAGCATACCTAGATTTTACATTTCAGAACCCCGAGATTCAACTGCACAAAAAACAATAGTAATATTTCCCACCTATTAAAGTCTGTCTTCTGAATGTTGGCTTCCTGTGTCTTCCTTTATTGTTAAAAAAGACCAACATTTGAATACAAAACAATATATCTTCACAAGAGATGTGTACATATGTTGAAGCTCTTCTAATTCCCTGAATTATCTTTTTCTTTCCTTTTGTGACCAACCTTTCAACTAACACACCATTGTAAAGCAATTATACGCCAATAAAGATGTTAAAAAAAAAAGAGTAGTTTTGAAACTACTATTTTTCTTGCTGTTTCCACTGTCTTGTGCATTGGGATGCTTGCAGTCAGGTATCTACCACTGCTTCACTTGAAACCGACCATCAAATCAAGTGACCCTTTCTCAGTCTGAACCTCTATCTCTATAACTATCCACACAGCTGACTAACTTCTTAAAATTGTATTATCCCTAGGGTCCAATGAACATATACCATTCTGCTGCTTCTCTTGACACAGAGCCTGTTACTCTCTTTTATTCTTTACTGACTCTTCCTGTTTTACTACTGCCCGAATGTAGTTGTGTTACAAGATTCAAGGTCGTGCTTCTTTTCATCTTTATTGATCTCTCTTCTTTGGCAGTCCTGCAGTTATTGCCATCCCACCTTTGTGAGTACTTCCTAAATCTCTGAACCTTGATATCTCTTAACTGATCTAGTCTATAATCTATAACTATCTGTTGTGATATCTAGCTGAATATCCTGAAAGACTCAACACATTTTTTAAATGATATTCATTTTATTCATTAAAACAATTATTTTTTTCTAATTTCTCCTATTAGGTTTATGATAATCCCATTTTTCTCAATTACCTAGTGTCCACATACTTAAATAACATTTCATTTCTCTCTGCTCTTCACTTCCTATATCTAATCATTTTCCAGGGAAGTTTTCTCTTTGAGTTATATTTTGATTTTGTCCTTTTCTTTCAGTAGGCTTTTTCCCTACTCAAGTTGTTTTTCTCTTCATATTTGGCCTTAACTCTTTCCTTTTTTCTTTTTCAGTTTGTCTGGTTATTAAAATAATTGTTATTCACAATAAAAACAATAAAACTATAATGAAATTAAATTTGAAGTTCTCTCCTGGCACAAATACTCCATTCCTTCTATCACCACAGTTTTATGTGTATCAGTCCAAAAAATTATCATTCATGCACGCAAATATATTTCCAAATCATCTCCAAAGTAGCTGAAACAATGTACTCCTTAACTAGCAATGTATGAAGATGAGATTTCCCCACACCCTTCTAACCCTTGTGTTATCATTCCTTAATACTTGCCAATCTGTTTTCTTACTGTTTTAATTTGCATTTTATTATTTTTGAATAAGATTGAACATCTATTCATATGCTTATAAGAAATTTGTATCGCGTTTTCTGTGAAATGCCTGTACCTATTGTCTTTTTTTTTTTTTTTTTTCCTTCTTGGATCACTGCCTCAAGCCTCTTTTGGCTTCTGTGATGATTACAAATTGTTTCTAGATTAATCTTAACTAATTCACATTTCCAGAATAATTCTCAGTTAAAATACTTCAAATTATTGTAGATTTTTCAACTGTTTAAAATTAAAATCTCCTAAACCAGTTTACCAAAGTTCTTATGTACAAGCATTAAGAGGCAGAAATCTGAATGGTTTTAGCTGAAATGCATTTCCTTAGGAGGATACTGAGAAACTAACAATCTATGGCAGGGCTTGAGGAACCGTATTTGGATGTCATGCATTTTGGGAAAAAAAGTATTTGAAATTATGCTACTAAAATCTTTCATCAAAGATACCAGTGATGTTACTCTGATAGCATCAATACTGAAAAAATGGATGCTGTCAATGGAGCAACACCCATGGACAACTTGGGAAAAAAAGTGTTAGCTGACCCCTTTTACCATACCTAGCTGGTCATTTACTTCAGATTAAAATACTGAGATGTGTCCATCTGATTGCCCTATATCCTGCACCTGAGCCCTACATTCAAGAGAAACAAAGGAAAAAAATTCTCTCGCACTTTTCACTTGTATAGTTGGATGTGAGTTTTGTTTCACAAGTCAGTGGATTCCCCACACATAGGAAGGGTTTCAAAAGCTGAACACCATGAATAATGACAGAGATCTACTAAAGTTGCTATTAATCCCATTTCTACTATTCCCTCACTTTTTAAAAAGCTATTTGTTTTATTCTTAATATAGCCTAGGTTAGCCCATCAAGACATGTTATTGCTAATATAAACCCTGAATTTTTTGCATCCCTCCTTTTTGCTTATTTCATGCTTTCTGCCTGGTCTGTTTATCTTTTTGGCATTCCCTACCCATTTAAAAATTTTCTACTTCAAACATCTTTTCTTTGATCCTCCCCTATGAATTCCTCTTCTCTCAACTGTCATACAATTTGATTCCACCAAACAATAATACCCATTGCATTTTGCCTTGTCCAGAAATTGTTCTAATATGTGTCATCTTATCCTATTACTCTGTAAGCACCAATTTTATAAGGACAATGCCATTTCGTTTCTCAATGCATTAAAATATTCTGAAGACTCAGATATCAATTTACAGAACTCATCAAAAATAGATTTCTAGGTCAGTTAATTTATGACAAAGGCACCAAGAATATACGATGGAGAAAGGACAATCTCTTCAAGTACTGGTGGTGGGAAAAACACAGTCATATGCAAAAGACTGAAATTGGACCACTGTCTTACACCATATATCAATATAAAAATTAACTCAAAATTGATTAAAGACTTGAGTGTAAGATCTAAAACCATAAAACCCCTAGAAGAAAACATATGCAGTAAACTACTTGACATTGGTCTTTCCAATGATTTTTTGGATTTGAAACCAAAAGCAAAGGCAACAAAAGCAAAAATAAACAAGTGGGTCTATATCAAACTAAAAAGCTTCTGCACAGCACAGGAAACAAAATGAAAAGGCAACCTAAATCCTTGCAAATCATATATCTGGAAAGAAGTTAATATCCAAAATATATAAAGAACTCATAGGGCTTCCCTGGTGGCGCAGTGGTTGAGAGTCCGCCTGCTGATGCAGGGGACACGGGTTCGTGCCCCAGTCCGGGAAGATCCCACATGCTGCGGAGCGGCTGGGCCCGTGAGCCATGGCCGCTGAGCCTGCGTGTCTGGAGCCTGTGCTCCGCAACGGGAGAGGCCACAGCAGTGAGAGGCCCGTGTACCGCAATAAAATAAAATAAAATAAAATAAAAATAAAATAAAATAAAAAGGAAGGGGTAGAAGGAAAGAGAAAAATAACATGGTTGTATGTACAATTAAACATACACCTATAACAAGCAGAGAAAAATATGCAAACATGCTATAATCCTTTCTGCAACTGGTCAAAAGCTGTAGCATTTATGGCTTCCTTCTTCTGCTCCGCATAATGTATTTCACTTGCACTCATTCAGAACCTCAGCGGTCAAAGAAGTACTAAGCGTGGCTCCCACCCTCAGAGAGTCTCTTGGGTTTCAGATACAGTTTTCTTTGCCTAAATTTGTGTAACAGCAACATAATTTCCTCTTGATAATTGAAAACACTCCAACTAGGAGACTTTTTTTCTTTTGTTGCTTGTTGGTTGAGTGGCATAAGGTCTTTAGAATGGTCGGGGGCAGTCTTACCTTCTAATTGAATGTACCATTACTTTAACTTTTCCAGGAAGCAGTATAAACGGTCATCCAACTTGGGCCATGGACCCAGGAGATAGCAGGGAACTTGAGTATCTGTGTAGAAAAACACATTTTGCTGAGCCTGTGAAAAGTCACCATTAAGAGATTCACAGAATAGATCCTTAGGGTTCTAGAGAAGCTCAGTCTGTGTGTAGCAGAGATTATTATTTGAAAAGTAGCTCTTAGTTAGTTATTAGATCTTAGGAACCAGGCTTTAACAATGGGATATCAATAGTGACTCTGGGGCTTCCCTGGTAAAACAGGGGACGTGGGTTCGTGCCCCAGTCCGGGAAGATACCACATGCCGCGGAGCGGCTGGGCCCGTGACCCATGCCCACTGAGCCCACGTGTCCGGAGGCTGTGCTCCACAACGGGAGAGGCCACAACAGTGAGAGGCCCGCGTACTGCAAAAAAAAAAAAAAAAAAATAGTGACTCTGGTAAAACTGGTCATCATGAGCTACTTTGCATACAACTCACCAACTTGAAAAGTGTGACGGGCCTAGCAGGAAT